>NC_034197.2:15924475-16524475 GCF_002021735.2 Oncorhynchus kisutch
TCAAACAGAGAGAGAGAGACAAGAGAGTCAAACAGAGAGAGAGAGATCCAACAGAGAGAGTCAAACAGAGAGAGATAGAGAGATGAGAGAGAGATGCAGGAGAGAGTGAAACAGAGAGGGAGAGAGAGACAAGAGAGTCAAACAGAGAGAGAAAGAGAGAGAGATGAGAGACAAGAGAGAGTCAAACAGAGAGAGAGAGAGAGAGAGAGAGAAGGGCACCATTTTTCAAACAAAGCCTCAGCCCGTGGGGGCATGCATTAAACATAGTATGAGACAGAGCTCACCCTTTACTACTCTATTGGCTTATTCAGAGGGAAGAAACACTGTTCATATTTCATGGGCCAGCCAACAGAATGAAGAAGTTTACACTCGTGGGACGGGACAGATGGGAGAGTTCTGCCTTCATCGCCCACCTGCCCCCCTTCCACCTGCAGGAGTGAGACTTCAGACGTGGCTAGCTGTGTGTGGTGTGTTTTCCTCTCTTCCCACTGGGCGGGAGGTCGCTGTCAGTATGAACTGGCAGCAGTGGAGCGAGGCTGACTGGACAACGAGCATCCTCCATACACTGTATTAGGTGGGGACCACTGGAAACGGGACATTTCAGGGAGCGAAGCTGCACGGCTCCTTTTAGCATGGGACTTAAAGCCATAACTTTTGTTATTTGTTCATTTAAAAGCAGTCACTATCTGCACCAACAGCTCTAGACACTAGACTTTCCTTTTAGGACAATAAAGGAGCAGAGCTTTAATGGCCAGTTGGAAGATGTCAGACGCAATATAAACATCCCTTTCTGGTGAAGAGAGTCAGTAAGAAAAGACACACAGTGACTCCAGTAGTCGTCCTGTAGTGAGCTAGTAGGGAACAGCAGCTCTAAGAGCCACTTTGCTGACTGGGTCCCCAGTGATCTGCAGCCTGAGCTACAGTAGCCCAGCGTCTCATATGGCACTCTATTCCCTTTATAGTGCACTACTTTTCACCATGGCCGGTGTAAGTACTGCACTACATAGGGAATAGGGTGCCATATGGGATGCAAGCCCAGAGTGAGGAGACAGAAGGAGCAGACGGACAGTCCTTTGTCTTGCTGCAGGAGTCTTGGGACGTTGAATTCCCTGCTTCAGCGATTCTTCATGGGGACAGCTCCCGAGGGGAGTCAGCCACTCCTCTCCCTCCCTCTCCCAGGGCTCCCCCACTGTGACTGACATCCACCTTCTGTTCTCCCGTGGCGATGGAGGAGAGGAGAGTTACTGTAGGGGAAAATGGGCCACTATCTGACCCATTTCACTGACTCGCTCCAACAGCTTGAACCCAACTGTCCTTAAAACCCTTCTGTTGATGGAAAGAGGTCCGCTGTAGAAACCTCTGGACTGGTGTGGTGAGCACACTCTTGGGTATACACAAGATGGAGTTGAGAGGGTGTTGGAGAATTAATTGGAGGTGGTGGACCACCTCACTTAACACTACAATGCACAGAGGGTGTCAAAATCCACATTAAGTAGGCCTGGATCTGCTGAGTTCCTCTCTAAACAGGTGTGTACCCGTTCAGTCACCAGAAGTCTTACCTACTATGAACTTTATTATCCACGAACTTACAGACAACAGAAATGTGTCTTTATGCTCACAACCCCCCGAGATACACACCGAGTGGCCGGAATTAATGGCTCAGCTACAGTGCAGCGCCCCTGGAACAATTGTAGGGGTTTAAGTGCCTTGCTCAAGGGCACAACGGTAGGGAAAGTGATGGCATCTAGGATGATGCCAGCAACCCTCCGGTTGCAGGCTAACTCTGCACCAGAGTTTCCCAACTGAGCTCGGATTCAAACCGGTATCTGACCCGCTTCTCTATCTGCCAGGCTACCTGCCTGTCCACTGTCCAATTCAGCCCCTCACTCTCACTGCACTCCCCTGTGTCCTTCCCCGAGGGGGTGGAGGATGAGGAGGTTAAAGATGAGGAGGCGAAATGCAGGAGAAGGAAGATGAAGAGCAGGAGGTGCTCTGAAGGGGAGCCTAGCTCCCAGCAGAACCCAGAGAGCCAGCCAGAGAGTTAGAGGTGGCTGAAAATGTTTTCATAAGCCCATCAAATTCATCAAGGGACTTTTTTTTACTGCCCCCATAAAGCTTGGTGTGATAAATACAGAGCCTGTGGTCAGAGAGACATAAAGCTGTGGGGCTGAGGTGGGATTGGGCTGGGACTGGCTTCAAGGTAATCTCTCCCCACCTCTACTCTTTCAACCAGCACTGGGCTGGGACTGGCTTCAAGGTAATCACTCCCCACCTCTACTCTTTCAACCAGCACTGGGCTGGGACTGGCTTCAAGGTAATCTCTCCCCACCTCTACTCTTTCAACCAGCACTGGGCTGGGACTGGCTTCAAGGTAATCTCTCCCCACCTCTACTCTTTCAACCAGCACTGGGCTGGGACTGGCTTCAAGGTAATCTCTCCCCACCTCTACTCTTTCAACCAGCACTGGGCTGGGACTAGCTTCAAGGTAATCACTCCCCACCTCTACTCTTTCAACCAGCACTGGGCTGGGACTGGCTTCAAGGTAATCTCTCCCCACCTCTACTCTTTCAACCAGAACTGGGCTGGGACTGGCTTCAAGGTAATCTCTCCCCACCTCTACTCTTTCAACCAGCACTGGGCTGGGACTGGCTTCAAGGTAATCTCTCCCCACCTCTACTCTTTCAACCAGCACTGGGCTGGGACTGGCTTCAAGGTAATCTCTCCCCACCTCTACTCTTTCAACCAGCACTGGGCTGGGACTGGCTTCAAGGTAATCTCTCCCCACCTCTACTCTTTCAACCAGCACTGGGCTGGGACTGGCTTCAAGGTAATCTCTCCCCACCTCTACTCTTTCAACCAGCACTGGGCTGGGACTGGCTTCAAGGTAATCTCTCCCCACCTCTACTCTTTCAACCAGAACTTGGCTGGCCATAGGGGGCAAGAGAGCACACTCTTCAGACACTGGATGAGGGGTAGAAAGACATTTCGGTAGAAGAGTGACTATTTGACCTTAAAGTCACCTCTAAAGACTCATGAACATTACACATATTCATGAAACTATTTAACTGAATAAGCAACACTTCTGACGTTTGTTAGTTGAGTTTTTATTATTATTTAGGTCCTGTCATTACTTCTTAGGGTCAACAATGATATTGTTTTATTTAATACTGATTGTTATATGTGCTTGTTATAAATACTTAAATGTATATATATATATTTTGTTGTGATTCTGTTGTGATCTAAAACCAATAAATAAAAAGTATTATAAATATATAAACTAAAATCAATAAGCAACACTCCCCCGCACCAGCCATAGAAAGGATGGATAGGATGCAATCTCCAACCTATCTAGAAGAAGTTTACTGCTAAGTATTTGAAGTGGAATGTGTAGGCCTAAGGTCTATTTTGAGAAACACTTTTCTTGCACTGTCAAAGTGACAGCCACTGTATAAGTTAGTATGAGTGGAGAGCCAGCAGTAGCTAGAAAGGATGACAGGGGAGTCACAGTCACACAAGAGTCACATAGTCACACAGCAGTCACAGAGACTCAGTCACACAGTAGTCACAGAGACTCAGTCACGCAGCAGTCACAGAGACTCTGTCACACATCAGTCACATAGACTCAGTCACACAATAGTCACAGAGATTCAGTCACACAGTAGTCACAGAGACTCAGTCATGCAGCAGTCACAGAAACTCAGTCACACAGTAGTCATCCGAGACTCAGTCACAGAGACTCAGTCACACAGTAGTCACAGAGACTCAGTCACGCAGCAGTCACAGAGACTCAGTCACACAGCAGTCACATAGACTCAGTCACACAGTAGTCACAGAGACTCAGTCACACAGCAGTCACAGAGACTCAGTCACACAGCAGTCACAGAGACTCAGTCACACAGCAATCACAGAGACTCAGTCACACAGTAGTCACAGAGACTCGGTCACACAGCAGTCACAGAGACTCCGTCACATAGACTCAGTCACACAGTAGTCACAGAGACTCAGTCACACAGCAGTCACAGAGACTCAGTCACACAACAGTCACAGAGACTCAGGCATGCAGCAGTCACAGAGACTCAGTCCCGCAGCAGTCACAGAGACTCAGTCACACATCAGTCACAGAGACTCAGTCACACAGTAGTCACAGAGACTCAGTCACACAGCAGTCACAGATACTCAGTCACACAGCAGTCACAGAGACTCAGTCACACAGCAGTCACAGAGACTCAGTCACACAGCAGTCACAGAGACTCAGTCACACAGTAGTCACAGAGACTCCGTCACACAGCAGTCACAGAGACTCAGTCACACAGCAGTCACAGAGACTCAGTCACACAGTAGTCACAGAGACCCCGTCACACAGCAGTCACAGAGACTCCGTCACAGAGACTCAGTCACACAGTAGTCACAGAGACTCAGTCGCACAGCAGTCACAGAGACTCAGTCACACAACAGTCACAGAGACTCAGTCACACAGCAGTCACAGAGACTCCGTCCCGCAGCAGTCACAGAGACTCAGTCCCGCAGCAGTCACATAGACTCAGTCACACAGTAGTCACAGAGACTCCATCACACAGCAGTCACAGAGACTCAGTCACACAGTAGTCACAGAGACTCAGTCACACAGCAGTCACAGAGACTCAGTCACACAGCAGTCACAGAGACTCAGTCACAGAGACTCAGTCACAGAGACTCAGTCATAGAGCGGTCACAGTCCCAGGAAACTGGGCCATCAAGGAACAGCAAATGAATGCAAAGCTGCATAACACCTTGCCAGATAGCTAGGACATACAGTATCTCTTACTATGCAGGAGATCTACCTCTGGGACATCTGGCTAATTTCCTGTGAAAACAGCAGACTACTGAAGCATAGGGTGGATGTAAGGGTAGGTTTGGGGACTGAGACTCTCTGCTACTTTGTAGGAAGAGAGAATGGGTGAGGCTGATTGCATGGCTGGTTGTCAGGCTGTGGCTGGAGAGGACAGACAGGACGAGAGAGACGGGGGTAGAAGAAGAGGTTGTGTCGGTGCTGGAACAGCTGTGGTGGTGACCCCCCCCCCTGTCTCTGGGACGGTAGTAATGAAGCTTGATTATACAGCATGGCTGCTCATCTGCATCTCATTCTGGGGGACTCCCTGGCCCGCCGGCACCTTGCCTGTCTGTGCCCCCTTGAACGCTGCTCCGTACCCCTGGCACCTCCAAACCTAGACTAAGATGTCTGGAAACTAAACCGTACATTAGGTAAATCTAAAAGGCTAGTGATGTTAAAGTGGTGATGAATTCAACTTGTTCTCAACCTGCGACTACAACGTAACATGTCATGGCATGAGACCTCGGGGATGAAAGCCATCCATACAGTTCTAATTGGTAAACTACAGTCCCTGTCTGGTACTATAACAAAACAAGCAACGTTATGTTAGACAGCAAACACCTGCAACTAATGAGAACAAACTTTGAATAAATCCAGACAGAAAGAGAGAAAGAAAGAAAGAGTAGAAACTTAGGTTGTTTTCCAGAAAGGTCAGGCTTGTTGTCTTTCCCTCTAAATATGTGGCCTTTTCAAAATTAACTTGGCAAAGGCAATATTTTCCCACAAACCCCAGGATCATGAATCGTCTATAGTTCAACCCCTGAAAGCAAAGCCTCCCCCATAGCTCATTCTCCCTCCCTCCACCCCCCCTGCCGAGCTGACATCTTCAGTAATTATGTAATTAACACTATGGCAGGCCTAATTTCAGAGATAGTGCGCTCTAATTGCGTTCAGACGTTAATTAGTTAAGCCAAACATTCGATACACGTAGCAGCAAGCAGGCAGACAGGCAGGGCCAGGGTCTGAAGGCCACTTGTTTTTTGGAACACAATTGCTGTGTCAATGGCTTGATTAATGTGTTGCTTGATATCTCTGACAGGACAGGTTTCTGTCATTTACTGATAATTGTGCTCCTGCTCTGATACAATAAAAAAGCCACTGGTCCCTGCGTAGATAACCAATCATGGCTCAGGCCTTATGTTGCCGGCCCACTTTGTCTGCTTGTCTTTTCAAACACGAATTGCTAAACAACAGTCTTCCAGTTTGCCAGGCCAAAACGACGTATTCAGCACTAGTGTTTTTTAAATAGAGAAATCATATTTAGATACAGAAAGAAAGGTTTTCAATGGATAGCATTTGCACTATGTAACTTAACAAAGATGTAATGGTCACCGAACTATTATTGACTGAGCTGAATTACTTGTTGAGAAACAGTATGTTAAGAATTTTGTATTAATCTGAAATCCTATAATCAAACATTCATCTTCAAATTGGAGCAGTAATTCTGGTCATGCTATATTGATGTTGCAGAGTGGTTAGGTTGAACCCAGGCAGAAAGCTCGAGTCCAATGTAACACCCTGTCTAGTCTAGAACCTGTCCATGGGATGATTTCTTCAATTACGCCAGCCTGGCAGAGGGGGACAAATTCTTAACTAGGCACAATGTGAGCTGCTACCAATGGGCGCACTTCAACAGCTCATTCATCAGCCACAGATACAGCCTCCACCGGACCACCTGCTCTGACACATCACCACACCAGGGAGGGGCAAGTCATTTACATTCTACTGTGTCGTCACCTTCCTCCTGCCTCCATCTTCATAACTTTAAAGTTCCTCCGTGGCCAACTCCAGGAGATAATTGAATACTGAGGGTTTGATTCCGCTGGAAATCAATTTGGGAAGGTGGCTTTTCATTCATTATACTACTTAGCTTCAGAAGTAATATCTGAAATCCTTCCAAACTTTGGCAGGGCTAGAACGTCCTCACACCAAAGTGAGTTGACAGGCATGTGTGTGACAAGACAGGGTGGGTTGCGGGGGTGCTAAGTTCAGGGCTGGATATTTGTGCAGCAGGGAGTGCTTGTCTCCTCTCCACTGTGGGACTGAGTGCTGTGTTATCCACTCTGCCTTCTGTCCTTGTCCTGTCCTCTTCACTGTGGGACTGAGTGCTGTGTTATCCACTCTGCTTTCTGTCCTTGTCCTGTCCTCTCCACTGTGGGACTGAGTGCTGTGTTATCCACTCTGCCTTCTGTCCTTGTCCTGTCCTCTCCACTGTGGGACTGAGTGCTGTGTTATCCACTCTGCTTTCTGTCCTTGTCCTGTCCTCTCCACTGTGGGACTGAGTGCTGTGTTATCCACTCTGCTTTCTGTCCTTGTCCTGTCCTCTCCACTGTGGGACTGAGTGCTGTGTTATCCACTCTGCCTTCTGTCCTTGTCCTGTCCTCTCCACTGTGGGACTGAGTGCTGTGTTATCCACTCTGCTTTCTGTCCTTGTCCTGTCCTCTCCACTGTGGGACTGAGTGCTGTGTTATCCACTCTGCTTTCTGTCCTTGTCCTCTCCACTGTGGGACTGAGTGCTGTGTTATCCACTCTGCTTTCTGTCCTTGTCCTGTCCTCTCCACTGTGGGACTGAGTGCTGTGTTATCCACTCTGCTTTCGGTCCTTGTCCTCTCCACTGTGGGACTGAGTGCTGTGTTATCCACTCTGCCTTCTGTCCTTGCCCTCTCCTCTCCACTGTGGGACTGAGTGCTGTGTTATCCACTCTGCTTTCTGTCCTTGTCCTGTCCTCGCCACTGTGGCATTACTTTCCCCTGTGCTTTCTGTCACCACCAGGTGCTGCTGTGAAGTAAGAAGAGCGAGAGAGAGAGAGAGAGAGAGAGCGAGAGAGAGAGAGCCGTCTCTTCAGGAGGAGAGGAGGCAGCCAAGCACACAGGTTGACATTTCAGCCAACACATGGCAAGTGTGTGGGTGGGCGTGTGCATACTCTCGCTTGTGTGAGTAGGTGTGTATGGGTACGTGTGAGAATATGTGTATGTGTGTGTGCGTCTGCATGTGTTCAGTCAAATCTTTTAGTGTGTGTCTGTATTAGTAATCTTCTCCCTTGAGTTGTTTTGCCTTTTTAGTATTGGCCACCTGAAAACAGGACCCGGACAAAGCAACGCAGCCCTTCACGTATTATCCTCTATGTTGTAGAAAGCAGCTTGGTGCTATTCAGATTACATACATCTGGGAGTGTTTTCCAACCCAACACATTCAGTAAACAGCACTTTGTTCCATGTAAGAGCTATTGTATTATAAGCCCTCTTCAAATGGCAGAGGTAAATAACCACTCAATAAATAACAAAGGACTGCACTGTTGACTGAATGAGTCAGAGTGGTGTCTCAACAGACAGAGATGCACAAATGGACACTTGGAGTCAGTCGGGGAGATGGAAGCCAGTCAGAACATCAATGGTCAGAGATTCCACTTTAAAAGCCAATCTCTTCCTTTCAAGCAAAACCCCTCCGACCCAGACTGATCCTCTTGTGTGCTTCGCGATTGTCATCCAGCTAGCTTGAGGCTATATTAAAGTGCCCCCCCAATGGCACCCTATTCCCTTGGGCCTTGGTCAAAAGTAGTGCACTGTATCGGGAATAGGGTGCCATTTGGGCTTGGGCCGTATAGCCACGGGATGGTTTTTCAATACCATCAATATCGTTTAAAGAACGTAAATACATTTGAATATTTGTAGCTACTTTCTAAGTAAATACCTGCAGTCAACTTGTCCAATACGTCAGGAGATAAAGCTGATTGCATTCTTCATTTCACCTGTTACATTATGCGTCATAACTTTGTTCATTTGCACAATGTCTCTTGTTCACATTGGTATGTAAATGTCCAAACTCATCAAAGAAGATATTCGGTAGCTCCTTCCTATTTATGAATAGCTTTATGAGCTGGTTCGCCTGTCTTTGCAATTCATTCATTTTCATTTGCGCTTGTTAGCATATTTAGCTAACAGCCTCCATTACTTGTGCTAATTTTGTTAGCATTGTGGTAATCGACACGCAATAAGCTCTTTGTTGTTGTTGCGTTTAGCAAGTTAAAGCCCCTGGATATGGGTAATGTAGCGTTAGCGAATAGCACCAGTCAGCCACTGACCTTGAGGAGGATGTGTTTGGAGGGTGTTAGCCCCACTAATTAATCTGAGGCACTCCATTAGCTGGCCATCCAGCCACACAACACACAATGGAACAGGAAGGACAGTTGTGTGGGAAACAGCCAACCATGGACCTGCTACGGAGATATCATTAGTAACTGCATTTCAAAACTGCTGAATTGGGACACTTACTTGACTTGCCCCATTTTTTGGCCAAGATGTTGATGAATGATCGTGGGAGACTGTCAGAGTAGGGAAGTGGAGTGAAAAGGGTTAAGGACGTATCTTGGCATTACAATATTTGGGCTGAATGTTGCAAGATAGAACTTTATATTATACTATGGATTGAATAAAGTGATGAAAACACGGTAATAGTAGGAGGATGGCACAAAACTATCAAATTGTTCCCTCAAAAATGTATTCATTATTTCTACAGAGAATGAGCACCTTCTCTAAGCTAGCTCGCAATATGTAAATAACCTTTGCTGACCACAGTCCCAGCACAATTACATGACCATTACCTGCAGGAAGGATTAGTAAACATAGGATGGTTTATGAAAATGGAGTGTTTTGCAACAGAGATTTGAAAGATGGCTGAGGTCGCCCGGCGAGGTCAATGATTGTGAGGAGAAGAAGGCTGGTATTTCCAGATGTCATGATAGATAGAACATGAATTACTCCAACTCATTTCATCTCTGAACAGACAGGGAAAATATAACAGCTAGTCTTGAAAGGAGAGGCAATGATTGACAGCCTCAATAAGAGCCGGGCAATACGCCTTTGCCCTACGCCAGTACGCCCACTCACCCTCCATTACAGATTGGTCACACTGATCGCCTGCTGTCCCCCAGGCGGGGCACACACCCCCTCCCTAAAAACCCACTCGCCACATCAATCATGCCATCCTCCTCACCCCTCCTCCTCACCCCTTCAGAGGGCACAGCCGAGGGAATCAAATCAAGGTTGTTCTAATTGAAGACAGCAGAGCTGGCGAGCTGGGGTCCTGGGGTACGTATGAGGGTTTGGGGCCTGGCTGCTGGCTGTTGGGTCTAACTGGGCCTACTCTGCTCTACTCTACTATACTCCGCTATACTCTACTCTACTATACTCTGCTCTACTCTACTCTGCTCTGCTCTACTCTGCTCAGCTCTACTATACTCTGCTCTACTATACTCTGCTCTACTATACTCTGCTCTACTATACTCTGCTCTACTATACTATACTCTGCTCTACTCTGCTCTACTATACTATACTCTGCTCTACTCTGCTCTACTATACTATACTCTGCTCTACTATACTATACTCTGCTCTACAATACTATACTCTGCTCTACTCTACTCTGCTCTACTATACTCTGCTCTGCCCTATTATACTCTGCTTTTCTCTGCTCTACTATACTATACTCTGCTCTACTATACTCTGCTCTACTATACTCTGCTCTACTATACTATACTCTGCTCTGCTCTACTATACTATACTCTGCTCTACTCTGCTCTACTATACTATACTCTGCTCTACTATACTATACTCTGCTTTTCTCTGCTCTACTATACTCTGCTTTTCTCTGCTCTACTCTGCAGGTGTCGATTCATCAGAGTTCCTTAATGGCAATATCTCTGAGAGACCTCTCCATCTTTCTCTCTCTCTCTCGCTCTCTCATTTTCCCCATCTATACATCTCCTTCTCTCAGTACTTATATCCCACTCACTAATCTCTTTCCATAGGCCAAATAATTGTGCATACACCTCCATAACAAATGAATGAGATGTGTTCCTAATCCCAATACACTGTCGTTAGCTACGTAGCTGCCTGTATTAGCATGCAAACATGCCTCTTCTTCTCTCCATTTCTCCTCCCCCTTCCAACCTCACTCTCTCTCCTCCTCCCATCCTCTATCCAACCTGTCCTCTCTCCCCAATATGTTCTCCCTCTCACCTCCCCACCCTCTACACAATCCGTACTCCCTCCCCAATATGCTCTCCCTCTCACCTCCCCACCCTCTACCCAATCCGTACTCCCTCCCCAATATGCTCTCCCTCTCACCTCCCCACCCTCTACCCAATCCGTACTCTCTCCCCAATAAGCTCTCCCTCTCACCTCCCCACCCTCTACCCAATCCGTACTCCCTCCCCAATATGCTCTCCCTCTCACCTCCCCACCCTCTACCCAATCCGTACTCCCTCCCCAATATGCTCTCCCTCTCACCTCCCCACCCTCTACCCAATCCGTACTCCCTCCCCAATATGCTCTCCCTCTCACCTCCCCACCCTCTACCCAATCCGTACTCCCTCCCCAATATGCTCTCCCTCTCTCTCCAACAACATGTGGTGTACATTCCAGCTGTTTATTAACACCAGAGCTTCCCTGGAGCAGGTGATGCAGTCAATTACTCCACAATTACCAGGGTAATTATGCAAAGGAGAGGAGAGCTGTGGTTATGTGCTGTGCAGGGGGAGGAAGAGGAGATGGAGAGGACCTTGGCAGAGAAGCCTGGCCACTGTTCTGTTGGCACTGGATGGGGCTGGCTGGGGTTGGATATGGCTGTATAGGGGCTGGATGGGGCTGGATGTGTTTCTATTGGGGGCTGGATGGGGCTCGATATGGCTGGATAGGAGCTGGATGGGGCTGGATGGGGTTGGATGGGGTTGGATATGGCTGGATGGGTTTGGATAGGGGCGGATGGGTTTGGATAGGGGCAGATGGGTTTGGATAGGGGCAGATGGGTTTGGATAGGGGAGGATGGGTTTGGATATGGCTGGATAGGGGCAGATGGGTTTGGATAGGGGCGGATGGGTTTGGATAGGGGCGGATGGGTTTGGATAGGGGCGGATGGGTTTGGATATGGCTGGATGGGGCTGGATGGGGGGCTGGATGGGTTTGGATAGGGGCGGATGGGGTTGGATATGGCTGGATAGGGGCAGATAGGTTTGGATAGGGGCGGATGGGGTTGGATATGGCTGGATAGGGGCTGGATGGGTTTGGATAGGGGCAGATGGGGTTGGATATGGGCGGATGTGTTTTAATAGGGGCTGGATGGGTTTGGATAGGGACGGATGGGTTTGGATAGGGGCGGATGGGTTTGGATAGGGGCGGATGGGTTTGGATAGGGGCAGATGGGTTTGGATATGTGCAGATGGGGTTGGGTATGGGCGGATGGGTTTGGATATGGGCGGATGGGTTTGGATAGGGTCGGATGGGGTTGGATATGGGCGGCTGGGGTTGGATATGGCTGGATAGGGGCTGGATGGGGGGTTGAATGGGTTTGATAGGGGGCAGGATGGGGTTTGATATGGCTGGATGGGGGGCTGAATGGGTTTGGATAGGGGTGGAAAGGGTAGGATAGGGGCAGATGGGGTTGGATATGGCTGGATGGGGGTCTGGATGGGTTTGGATAGGGGCTGGATGGGTTTGGATAGGGGCTGGATGGGTTTGGATAGGGGCAGATGGGGTTGGATATGGGCAGATGGGGTTCGATTTATATTTTTTTTTATTTAACCTTGAGTTAACTAGGCAAGTCAGTTAAGAACAAATTCTTATTTACGATGACGGCCTAGACCGGCCAAACCCGGACGACGCTGGGCCAATTGTGCGCCGCCCTATGGGACTCCCAATCAAGGCCGGTTGTGATACGGTTGTCTGTAGTGACGCCTCTAGCACTGAGATGCAGTGCCTTAGACTGCTGCGCCACTCAGGAGCCCTAATGGATGGGGTTGGATGGGGCTGGACAAGGCTGGATGGCGGTAGGGTGATTGAGACATACAGTAGGTTCTGCCGTGCCAGAGACAATGCTATCATAGAGGACAATGTGCCTTCTCACCTGTTAAACATGCATGCACAGAAACACTCCTCCTCTCCCCTTCACTCTGACACACTGATGCCTGCCCGGCTGTTTGTCATGTCTGCACGAGTGGCCAAGACTGCTGATGTTGCTTTGGACAATAGCTGTAATGGGTTTGTGTGTTGTGGAGTGTGCTGTCTCTGTGTCTGTCTCTGTCAGTGTGTGTGTGTGTGTGTATGTGTGTGCGTGTGTGTGTGTGTGTGTGTGTGTGTGTGTGTGTGTGTGTGTGTGTGTGTGTGCGTGCGTGCGTGCGCACGTGTGTGTGTGTGTCTCTTCACTCCCCAGACAATTAGGAGGGACGCAGAATGCAGGAGGGATGAGAAAACAAAGATGGAGGGGAAAGTGGAGAGAGAGAGTAGAGGAAAACCGTGGAGAGGGGGAGTAGAGGAAGGTAATTAGAGGATAGAAAATCAGAGAGGGCTGTTTCATACTAATACTGATGGAAGTCTCTCTCTCTATCTCCCTCACAACTATATTCACAGAATCACACACTAAACACATTCGTACTCGCTCTTTCATTGTCACCCCCCGCCTCCTCCCTCTCTCTAACAACCACTATTGCTACAATCATCCTTGTGGACAATCTCACACTTCTACAATGAAGCGTACGTCAAGTCTTCCCCCACATGCAAGTGGTGAGGCAAATTGAAGTGCAGACTGGCTATTCTCAAACAGAGAGTGTCAGAGGGAATGAGAGGGCTCTGCATATCGCCTGCCGGGAGAGCTTTATGGGCCGGGATTGAAAATAATTTCACTGCCAGGATGAATAGCACATTGCTTAGTGGCAGCTCATCACTTTGGGAGGACTGTGTGTGCTGGATATAATGACAGACACAGCCAGACAGACAGACACAGCCAGACAGACAGACAAACAGCCAGACGAGCGTCTTCACATGCGGCTCTCAGTCTGAAAACCATATAACCCCTCTAAACACTCCTGCCTCCAGCTGTGACTTTGTTTTTGTGGCTCTGCGTGCTGTGGATGGACACTAAGCTTGGCGTGCGTGACTCATGAAATTCGGTACTTTGGTTTATCTGTCTGTGTGATACAGATTAGCTGGTAAAACTCGCTGAGTGAGTCAGTGCTAATGAACGAAACATAAATCCTCACGCCAGACCTCTCTACTGGGGTCTGTTCATCCACTTGTCTGGTTAAATGGAATGTAACATCTCTAACACACACAGTCAACAGGAGACTGGGACTGACTGAATAATCAATCGGATTTGACAAAGAGGAAACTGTTGATATGCTTGGAATTACAGACTTATCAAAATCATGCAATGAAATACACAGCATCCAGTCACTATCCTTCGTGGTATTGGCCATGTATCACAAAGCGTCAGTCCTCGGGTGCAGTTGTGGTCTTTGCGTGTCTTTCTGTCTGTCTGTCCACTTGTTCGTCCATCTGTCTCTCTGTCCTGGCAGGGGACTAAAGGCAGGCTGTAGGCTGGTCACATGACCCCGTGTTGTATTGGTGGAGACGGGAGGGAGATGGCGAGCGGCGAGGGAATTACCTCACAGCTCCGTATCTCAAATCTGGGGGATTAAGCTCCATTAAACACGGAGCGCCGCTGAGGTTTTATCTCTGGATTTCACTTCAAGACAGAGCAGAGCGCAGAAACCAGGGAGAAAAAGAGAGAGAGAGAAAGAGAGAGAAAGAGCGATGAAACATCTTTCACCATTATCGGACAAATTATACGGGGAAAAAAGGAGGAATGAGAAGAATGCCTCTTGCCTCCTCTCCTTCCTGGCATTGTTGGAAGGAGGGGAGAGTGTGGTCATTATATTCCACTGTGTGCTGTTGTTTAAAGAGCCATCCAGGCCAGGGCTTCAGCCCACTGACACTGACTAGTACTGCTGTTGCTGCTAGGGTAGTACTGCTGTTGCTGCTAGGGTAGTACTGCTGTTGCTGATAGGGTAGTACTTCTGTTGCTGCTAGGGTAGTACTGCTGTTGCTGATAGGGTGGTACTGCTGTTGCTGATAGGGTAGTACTGCTGTTGCTGCTAGGGTAGTACTGCTGTTGCTGCTAGAGTAGTACTGCTGTTGCTGATAGGGTAGTACTGCTGTTGCTGATAGGGTAGTACTGCTGTTGCTGATAGGGTAGTACTGCTGTTGCTGATAGGGTAGTACTGCTGTTGCTGATAGGGTAGTACTGCTGTTGCTGCTAGGGTAGTACTTCTGTTGCTGCTAGGGTAGTACTGCTGTTGCTGCTAGGGTAGTACTTCTGTTGCTGCTAGGGTAGTACTTCTGTTGCTGCTAGGGTAGTACTGCTGTTGCTGCTAGGGTAGTACTTCTGTTGCTGCTAGGGTAGTACTGCTGTTGCTGATAGGGTAGTGCTGCTGTTGCTGATAGGGTAGTGCTGCTGTTGCTGATAGAGTAGTACTGCTGTTGCTGATAGGGTAGTACTGCTGTTGCTGCTAGGGTAGTGCTGCTGTTGCTGATAGGGTAGTACTGCTGTTGCTGATAGGGTAGTACTGCTGTTGCTGATAGAGTAGTACTGCTGTTGCTGATAGGGTAGTACTGCTGTTGCTGCTAGGGTAGTACTGCTGTTGCTGCTAGGGTAGTACTGCTGTTGCTGCTAGAGTAGTACTGCTGTTGCTGATAGGGTAGTACTGCTGTTGCTGATAGGGTAGTACTGCTGTTGCTGATAGGGTAGTACTGCTGTTGCTGATAGGGTAGTACTGCTGTTGCTGCTAGGGTAGTACTTCTGTTGCTGCTAGGGTAGTACTGCTGTTGCTGCTAGGGTAGTACTTCTGTTGCTGCTAGGGTAGTACTTCTGTTGCTGCTAGGGTAGTACTGCTGTTGCTGATAGGGTAGTGCTGCTGTTGCTGATAGGGTAGTGCTGCTGTTGCTGATAGAGTAGTACTGCTGTTGCTGCTAGGGTAGTACTGCTGTTGCTGCTAGGGTAGTGCTGCTGTTGCTGCTAGGGTAGTGCTGCTGTTGCTGCTAGGGTAGTACTGCTGTTGCTGCTAGGGTAGTACTGCTGTTGCTGCTAGGGTAGTACTGCTGTTGCTGCTAGGGTAGTTCTGCTGGTACAGACGGACACTGTGAAAACAGCTAGGCCTCTCCCCAGCGCTTCTCACTCACTTAATGGGAAGTGATCACTGCTGTGCCATGCCCGCATGCTGCCCTTGCATTTACTCACACACAGTGAAGAGATTTTAAGATGCTTTCCCTTTAAGGACAGCAGCCATTAAGACATTGCCTCATCATTCTACTCATGCATCTACCCCAGTTTATCAGTGTTTCTGTGCTAGTTGGAAGCCACCAGCACCTCTCTCTCAACTCTGGAACTTGACCTTAAAGGAAAAATCCAGTCAAAAACATTTATTTATTTATTAGTACACTGTTGTTTACAGTCCAAAAAAGGTTTTGCATGTCAGCAATCACGTTTTCAAGATAAAGGATTTTCATGATGATGTGGCAGGTGACACTTACCTTCTTCAAAGTCCAATATCTTGAAAACTTGCCTCACAAGTCCTCAACTGGCAGCTTCAATAAATAGTACCCACAAAACACCAGTCTCAATGTCAACAGTGAAGAGGCGACTCCGGCTGCTGGCCTTCTAGGCAGAGTTCCTCTGTCCAGTGTCTTCGTTCTGTTGACTCTCATAATCTTTTCTTTTTATTGGCCAGACTGAAATATGGCTTTTTCTTCGCAACTCTGCCTAGGTCAGCATCCCAGAGTCGCCTCTTCACTGTTGCCAGTTTAGGATGTCTGTTTCTCAAACTAGACACTCTAATGTACTTGTCCTCTTGCTCAGTTGTGCACCGGGGCCTCCCACTCCTCTTTCTATTCTGGTTAGGGCCAGTTTGCACTGTTCTGTGAAGGGAGTATTACACAGCGTTGTACCAGATCTTCAGTTTCTTGGCAATTTCTCGTGTGGAATAGCCTTCATATCTCAGAAGAAGAATAGACTGACGAGTTTCAGAAGAAAGTGCTTTGTTTCTGGCCATTTTGAGCCTGTAATCAAACCCACAAATGCTGATTCTCCAGATACTCAACTAGTCTAAAGAAGGCTTCTTTAATCAGAACAACCATTTTCAGCTGTGCTAACATAATTGCAAAAGGGTTTTCTAATGAAAGATAGGAAGCTAGTACTTTTTCAAAAGGAGACATTGATTTTTATCCCTTAGATTTTCCATTAGGGTGGCAGGCAGCATTGTGGCGCTGTGACCTCTCTAACTGGTGTTAGTTCAGTGTGACGGTTGGGGCTCTTAGCAACACTGTCACTAATCACAAATTAAATGTGTTATCTTCAAAAGCGGGACTGAGGGTCTTCAGAAGTGAGTGCTAACAACAACTCAGCACAAACTTTCCAGTATTAGTTCTACTTTTGATGATCCTTCATGCTGCAAGCTATTCCAGACTAAGGTGTCTCCTTTTGGAACTGAGGGTTGAACGCTTCCTCATTCGCACCACCGTCACAACCCTTTTCTTTGCTCAGCTGATGCTGGCTATTCAATAGGGAATTAAAGGGGAAGCACAGTGTCGGCAGGAGAAGCACTGAGACGGTTCAGACAAATTCAGGTCCGTCACACAATCAACATCCAGAAAGTCCCATTGCACACTGTCAGCATAGTAAATATAGCAAGCTATGCCTCTGGCCAGCAAAGCTTGGTAACCAGACCAGCTCAGACCACAACTCAGACAGACAGCAGTCTCAGAGCCTGGGGGCAGAGTAGGAGACGAGGTACACTACCGTTCAAAAGTTTGGGGTCACTTAGAAATGTCCTGGTTTTTGAAAGAAAAGCTCATTTTTTGTCCATTAAAATAACATAAAATTGATCAGAAATACAGTTTAGACATTGTTAATGTTGTAAATGACTATCGTAGCTTGAAATGGCAGATTTGTTAATGGAATATCTGCATAGGCGTACAGAGGCCCATTATCAGCAACCATCACTCCTTGCGTTCCAATGGCACATTGTGTTAGCTAATCCAAGTTTATCATTTTAAAAGGCAAATTAATCAATATTTTTGACTAAATCTGCTCAGAACATTTCCCAATACTCGTATTTTGTGTCTTAATGATTGTTTCAATGGTCTAGCTTGCCCTCAGCTTTACATGTAATAAGATCAAATATGTCTGATTAAACAATTGAGTCTATACATTTATGCAAATGTGTAACCAAATGAGTAATTACATTTTTTTTTCATCTCTTAAAAAAAAAATATATATATATATTAACTGTCACAATAAATGGTCCAGAAACGTCGTTCCTATAAGCTACAGATATTACACTGCATAATGTCATGTACTATTTCTATATTGTGTTTTCATCATTCCATGTATTCTACTCCATATGCAGCCTGTGTTTCCAGAGAAAGAACAGTCCAGGTTCATAGGCAGTGGCAGCATATAAAGGTATTTCTTTCAGCCCAGGCCCTTTGCCCCAATGTGTAGAAATTAATTGAGTGAAAAAAAAACTTCTGTTTAAGGTTGAAGTGGGTTATATGAGGCAGTGTAACAATTGTTTTCTGTTTGCCAGGGGCTATATATCCTTCATTCTGGCTTTCTCTCTCCTCCTCGCTCAGCAGCCCCCGCCATCTCTATTCCCCCTCGCCATCCATCCACCTTCCAAAGCCTCTCTCCCTCTCTCTTCTCCTTTCCAGACTTTTTTCACCCTCTACCTTCTACCTTCAGGATGTATTTTTATATATCCTAGACAAGCCATTTTTGGTTTCTTTAACCCCCATCTCTTGCAGAAATAGGTTCCATTGGTGTGTATGTACAGACGTGAGTGTGTGTGGTAGTTTGCCTAGGTTTATACTGTGTAAATACACTTATAGGGGGCATGTCTGCATGAGGACAACACTTTGATATGCCTACCATACTTGTATAGCCACGAGATAGAGAGCAGAATGTTGATGATCTGTGTGCGTATGCTTGTGTTAGCTTTTCTTTTTGTGTATGTGCACGCGTGTAAGTCTGTGTGTGTGTGTGTGTGCGTCTGTGTCTGTATGCGCGCATCTGTGTGTGTGTGTGTGCGAGCATGTGTGTGTGTACGAGCGTGTGTGTGTACAATGGGTAATAGGTTTACTGGGTGACAGTGACATAAACAAGGGACCAGTGTGTCTACACACCAGGCAGAACACATTCAGCACCCCCCCCCCCCCCCCCCACGGGTTTTACAGAAATGACTCATCTCCTGCACATTTTTTGTGTACAATATAAATATATTCACCGTTGCAAAATTCCCTTTCATTTCAGCAAAGCCTCCCTAACCGACAACAAAAGGAGAATCAGGGCTCTATTTTCGGCTGGCTAGTGTCAAACGCACGTTAGTTTGCCATTTCGTCATGTAAAAACTGCCTGGCAGTTTCCAGCCTCAACGCCAGGTTCGGCAATTTACATGTCTTATACCAGCTCACTTGGGCTCAGATGGGCGTGGGGGAAATATTTGAGGAAATATGAAAACAAATGTTTTTTTTCCCATTTCGCTTTAATTTATTAAAAACTAAGCAATAGACTCCCCTCTCAATGAAGGCATTTTTTTGTCTGCCTAATGCAATCGCGAAGTATAGTCAAGACAGTCAATGAAGGGCTGGGCTTCTGAGACCGCTTGGAAATAGATCTGAATCACTAAAGCTTTAATAAAATATCAAGTTTGAGAGGAGTAAAACAGTGATCTGACATTGCCTTTTTACCTATGTATTGTATCCAGGCCCACGTTATTTTATCCATGCAGATCCCATTCTGGACGTACGTAAAACCCCCTCCATGATGTACAGTAGGCCACATGTTCATGCCCATCATGACACGAGAATGAGAACCTTGGTGAATACCGGTGAACCTCGTATTTAGAAAGTCATCTGTAAGCTGTAAAAATGGCTTGATTTTCCGTTACATGTGATCAAAATCCAATCCCTCCCTTAGGCCTCTGTGTGTGTGTGCATCTGTGTCTGTATGGGTATACAATAACGATGGCTGGTTTTTGTATCCTGGTAGTTTTATGATATCATTACATTTTACAATTATTTATTGTTGTTGTTGTTTAAAACAAAAACGTAATTGCTTGTTTTTCGTTCAATTGTATTACAACCAAACTTATTCGAATGATTCCCCTTCCTGGTTCTATGGTGACAACGTCCGTGGCAGACTTGCACTGCAACTGCTGGAGATGAGTGGATGCGATCTGATCTGGAAGACAGTTCCAATTAGGTTTCTAATCCTTTTTGTTGGGCCTTATCAATAATGAATAGAATGTTGCTCATTGACAGTGTTTGTCAAGTCAGCCATAATGCAACATACAGTAGGCCTAGACCCCATATCAGTGGAAATGCTCTTGAATCCATGCATTTACCAAGAACAATGTGGACTGCAAATAGTTTCAAATGAATGTATTTAGCAAAGATAGGTCTCCATTTTGTCATTTCATTTCTGAAAGCCATTGAACAAACTATAACGGACTAACATTGGAATTGGAGTTGAGTTCATGGCAATACATCAAATACCTTAAATACACAACCTGAAGCAACCACATCTTTCGCCATGGAGCACGTTCTGATTGGCCAGTGAAGGGCCACACCTCGACACACCCACATCAAAACCCAGCCCTTTCCACGCCAAGGCATGCAAGTGCTTCGATAATTGTTTCGATAATTGTGATGGTGAAAACAGCACAAATGTAGATTTGCTTTAGGTTTATTGAAATAGAGCCGTCAAAGTGAAATTATGAGGGAAATAAAGGGACATGGCGAAAAAGAAAAGCAATGTGAACAAAATGGAGGACCAGTGTAAAGAACAAGGTTAACTCAGGCATGGTGAAGAGAAAAGCAACGTAGAGAAGAGAGGGAACAGAAGAGCCATTGTGCGTGTGAGTGAATGGAGAATATTCTCGCTCCCTAACGGTTTCCCCTGTTGCCCGGAGCATAAGGGTTTAACCTGTTTTCTCTGTTAAACTCCTCTTAAGTCACTCTTTCATGTTAAATATCAATCCTCTCTATATATCCCTGTCAGTATAAACAGTGTCTCTCAGCACGCCACACACTATAGAAGTTGATATAAACACTTTAACAGTCTCTTTGAACTCTCCAGCTCAGCTCATTACCAATGCTTTGAAGGTTGGATGTGGGAACATTGGTACGGTTTGATTTTGCAGTTATTAAACATGCAGCAGCAGCAACTTGGTTCTAAACTTCCTCTACACCCAGAGTTGATAATACATGAAGTTGTGTACACCACCTCCTCGGCAGCAGAGACACAGTAAACAAGCAGAAAACATCAGAGGTCGAAATGAACATAAGCCACACGTGTGAAAGTTACATTTACAGCCTGTACTGTATATGGATGGAGGACAATTTAGGAACTCATCGCGACGCTAATGTCAATGTGCAAAGATGTCTGCAGATGGAGAGAGAGAAACAAGGTGCTTTGAAATGTGGACCCATCCCATGTAGACGTGTGTACTGTATACTGTACAGTACTGAACATCCATCTCTAAAGGAGATAACACAGTGATTCCACCTTCGACCCCTTGGCGCCCTGGTAGTATCCTAACACCAACAGAGGGCTGTGCTCCCTCTCTGCCCCCCTCAGGCAGATAAAAGGAAGCAAATCATATCAAATGTTATTCGTCAGATGCTTCGTAATCAACAGGTGTAGACTAACAGTGAAATGCTTACTTACGGGCCCTTCCCAATGGTGAAACAAGTGTTCGAGGCCAGCGGGAGGAGAGAGACGGGGAGACGAGAGAAGAGGAGAGAGCCTGACCCAGCTAGCACTACAGGGTCTGAGGAAATAGCCTTTCTACAGAGAACTGCCTCTTCCACGGGAACAGCTTTCTAGGAGGGGGGGAGAGTATTACAGCCGCCTCTTCAGAGAGAAGGGGGATTTAGCAATATACTATTTCCCAAAGAGCGATCCAAGACATTTCACTCAGCCTATATCATGTATTTTACAGGTTCCTAGAAATAGAATGTCATTCCGTACAACAGTTCAACATAGCCTCTTTGACCCTGTGGTCAAGAAGAAAGACAACCTGCTACCCTGCTGTGACTGTGATGAATCCGGAGTCCTCATGTAGATCATTATAAAGAGATTCTGGTGAAGAGGAGAGAAACCGGCACTCGCTCCCTGAGGTGAGGGAGTTGAGGGTGAGAGACACTTGAGAGTCGGTCTAAAGCTGTGTCCTTAGAGTATCCACTTTGAACTGGTTCCTTTCAGGTCTGTGGGCTGTGCAGACAGAATATTCCTCTGATTCATCCTCATTACAGCCCATTCTGACAAAATTAGTTGGAGGTCAAAAAGTTCTCCAACTGGAAACAGAATAACAGATGCGAAACAGTTGGCAGATTTACCCACTGCTACAATGTCATATCTCCTAACTCGACTTTAGTAAATCATCAGAATTGACATAACACAGAAATGATGTAGCGTTGCCACAAGTTAGTGGGCTCTTGCTCTGTATTGTACAGTACAGTCTGAATGCACTTCTCTGTTGTGTCAGAGAGAGGGCAGTGAGGCCTTAGTAGTGAAAGTCAGTCATTACCATTAGGCCCAAGTCTTGTACCGCTCCGGCCTCTGTCTCTCTCTCTGGCTCACTGGAGTGTACTGTAGCAGAGCAGAGGAGAGATCATACGCTAGGCAGCCACTGACTGTGTCACGCAAAGCCTACCCCCCACCCCAACAGCCTCTGTTTTCCCCTAAGCCCGCCTCCATCATCTTTGCATATCTTGGGGTGATGCTTCTCTCGGTGTGTGTGTGTCTGTCCCAGGGGAGCTGTATCAAACGCAGGACGAGTTCAGTTGCTTTAGTGCAGCTCCAGCGATCACGGAGATAATGACTGGCACACGGAGCGAGGCAGTGGGGGCTCACTCACAGTCCCGTTACATTTCAAAAAGCCCTTGCCACCTCTCTCCCTCGCCCGCTTCTCTCTCTCTCTCTTCGTCATCCCCACGCGAGTCAGTATGGTGCTCAGATGGGCCACCCAATGCTACAAGCCATCTCCCCCTCCCCCACATTAGTTATTCACTCTCTGTTCTCTCTCCCGCTTATTGATTCATTTGTATTTGTTTTAACACAGTGAGCTCAGAGACCTTAATGCATCACCGCAGGGTATTTCTGTCCATCATATTATCTACACTCTTCATCTCCATGCTCCATGAATCACAGCTCATCTCCTGGGCCATGTTTATGTGCCTCCTCACACAGACCCAGGAGAAAAGAATGGTGTAGAGGTGTGTGTGTGTTTGTGTGTGAGTGTGTGTGTGTGTGTAATCAAGCCAATACAAAAATGCAAAATCAAGTCAAAGTCTTCAGCTTGATCGACACATTAAGGGCTTCTTCAGTCGTCGGATGTTTCTCCCTCCCTCCCTCCCTCCCTCCCTCCCTCCCTCCCTCCCTCCCTCCCTCCCTCCCTCCCTCCCTCCCTCCCTCCCTCCCTCCCTCCCTCCCTCCCTCCCTCCCTTCACAATAAAGAGGGATCCCTGTGGAGCTCCTCAGCATGACAACATGGAGACGGGGGGGGGGGAAGGGGGGGGGGGCAACAAGTGGCAAATTAAATCAAGGGGAAAGTGGTGATAATACACAGCTTTTGACAGGCTCTTATACATTCAACAGCCACTTCCTCTACACCCTCCTCCTAAAATTAGCCCCAAATCCTGCTGTGGGATTTAAGTGGTGATAGCAAGGTCGGCATGAAAGGCTTACATGCTACTGAGTAGTTCAGTGATCATGACGAAGTAAGAGCAGAAAACTAATTCCACTCAGCTTAAAGAGAAAACCATGGGTGAGCTGGACCCGTGAATCCACTGTGAATACTGGCGGAAACACTAACGTGGGAACCCGCTGGTTCAGCCTATAGTAAACACAAACACATTATGATTCAGTCTATACTAGCACAGCCATGACATATGGTGTCACGGGCGTCGTCATGGAAATGACCGGACCAAAGCGCTGCGTGATGAGCGTACATTTCTTTTATTTTTAATGAATGTCGCCAACAAAAAAAGAAAACGACCGCGAAGCTTAACTTGGGCAACAATGCCACTAACAAAGTCAACTACCCACAAATGCGAAAGGAAAAAAGGCTGCCTAAGTATGATTCCCAATCAGAGACAACGATAGACAGCTGCCTCTTATTGAGAACCATACCCGGCCAAACACAAAGAAATAGAAAACATAGAAAGAAAGAAACTAGAATGCCCACCTTAGTCACACCCTGGCCTAACCAAAATAGAGAATAAAAGCCTCTCTGTGGCCAGGGCGTGACACTTGGTGCTTTGTTCTGTAGTACACGGTGGAACAGTATCATTCAATGTGACTAGCTCGAGGGACTATGTCCATGAGATGAGTGTATCGCTATAGCTAAATACATATGTATGACCTTATCAGTGTGTTAATATACAAATGAAATACATATAGTGTTGTACCATGAGGTATAATTGAATTATGTTGTCTTGACAATCATACATTACTGGCTGTGAATTTGTGAATTTGTAGTTCTATTCCTCTGTTTCTGCATAGGCAGGTCCATCTTATTACATTATCCAGGTGAATAAAGGAATACGAAACTGAATGAAATAGGACAACGGTCTATTTCCTGTGCTTTCAGTGACAGAACAGCTTCAATGACTACCTTCGTTTACCCTAGCAGGAGGTTAGGAGTTATAGCCATGGTAACGGGGCTTTAAAAAAGATCACAAACAGATTGTTTTTTTTATCTCCAACACATTCAGGTAATTCAAAAGGGAAACGGAGGCAGGCTACAGCGTGAGCAGAGCCCAGAGTCAAATACAAAAATCTACGAATCACAAAGCAGACCCACCAAGGGAAGAGAGGAGACAATAGAGTTCATCGATTTACTGTCTTGACAAAACCCACAGTTGTTTAAAAGGCCTTGTCTATAAGTTGAAATCAAACATTTTAAAAATAGGGAGGAAACATTTCTGCCTCTGGTGGTGTTGGTGACTACACGGTGTCAGTTGTCTGGTCCCAATGTCACACCTGAGTTGGAGTATGGGGAGAGTGATGTCATGCGTGATGTCACTTCCTTGAGAGAGAGAGAGAGAGAGAGAGAGAGAGAGAGAGAGAGAGAGAGAGAGCAGTTTGTTTTGTCCTCTCTCCACATCTGGCCCTGCAATCTAGTGATATCAGCTGCTGCATTGCTATCTGACTGCCACGCAACACACACTGTCTGCAACCCAGTTGCCGTCTCTTCGACCTCAACTATCTTCTCCTTAACATACACACAGAGATCTAAAACCAACAACATACTCGAGTCTCTTGCAAATACAAGTCTCCTTTGCGTTGGTAGAATACCAAACAAACATTGGATTCTTCTCACCTTGACAGAAACGAAGAAGGCCCTCAGTGACTAAATTGCAAACGAACATAAACAACACAGAACAAAGCCATAGTATCGTCTCTGGACAACATAACTCCTCTTTGTGTTGGTAGAATATCAAATTAACATTGGAATCGTCTCACCTAAGTGATTTTAATTTCTATCTAAAAAAACAACAGCCCAAAGCATTGAGTCTACTCTAGACCCTCAAGGTCATGTGATATGGGAGACAGTGCAGACAATGTGGTGCGGTGTGGAGCCTAGCATCTATCTTCATGCAGTGCTCCCTGCATCCGGCCCAGTCCAGGGTCCACTCCATTACAGCATTAGCCGCTAACATTTTGACATTTGGCTCCATTATTATCAATGAGCAGAGGGGATTGAGCCACCGACATGCTGCATTAGCTTCCTTCATTTCACAGTTGCACGGCTGAAATCCTGCATTAAGACATATCCAACATGGACTGACATGTTAGGAGGAGCGATGAGCAGGCCACTGTTCAGGGGGTTGGAGGGGGGAATGGAAGGATATTGGCATTGAGTTCCAAGAGTGTTGGAGCTTTTGCCTTCCGTGCTCCTAAACAAGAAAGCTTATTCTATTCGGTTTAATTAGCCTGTGGCAATGAAATTAGTCTGAGGCACTGCCACCTTCACTTAATAGAAATTGATCTGTGTTTGGGGGAGTTTATTAAAGCTCGGGAATAATGGGAAGAGGGGATGGAGGGGGTCCACATTAGAAGCTAATCATGACGGGAGGTGGGTGGGTGACGGTTTGAATCTGACCAGGTCTAGGATCAATCGGAGTGTGTCAGTGTTGATCTGTCCATGGCTAGCTGAACCAGAACAGAGGTTCTCTGCTATTACACAAGGAGAAGCTCAGGTTGATGTCTGGCCAACAGTCATGGGAAATGGCACTTTTTGGATCCTTTTTCCACGGCAGGGTTTTACACCAGTGCTTTACCTTAAGACATGTTGTGTTTCCACCTGTGAGTCTGAAGCCCAAAACAGTCTTGGGACATACCGTTTTTGGGGGAAGCATAGGGGAGTTAAGCTGAGCAGCAGAACAAGTGGGACTCGACAGAGGTGAGGAGAGAGAAGGAGTGGTGAGCTAATCACAGACAGACAACTATCCTCTCCTCAGGTCCCCAAGCCAGATGCATTCTGGGTAGATGAGGAGAGGGGCAGGGTGGTTGCTCATTTATCTAGCCGTCTGGCCAGCTCACCTGGAGTGATGGGGGAGACGTCAGAGAGGCAGGCTGCTATTTCACGGCCTGTTAAGCACTAATGCCGCAACACGCCCTGTGCTCCAATTCTAGGGAACGGGGAGCATTACCGTCCGGTTCTCAAGGTTCTGTCCGTCTGGACTGTAGGCTTGGAGGGGGAGAGGGGAGTAGATGAGATAGGAAGAAAATGGGAGGGAGGGATCAAGAGAGAGAGATTAATCGGGAGAGAGAGGTAGAGAGAGTGGGATGGCCCAGAGAGTGAAAGAGAGAGGAAGGAAGAGAGAGAGGGAGAGAGAGAGAGGTGGGAAGAGAGGGAAGGATAGAGGGGAGCCTGCTGAGACAATGGTCTGGAGCAGACAGGACAGTAGCAGGGCACGCGCTGACATCCACTCCCGCTACGCACTGCTGCCTCTTACAGGCTCCTGAAGGCCCCTCACTCCCAGCCCCTCTGCCTCCTTGCCTTCCTTCTCTTCTCCTCACTGGAGCCACTGAGCACCACTAGCCTGAACCACCCACAACACTTGTGTTCTCTGTTTGCTAACTCGGGCCTGTGTAACAACCACACAGCTTCTAATAGGTCCAGGCTGGCTGGTGAGAGGAGAGCATTTATACTTAACGGAGCCATGTGAGGAGGCTGCTTATGTAGAGGCTGAAGACTCTGGAGGACATTATGTGTGTGTGTGTGTGTGTGTGTGTGTGTGTGTGTGTGTGTGTGTGTGTGTGTGTGTGTGTGTGTGTGTGTGTGTGTGTGTGTGTGTGTGTGTGTGTGTGTGTACGTTTGTGTTCATCTAGACTGGTTTTACCCTGTCATTCCGCTCTGCCTATCTGGGCACTACTGTTATCCCAATAAGGTTCAATGGTCTGAAATAATGTAGAAGTGAACTTATACAGCTAGCTGTTATTTGTGCCTTATTATATAGAATTCATTTTACTGGAGTTCATCTTTAGGGAACTATAAGAAAAATACATTCAGTGTGTGTGGTGTTTAAATAGCGAATCTAACCAGCCGGTCCCTACACGGCAGGCTCTCCTGGAGAGAGTCCCCCTGGCTTGACTGTACTGTGTGTGTGCTCTTCCCTGCCTATACTGTACTATACTGTACTGTGGTGTACCAGTGCTGAAGGCTAAGGGCAGGACATTTACTTGTGTTTACAGTAAACAGAGCTGAAGATGACTGATGGGTCACAGATCCTGTCCTGTCCTGACTTGGGTTGTAGAGTAACTGATGGATCACCCATCCTCTATGTCTGTTAGGAACTGCACAGGGGGGTGGCTGCACACACACACACACACCCACACCCAAACTCACACACACACACGCACCCAAACACACACGCACCCAAACACACGCACACCCAAACACACACACACACACATGCACCCCCCCCCACACACACACACACACCCAAACACATGCACCCAAACGCACACACACACGCAAACAAACACACACGCACCCAAACACACACACACGCAAACACACACACATGCGCACCCAAACACACACACGCGCACCCAAACACACACAGACACACCCAAACACACAAATACGCACCCAAACACACGCATGCACACACACGCACGCACACACACAACACACACACACACACACAGTGACACCATGAATCAGGTCAAATATGCCTGTGAGATACACATGGTGTCTGTACATATTGAAATGGTGTGGCAGCAGTGTTCCCTGTGGTTCTACAGGTCCTGAATCAGTCTCTAGCTGATCTCTCCTGAATCAGTCTCACAAGAGGTATGTGGCAGGGTCTACAGTCAATGACGGATTACAAAAAGAAAACCAGCCCCGTCACGGACCAGGATGTCTTGCTCCCAGGCAGACTAAATAACTTTTTGGCCCGCTTTGAGGACAATACAGTGCCACTGACACGGCCTGCAACCAAAACATGCGGCCTCTCCTTCACTGCAGCCGAGGTGAGTAAAACATTTAAACGTGTTAACCCTCGCAAGGCTGCAGGCCCAGCCAGCATCCCCAGCCGCGCCCTCAGAGCATGCGCAGACCAGCTGGCTGGTGTGTTTACGGACATATTCAATCAATCCCTATCCCAGTCTGCTGTTCCCACATGCTTCAAGAGGGCCACCATTGTTCCTGTTCCGAAGAAAGCAAAGGTAACTGAGCTAAACGACTACCGCCCCGTAGCACTCACTTCCGTCATCATGAAGTGCTTTGAGAGACTAGTCAAGGACAATATCACCTCCATCCTACCTGACACCCTAGACCCACTCCAATTTGCTTACCGCCCAAATAGGTCCACAGACGATGCAATCTCAACCACACTGCACACTGCCCTAACCCATCTGGACAAGAGGAATACCTATGTGAGAATGCTGTTCATCGACTACAGCTCGGTATTTAACACCATAGTACCCTCCAAGCTCGTCATCAAGCTCGAGACCCTGGGCAACTGGGTATTGGACTTCCTGATGGGCCGCCCCCAGGTGGTGAGGGTAGGCGACAACATCTCCACCCCGCTGATCCTCAACACTGGGGCCCCACAAGGGTGCGTTCTGAGCCCTCTCCTGTACTCCCTGTTCACCCACGACTGCGTGGCCACGCACGCCTCCAACTCAATCATCAAGTTTGCGGACGACACAACAGTGGTAGGCTTGATTACCAACGACGACGAGACGGCCTACAGGGAGGAGGCGAGGGCCCTCAGAGTGAGGTGTCAGGAAAATAACCTCACACTAAACGTCAACAAAACTAAGGAGATGATTGTGGACTTCAGGAAACAGCAGAGGGAACACCCCCCTATCCACATCGATGGAACATTAGTGGAGAGGGTAGCAAGTTTTAAGTTCCTCGGCATACACATCACAGACAAACTGAATTGGTCCACCCACACAGACAGCATCGTGAAGAAGGCGCAGCAGCGCCTCTTCAACCTCAGGAGGCTGAAGAAATTCGGCTTGTCACCAAAAGCACTCACAAACGTCTACAGATGCACAATCGAGAGCATCCTGGCGGGCTGTATCACCGCCTGGTACGGCAACTGCTCCGCCCACAACCGTAAGGCTCTCCAGAGGGTAGTGAGGTCTGCACAACGCATCACCGGGGGCAAACCACCCGATGTTACAGGAAGGCCATAAAGATCATCAAGGACAACAACCACCCGAGCCACTGCCTGTTCACCCCGCTATCATCCAGAAGGCGAGGTCTGTACAGGTGCATCAAAGCTGGGACCGAGAGACTGAAAAACAGCTTCTGTCTCAAGGCCATCAGTCTGTTAAACAGCCACCACTAACATTGAGTGGCTGCTGCCAACACACTGACTCAACTCCAGCCACTTTAATAATGGGAATTGATGGAAATGATGTAAAATATATCACTAGCCACTTTAAACAATGCTACCTAATATAATGTTTACATACCCTACATTATTCATCTCATATGTATACGTATATACTGTACTCTATCATCTACTGCATCGCTATGTAATACATGTATCACTAGCCACTTTAACTATGCCACTTTGTTTACATACTCATCTCATATGTATATACTGTACTCGATACCATCTACTGTATCTTGCCTATGCCGCTCTGTACCATCACTCATTCATATATCTTTATGTACATATTCTTTATCCCCTTACACTTGTGGGTATAAGACAGTAGTTTTGGAATTGTTAGTTAGATTACTTGTTGGTTATTACTGCATTGTCGGAACTAGAAGCACAAGCATTTCGCTACACTCGCATTAACATCTGCTAACCATGTGTATGTGACAAATAAAATTGATAAATAAAAATTATTTGATTTGAGCTGATCTCTCCTGAATCAGTCTCTAGCTGATCTCTCCTGAATCAGTCTCTAGCTGATCTCTCATGAATCAGTCTCTAGCTGATCTCTCCTGAATCAGTCTCTAGCTGATCTCTCCTGAATCAGTCTCTAGCTGATCTCTCCTGAATCAGTCTCTAGCTGATCTCTTCTGAATCAGTCTCTAGCTGATCTCTTCTGAATCCGTATCTAGCTGATCTATCCTGAACCAGTCTCTAGCTGATCTATCCTGAACCAGTCTCTAGCTGATCTCCTCTGAATCAGTCTCTAGCTGATCTCTTCTGAATCAGTCTCCAGCTGATCTCCCCTGAATCAGTCTCTAGCTGATCTCTTCTGAATCAGTCTCTAGCTGATCTCTTCTGAATCAGTCTCTAGCTGATCTCTCCTGAACCAGTCTCTAGCTGATCTCTCCTGAATCAGTCTCTAGCTGATCTCTTCTGAATCAGTCTCTAGCTGATCTCTCCTGAATCAGTCTCTAGCTGATCTCTCCTGAATCAGTCTCTAGCTGATCTCTCCTGAATCAGTCTCTAGCTGATATCTCCTGAATCAGTCTCTAGCTGATCTCTCCTGAATCAGTCTCTAGCTGATCTCTCCTGAATCAGTCTCTAGCTGATCTCCTCTGAATCAGTCTCTAGCTGATCTCTTCTGAATCAGTCTCCAGCTGATCTCCCCTGAATCAGTCTCTAGATGATCTCTTCTGAATCAGTCTCTAGCTGATCTCTTCTGAATCAGTCTCTAGCTGATCTCTCCTGAACCAGTCTCTAGCTGATCTCTCCTGAATCAGTCTCTAGCTGATCTCTTCTGAATCAGTCTCTAGCTGATCTCTCCTGAATCAGTCTCTAGCTGATCTCTCCTGAATCAGTCTCTAGCGGATCTCTCCTGAATCAGTCTCTAGCTGATCTCTCCTGAATCAGTCTCTAGCTGATCTCTCCTGAATCAGTCTCTAGCTGATCTCTCCTGAATCAGTCTCTAGCTGATCTCTTCTGAATCAGTCTCCAGCTGATCTCCCCTGAATCAGTCTCTAGCTGATCTCTTCTGAATCAGTCTTTAGCTGATCTCTTCTGAATCAGTCTCTAGCTGATCTCTCCTGAACCAGTCTCTATCTGATCTCTCCTGAATCAGTCTCTAGCTGATCTCTTCTGAATCCACCTTCACTCCTGAAGATGCCTCCACTGGCCACAGCATTTAGCTTTTAGGTGTCAGAGGAGTAGTGTCCTCTGCTGGCTCTTCTCTGCCATCTCACACATGGCAGCAGTGTGAACAGTCACATGGCAGCAGTGTGAACAGTCACATGGCAGCAGTGTGAACAGTCACATGGCAGCAGTGTGAACAAGTGGGCCTCCAGAAAGAGAGGTGTGTCTGGGAGTCACAGCTGTGTTATTTGCATAATGCAGCCTCCATCTGGAGTTTAAAACAAATCCCATTTTATTTGTCACATGCTCCGAATAGAACGGGTGTAGACTTAAACGTGACAGGCTTGTTTATGAGCCCTTCCCAATGATACAGAGAACCAAAAAATACAACCATAGTAACACAAGACAAATGAAATAGTCATGAATGGAGGTATATACAAGGAGTACCAGTACCAGATCAATATGCAGAGGTACAAGGTATTTGAGGTAGATGTACATGAAGGCAGGGTAAAGTGACTAGACATCAGGATAGATAATAATAAGGAATTTGAGGTAGATATGTACATGAAGGCAGGGTAAAGTAACTAGGCATCAGGATAGATAATAATAAGGTATTTGAGGTAGATATGTACATGAAGGGAGGGTAAAGTAACTAGGCATCAGGATAGATAATAATAAGGTATTTGAGGTAGATATGTACATGAAGGCAGGGTAAAGTGACTAGGTATCAGGATAGATAATAATAAGGTATTTGAGGTAGATATGTACATGAAGGCAGGGTAAAGTAACTAGGCATCAGGATAGATAATAATAAGGTATTTGAGGTAGATATGCACATGAAGGCAGGGTAAAGTGACTAGGCATCAGGGTAGATAATAATAAGGTATTTGAGGTAGATATGTACATGAAGGCAGGGTAAAGTAACTAGGTATCAGGATAGATAATAATAAGGTATTTGAGGTAGATATGTACATGAAGGCAGGGTAAAGTAACTAGGTATCAGGATAGATAATAATAAGGTATTTGAGGTAGATATGTACATGAAGGCAGGGTAAAGTAACTAGGTATCAGGATAGATAATAATAAGGTATTTGAGGTAGATATGTACATGAAGGCAGGGTAAAGTGACTAGGCATCAGGGTAGATAATAATAAGGTATTTGAGGTAGATATGTACATGAAGGCAGGGTAAAGTGACTAGGCATCAGGGTAGATAATAATAAGGTATTTGAGGTAGATATGTACATGAAGGCAGGGTACAGTGACTAGGTGTCAGGATAGATAATAATAAGGTATTTGAGGTAGATATGTACATGAAGGCAGGGTAAAGTGACTAGGCATCAGGGTAGATAATAATAAGGTAAAATAAAGAACAGAGTAGCAGCAACATATGATGAGTGTAAAAAAGTGTGTGTGTGAGTGTGTGTGTGTTTGTGTCGGTATGTGTGTATTCGTTTGTGCTGTCGGTACGCGAGTGTGTGTTATGTGTGGGTGTGTTTGTGTTGTCGGTATACGTGGGTGTGTTATGTGTGTGTGCATATGCGTATGTAGTGTATGTCTATGGGTTTTGTGTGAGAGTGTCAGTGTGTGTGTGAGTGTGTATATAGTGTGTGTATACACACGCTCTTTCCATGACACAGACTGACCAGGTGAATCCAGGTGAAAGCTACGATCCCTTATTGAGGTCACTAGTTAAATCCACTTCAATCAGTGTAGATGAAGGGGAGGAGACAGGTTAAAGACATGGCTTGTGTATGTGTGCCATTCGTTTTCCCATGATTCATCTCCTTTAGTCAAAGCCCAAAAGGAGGAGTATGATCATGGAGCCCCGGTTGCTTCAAAGCCTCTTATTTGTCAAGACATAGCGTCACCTATCCAGGGTTTATATACGACATCCCCAGCTTGGAGAGGACTATGGTGTTGAACGCTGAGCTGTAGTCTATCAACAGCATTGTCACATTGTCCAGCTGGGAGAGGGCAGTGTGAAGTGCAATTGAGATTGCATCGTCTGTGGATCAATTGGGGCGGTATGCGAATGGGAGTGTGTCCAGGGTGCCTGGGAGGACGGTGTTGATGTGTGTTATGACCATCCTTTCAAAGCACTTCATAATTACAGATGCTACATTTAGGCAGGTTACCTTAGAGTTCTTGGGAACAGGGACATTGGTGGTCAGGTTGAAACATGTTGGGATTACAGACTGGGACAAGGACAGATTGATAATGTCTGTGAAGACACCTGGCAGCTGGTCTGCGCATGCTTTGAGAACGTGCCCTGGTATTCCGTCTGATCCGGTGGCCTTGTGATTGTTAACCTGTTTACACATTTTACTCACATTGCCCAGGGAGAGCGAGATTACACGGTCATCCGGAACAACAGGGACTTTCAGGCAAGACTCAGTGTTGTATTCCTCGAATCGAGCATAAAAGGCATTTAGATCATTTGGGAGTTCTGCATCACTGGGCATCTCACGGCTGGGTTTCCCTTTGTTATCATCTGCAAGCCATGCCACATACAACGCATATCAGAGCCGGTGTAATAGGATTCCACCTTCCTCCTATATTGTCCTTTTACATGTGTGATGTCTCGACGGAGGTCCTAGTGGGCTTTCTGTATGCGTCCATGTCCGTGTCCCGTTTCTTGTAAGCGGTAGATCCATGGTCTATCCCAGGCATATATACCAAAACAGCATATTTAACTTGATATGTTTGACATGGAAGTATTTGGCTTCAGCTCACAAATAACCAAAATGATATCTTGACATGTAGGCTTAGCACTTTCACAAAGAGTGACATTAATTAATACAACTGTCAGACATTATGGAAGAAACACGTAAGACCCAAATGGTTTTAGCAAGCATGTCCAGAACAAGTTATCAGAGAGTGGCATGTCCAGGCACAGACAACATTGAGCTATTTCCCCTGAGCGACCGTCCTGTAGAGCAGAACAAACACAGAGATGGAACCCTATGTGGACAGTCTGGGGTTTGTCTCTGTCACACACGGCGCCCGCCACTCCCTGAGGTATGTGTGTGAGTGTGTGCTTATGTGTAGATGGACACACACATCCCTGACACCCCGTACCCATCCACACTCCTGTGCCTCTGGCACCATTGCCTAGGGCTAAGCCTGTAAGTGAAACAAAACCAGAACTTTTCCCCCAGCCCTATAAAAAAGGAAGGGAGGGGAGTGAAGCAGGCCCTAGAGGCCTGAGAGAAGCTCCTTTTCATGTGTCTCACCGCTGATAAATCAACCATGGTGCCAGCACTGCACCGCTAACCCAGGCTGGCCCGGCGTGAACCCGGTTGAGACTGGGCCTGTGTGGTGCCTGCTGGTTAGGGGGCATAGAGGGGAGTGAGGATAGGGGCAGAATGCGAGTTGGGCTCAACTAGCTAGTGAGGGAGGAGAGAAGATTAATGTAGGCTCTGGAGAGCGAAGGCAACATCCTGCACCTTAATAAGGTACAAACAATCGGTTCCTCTCTGCTGCCTTCCCAGGGAACAACTATTGTTGTGCTGCATGTTTCCCTGCTCTGCGTGGCTCCTGGGAGATAGCAGGGCTAGGACCCAACTTCAGCATGTAGCTTGGCTGTCTCTCCCTTACAGCCAGGGGAGGACAACTCAGTGTCGTGTCCAGGTCAGACCAGGTCCCATACTTCCCTCCCGAACCTCCTCGTTCCTTACCTCCACTCCCTGGACTTTGAGCTTCATGTGATCCTCCCGCGTGGTCTTCCCATCTTTCCTCTTCTTCCAGCAGTAGCCGTCCTTCCTGTACTTCACCTTCTTCCTGTTGTACAAGATCATCGACCCATTCTGTGGCCTGGATCAGAGAAAGAAAGAGTGTGAGAGAGAGAGAGTGTGAGAGAGTGTGAGAGAGAGAGAGAGTGAGAGAGAGAGTGTGAGAGAGTGTGTGTGTGAGAGAGAGAGAGAGAGAGAGAGAGAGAGAGAGAGAGAGAGAGAGAGAGAGAGAGAGAGAGAATTTTAATTCAAAGCCACTGCTGTGGGACTCATTTTAGAGATGTACAAAGTCTCGACACAAGTCTACTGCCAGGCAGAAATGCACCAGTGACTTTAGATGACAAGACTTCTTTATGATGTTTTTCTGCATTCCTCTTCACAGTTTGACAATGAACAAAGCAAACCTTCAGCATACATTTCTCCATATGAAAGTGACACTTCTACCACAGAGTAAATTACATGTAGAACCGGTGTGTGCGTGTGCGAGTTCATGTGCGTGCCTGTGTGTGTATAAAGGCTGAGGCAGCTTTTTTTTATCTCACATTCATCCAGTGAAATGAGTTGTGGTGGTGTGTGTAAAGTCCCTTGGGAGAAGAAGAGATCTTCCCTCACATTCCATTCATAATTCATCCTCCCTTCATCAGACCACAGCTTCTTGCTTCATAATGATACAATATAATGATATCATGTAACTATTTGATGATAATATGCCTTTACAGCTCCATTTGTCAGACGGGGCGTTTGGAGTACAGTGTTAAAACATGAACAGAAAGAAGGAGGCCGTATCATTCATGAAACATTATTGAGTTGCTCAACAATTAGTGCAAAGTTGAGCAAGGCTAGAATGTGCTTGGCTGACCAAACACGTGTCAGGGCTCTATATCTTGAATTCATAAACATTCTGTACACACACACACACACACACACACACACACACACACACACACACACACACACACACACACACACACACACACACACACACACACACACACACACACACACACACACACACACACACACACACACACACACACACACACGCGCACACACACACGCACGCACACACACACAGCTGCCATTTTCTGGAGCAATCCCAAATGAGTGCAGGTTGCTGCCTCATTGCAGGGTGTTGGGGTCTGCCTCTGTTGGGTGCTCATCGTAGCAGCTGTTCAGGCTTGTTAGCCCCATACTCACTGCACACAAGCTACAGTTAAGAGTGCAATCGCTTCTCTCGCCTCTTTTTAAATAAACAAACACAAACAAACGCTCAAAACTCTCTACAAAGAAAAAAAAAGACCTTGCTATTTTCTAATGCTACTTTGCGAATAAAAACAAACTGTTTTGGTTTGGTGTTGTTGTTTGGTAGTTACACTTTTGTCATGGTTTTATTTATAACGGTGCATCATTTTCCAGGGTTGCTCACGGGACCTGCTTCCTGTTTATCTTGCTATTGCTCATCAATCATCTCTCTTCCCAGGACGTATCTCAGGGGCCAATAGAGAGAGAGAGGGGAGGGAGGGAGAGAGGGGGAAATGAAGGAGGGGTCCCACCAGTCCCACTCTGTGGCCCCTGACAGCACCTTCTAATGAGAGACGTCACTCAAACCCTGCCATCCTCAATCCCTCGCTCTTTCTATTCCCCCCCCCCCCCTTCTCCTCTCACCACCAGTCGGTTGGAGCTAGAGATGGGCGCCGGGGAATTACCTTCCTCTCCTCCCTCTCTCTCTCGCTTCATCGGTCTCCAGAGCCCTCACTTTCGCTCTTCCTAACTCTCCTCTCTCATTCTGTCATTCCATCGTTCATCCCCCTTTCACTACCTGCAAGCTAACATAGGAATCCTTCATGTCTTCTACCGTACATTTACAAATGTGGGATTTCGACGGGGTTTAAACCTCTGATAAAACTACTCTCTGGAGGAAACTAAGATAAGTCTGGTTTATGGCACGTTGTATATTCCCCCCGGGTCATCAACATAGTTGATGACTCCAATACAATTCTATGAACAAAGAATCGCTAAGTATTGTGCAGCTATAGGATAATGTACAGTATATGATGATTCTAGCCCTTTGTGACGAATGTCATCCGAAGGTCACCTGGCTGTCTAGGAGACTATTGCAGACTTCAGCACTCTGTCGAGGCAATCAAACAATATGATGTCTTTTTAATGAACGCTCGGACACACTGGTTAAATGGATTCTGTATGGGCATGCTGCTTGTTTCCGTGGAGATGCGTTCTCTGTTTGCCTTTCAGAAAAACAGGAAGCGTGCGTCTTGGAATGTAGCCCCCACATTAGACTAAAAGATGGGACGAGAAGAGATAAGGTCGACAATCAAATGTCTGATCTCCTCAAGAGCATTGGAAATTGGGGTGAGGCTTTCGTGTCAGAGGCCCCCGCACCTTATTTATCGGCTCTGTGAAAAGTTATCCACTCAGCTTTTTATAGGGAGGCAGTGTTAGGAAGATGCTGTTTTCAATTCAAGACATGCTGGACAAAGTCTTAGATTCTTCTGCTCTCTGAAGTAGCTACGTCTAAAGCACAGGCCTGAAAAGGCACACTTTGCAAAGAAATAGGTTCTCTATCCCTCGTCCTTCCTCCCTCTCTCTCTCTGTTCTTCACCTACAGTATATCTCAGTAAACTTAGGCGTTTCAATTAATCTTATCAGAATCACACATATTTATACATGGAGGGAAAATGCTAAGTGCTCTGTTATCAAAGCAGTGTGACAGCAGGCCCTCTGTTTCAGAAGCCTAAACGTGCCTGATTATTATGGAAACACAGCACAGTCCCTGACACATATGCGCACAGACACACGCATGCACATACACACACACACACACACACACACACACCTCTCGGTGGCGTGGCGTGTCCTGGCCGATAATACGCTTTACCCCGTGGATGGTGTACAGCCTGCCCAGTCCTTGAGGAATCATTCATTTACAGAGGTAATGGCATTCACTCAATCAGGTTTGTTCATTAAGAAAAAGTGGGCGAGGGAGAGAGAGAGAGATGTGAGGGAGGTAGGGGGGGACTGTGTCTGAGAATCCACAATGAGCCTGGAGGAGAGGAGCCTGGCCCTGAGTTAGTGACTGACAGTAGCTCAGAGACAGGCTCAGGAGCTCAGTTCCACAGCCATAGATCCACAGGAACCAAGTCCCCTCAGCCAGAGACAGAGAAAGAGAGAGAGAGAGAGACTCAGACTTCTCCTATCTGGCCAGCAGAGGGAACTAGTTGCGGTTGGGGCTGATCCTACAGTTACAACTCCCCCATGCTCCATGCATTTGTGTCAGTAGCGTAGTAGAGAATGAAACATTTACCTTGGTGTTCTAGCTGTAATAGGAGAGCTGCTGCTTCCCCCCTAACACTGGCCCTATTCCCCAGGACACCCCCCGTAACACTTGCCCTATTCCCCAGGACACCCCCCGTAAAACTGGCCCTATTCCCCAGGACACCCCCTAACACTGGCCCTATTCCCCAGGACACCCCCCTAACACTGGCCCTATTCCCCAGGACACCCCCCTAACACTGGCCCTATTCCCCAGGACACCCCCTAACACTGGCCCTATTCCCCAGGTCACCCCCTAACACTGACCCTATTCCCCAGGACACCCCCCGTAACACTGGCCCTATTCCCCAGGACACCCCCTAACACTGGCCCTATTCCCCAGGACACCCCCTAATACTGGCCCTATTCTCCAGGACACCCCCCTAACACTGGCCCTATTCCCCAGGACACCCCCCTAACACTGACCCTATTCCCCAGGACACCCCCCGTAAAACTGGCCCTATTCCCCAGGACACCCCCCGTAACACTGGCCCTATTCCCCAGGACACCCCCTAACACTGGCCCTATTCCCCAGGACACCCCCCTAACACTGGCCCTATTCCCCAGGACACCCCCCTAACACTGGCCCTATTCCCCAGGACACCCCCTAACACTGGCCCTATTCCCCAGGACACCCCCCGACACTGGCCCTATTCCCCAGGACACCCCCTAACACTGACCCTATTCCCCAGGACACCCCCGTAAAACTGGCCCTATTCCCCAGGACACCCCCCGTAACACTGTCCCTATTCCCCAGGACACCCCCTAAGACTGGCCCTATTCCCCAGGACACCCCCCTAACACTGGCCCTATTCCACAGGACACCCCCTAATACTGGCCCTATTCTCCAGGACACCCCCCTAACACTGGCCTTATTCCCCAGGACACCCTCCTAACACTTACCCTATTCCCCAGGACACCCCCCTAACACTGGCCCTATTCCTCAGGACACCCCCTAACACTGGCCCTATTCCCCAGGACACCCCCTAACACTGGCCCTATTCCCCAGGACACCCCCTAACACTGGCCCTATTCCCCGGGACACCCCCTAACACTGACCCTATTCCCCAGGACACCCCCCGTAAAACTGGCCCTATTCCCCAGGACACCCCCTAACACTGGCCTTATTCCCCAGGACACCCCCCTAACACTTACCCTATTCCCCAGGATACCCTCCTAACACCCTATTTCCCAGGACACCCTCCTAACACCCTATTTCCCAGGACACCCTCCTAACACCCTATTTCCCAGGACACCCAGCCTTTGATTAATACCACACTGGGTTTTTCTCTCTCTACAAACTCGAGAGGAGAGGTAGAGATGAGGCGTCTTTGAAGATCAGGGGGGTGAGCTGGTTGGGCCATGGAGGTACAGTGGAGGCACAGCAGGGAGGCACAGTGGAGGCACAGTGGAGGCACAGCAGGGAGGCACAGTGGAGGCACAGCAGGGAGGCACAGTGGAGGCACAGCAGGGAGGCACAGTGGAGGCACAGAAGGGAGGCACAGTGGAGGCACAGGAGGGAGGCACAGTGGAGGCACAGCAGGGAGGCACAGTGGAGGCACAGTGTAGGCACAGTGGAGGCACAGCAGGGAGGCACAGTTGAGGCACAGCAGGGAGGCACAGTGGAGGCACAGCAGGGAGGCACAGTGGAGGCACAGCAGGGAGGCACAGTGGAGGCACAGTGGAGGCACAGCAGGGAGGCACAGTGGAGGCACAGCAGGGAAGCACAGCGGAGGCACAGGAGGGAGGCACAGTGGAGGCACAGGAGGGAGGCACAGTGGAGGCACAGTGGAGGCACAGCAGGGAGGCACAGTGGAGGCACAGCAGGGAGGCACAGTGGAGGCACAGGAGGGAGGCACAGTGGAGGCACAGGAGGGAGGCACAGTGAAACCAGAGCAGGGAGGCACAGTTGAGGCACAGGAGGGAGTCACAGTGGAGGCACATGAGGGAGGCACAGTGGAGGCACAGGAGGGAGGCACAGTGGAGGCACAGCAGGGAGGCACAGTGGAGGCACAGCAGGGAGGCACAGTGGAGGCACAGGAGGGAGGCACAGTGGAGGCACAGCAGGGAGGCACAGTGGAGGCACAGCAGGGAGTCAACCCCTGGTGTTATTAATTACCCATCAGAGCCCTCAGCTGTCATAGTCCTACAACACCAACACCATGTCACCAATAAACACACACGTACAGTATACTAATGTAGACACACAGGCCCACTACTGGATACATATATAGTCCACACACACACACACACACACACACACACACACACACACACACACACACACACACACACACACACACAGACACACACACACACACACACACACCGTGGGGCGCTATTTCTTTCTTTGAAACACAAAACTAATTTAGGCAGCAGGGAAGTTGATCCACACACATCTCGCGTCCCGTGGACCCACACGGAGCTGTCAAAACGGCAGGCTTCTACATGTAATATAATTACACTTCAAGAGGTATTCTCTATTAGACGCCACCTCATCTCTCCCCTGTCTGTCTGTCTGAATACAGAGGTGTTAGGCTGCCTGGTACAGTGGTAGCGTAGCGTAGCGTAGCCAGGGTCTATCAGGGTGCATCACGTGTGAATTGATGACTCTGTGATAAGTCTGCCCCTCCAGCGCCTGGCAGAGTGGAGCGCACATCAGGAAGTGGGGCGTGCTCTAAAACTACTTTAAATGTAAATCTGCCACGCACAGCACTCGGATTGAGATTCATCGCACCCCAATCTCCCCCTCCGCCCCCAGTGCTCTCTCCCCCGCTCACGTTCTCACGCCAAATCCTGGTCGGGCCCGGGGTACGTACCCCTCAGACTGTCAATGAGGAACTAGGAAGAGGGAGTTAGGTCATCATCCCACTACACCGCTCGGCGCAGCGCTCGTAAGCAGCTCCCAGTCTATCTTTCATTACCATTCTGTTCTCAATCTATGCATTACGATGATGTGAACGTGTAATTACATTCCCATGGTAATTAATCAGGTAGAAAGGTCATGGCAGTACAGGTCAAACTGGTAGAGAAGTTTTATGTGTGAACGTTTGTCAAACACTGTGTCATGTCCTGATTATGTTGGCATTTATAATAACACAATGTGTACCTAGTCTGGTCTACCAGCCTATCACAGAGGGTGATGGGTGGACCCGTGAGTACTGTTTGGGAGACAGGTAAAAAAAAAAGAGTTTGTGACTCCCTCGCTCTCTCTCTCTCTCTTTTTCTCTCACTCTCTCTCACCCCTTCTCTCTCTGTTTCTCACTCCTTCTCTCTCTGTTTCTCACTCCTTCTCTCTCTCTCTCTCTCTCTCTCTCTCTCTCTCACTCCCTCTTCCTCTCCCTCTCCCCCCCTCTCTCTCTCACTCCCTCCTCCTCTCCCTCCCTCCCCCTCTCTCTCTCCCTCTCTGTCTTTCCCTCTCTCTCTCCTCCACTCTCTCCCCCTCCTTCTATCTCTGCTGCCTGCCACACAACTCAGGCCTCTGCCTTCCAGCCACAAAACAGATGGTCCCAGAACACTTATCTCAATGGAAAAATCACAGCCAATTTAAAAAGAATATAAATTACACTCTGTGTAGCTCCACGTCTGTGCCTCCTGTCCCTAAAAGACCTACAACAGTGGATAAGAAGCGAAGGGGGGGGGGGCAGGGTGTCAATTCCCTTATCTCACCCCCAGCAGCCCTGCAGAGTGAGAGAGAGGGCTGATGACTGGGGGTGATGCTAGGCTGATAGTGGCTAAGCTCGTTTCATGCACGTTTCAGCCTGTTCAGGAAGGCAGGCTGCTGGCGTACTGTACGTATGAATGGCACACTGGCCAGACTAAGCGCTCTCTCTGAGCCTCCAGTCCCTACACTGGAGGACAGGGTTACCACGTCATTTACAAACATCCATGGAGCACCATGAGCTGTGCATTGTGTACATACGGCATATAGGTTGGCCTGCACAATGTACAGAGGCTGATATGCAGTATGAATAGACAAATGGATGAGTTGCCATGGTTATGGCTTCACTGGCTCTGTTGTCATCATATGTCAGTTCATGTTTCTGGAAATGTGTGTGCAGCGTGTGTGTGTTGTGTCGCATGCATTACTTATAACTTCAACGTCAGGTCATGTGGTCTTCTCACGTTTCTTCTGTACATGTGTGCAGGAGAGGGCTGCAGGTAGCCTAGTGGTAGCCTAGTGGTTAGAGTGTAGAGGCGGCAGGTAGCATAGTGATTAGAGTTTAGTGGCAGCAGGTAGCCTAGTGGTTAGAGTGTAGAGGCAGCAGGTAGCCTAGTGGATAGAGTGTGGAGGCAGCAGGTAGCCTAGTGGTTAGAGTGTGGAGGCGGCAGGTAGCCTAGTGGTTAGAGTGTAGAGGCGGCAGGTAGCCTAGTGGTTAGAGTGTAGAGGTGGCAGGTAGCCTAGTGGTTAGAGTGTAGAGGCGGCAGGTAGCCTAGTGGTTAGAGTGTAGAGGTGGCAGGTAGCCTAGTGGTTAGAGTGTAGAGGCTGCAGGTAGCCTAGTGGTTAGAGTGTAGAGGCTGCAGGTAGCCTAGTGGTTAGAGTGTAGAGGTGGCAGGTAGCCTAGTGGTTAGAGTGTAGAGGCTGCAGGTAGCCTAGTGGTTAGAGCGTTGGACTAGTAACAGAAAGGTTGCAAGAACGAAATCCTGAGCTGACAAGGTAAAAATCTGTCGTCCTGCCCCTGAACAAGGCAGTTAACCCACTGTTCCTAGGCCGTCATTGAAAATAAGAATATGTTCTTAAGTGACTTGCCTAGTAAAATATAGGTAAAATAAAAAATAAATATGCATAGCATTATGCTTCTGATTTGTACTTTCCTTTATCCAGCTGCTACCGAGGTCAGTGTGACTCCCACTGAATGGCTCAACTCACGCTGTGTGAGGGTTCTTCTGCAGCAACACAGCACAGCCTTATTATGGCATACTGTAGAGAGGATGCCTTTGTCTCCTTCAATCAGACTGCAGCGCATATCGTAACGTCTCATTTTAGGGATCCCTGATGATCTTCTTGGTTTTCCTGCGAAACCTGGTGTTGTAGGTGTCCTGGAGGGCAGGCAGTGAGCCCCCAATGGTGCGTTCGGCTGAGCGAACCACCCTCTGTAGGGCATTGTGGTCAGCGGCTGTGGAGTTGCCGTACCAGGCTGTGATGCAGAACACTGTGAGGGCCTCTGAAACAGGCTGGATTTCTGAACCATTTCAGCTGCTAGTAGATGTGCACGCCAAGGAGCTTGACGTTTATTTTCCACGGCGGCCCCATTGATGAGAAAGTGAGTGTGCCCAATCTTGTTCCTCCCAAAGTTCACAATTAGCTCCACTGTTTTGCTGTCGTTGAGGGAGAGGTTGTTTACCTGGCACCACGCCGTCAGAGCGCCTGTAATATCTTATGTTTCACCGACATTCAGAACATACAGCTGGCGGGTTACACTCTATCGGCAGGACAGAACAGCAGCCTCTGGTAAGACACGGGGCGGGGGCCTATGCATATTTGTAAACAATAGCTGGTGCACGATATCTAAGGAAGTCTCAGGGTTTTGCTCGCCTGAGGTAGAGTATCTCATGATAAGCTGTAGACCACACTATCTACCTAGAGAGTTTTCATCTGTATTTTTCTTCTACATACCACCACAGACCGAGGCTGGCACTAAAACCGCACTCAATGAGCTGTATTCCGCCAAAAGCAAACAGGAAAACAATCATCTAGAGAAGGCGCTTCTTGTGTCCGGGAACTTTAATGCAGGGAAACTTAAATCAGTTTTACCTCATTTCTATCAGCATGTGCAACCAGAGGGAAAAACATTCTAAACCACCTTTACTTAACACACAGAGACACATACAGAGCTCTCCCTGAACTCCACCTTTACTCCACACACAGAGACACATACAGAGCTCTCCCTGAACTCCACCTTTACTCCACACACAGAGACACATACAGAGCTCTCCCTGAACTCCACCTTTACTTAACACACAGAGACACATACAGAGCTCTCCCTGAATTCCACCTTTACTTAACACACAGAGACACATACAAAGCTCTCCCTGAACTCCACCTTTACTTAACACACAGAGACACATACAGAGCTCTCCCTGAACTCCACCTTTACTCCACACACAGAGACACATACAGAGCTCTCCCTGAACTCCACCTTTACTCCACACACAGAGACACATACAGAGCTCTCCCTGAACTCCACCTTTAATCCACACACAGAGACATATACAGAGCTCTCCCTGAACTCCACCTTTACTCCACACACAGAGACTCATACAAAGCTCTCCCTGAACTCCACCTTTACTCCACACACAGAGACATATACAGAGCTCTCCCTGAACTCCACCTTTACTCCACACACAGAGACACATACAGAGCTATCACAGACTGGAACATGTTCCGGGATTCTTCAGATGACATTGAGGAATACACCACATCAGTCACTGGCTTTATCAATAAGTGCATTGAGGACGTCCCCCCCACAGTGACTGTACGTACATACCCCAACCAGAAGCCATGGATTACAGGCAACATTCGCACTGAGCTAAAGGGTAGAGCTGCAGCTTTCAAGAAGCGGGACTCTAACCCGGAAGCTTATAAGAAATCCTGCTATGCCCTGCGACGAACCATCAAACAGGCAAAGCGTCAATACAGGACTAAGATTGAATCCTACTACACCGGCTCTGACTCTTGTCGGATGTTGCAGGGCTTGCAAACTATTACAGACTACAAAGCGAAGCACAGCCGAGAGCTGCCCAGTGACACGAGCCTTCCAGACGAGCTAAATAACTTCTATGCTCGCTTCGAGGCAAGTAACACTGAAACATGCATGAGAGCATCAACTCTCGGCTGTGTGATCACGCTCTCAGCAGCCGATGTGAGTAAGATCCCCCCACGCTGCTGCTACTCTCTGTTATTATCTAAGCATAGCCACTTTAATAACTCTACCTATATTTGCATAATTACCTCAATTACCCCGACACCGGTGCATCCCGCACATTGACACACTGACTCGGTACCAGTAACCCTTGTATATAGCCCCGCTATTGTTATTTACTGCTGGTCTTTAATTATTTGTTATTCTTACATCTTACTTTTTGGGCGCTTTTCTTAAAACTGCATTGTTGGTTAAGGGCTTGTAAGCACGCATTTCACTGTACGGTCTACACCTGTTGTGTTCGGCGCATGTGACAAATAACATTTGATTTGATTTGATAATGGCCTGCCCTAGAATGAGAGAAAACACGTCTGAAAACACAACAGCCAGCTGGTCTGCACATGTTCTGAGGGCGCGCCTAGGGACGCCGTCTGGGCCGCCTTGCGAGGCTTAAAGGCGTTTGAATGACTTACATTAGTCCTCCGTGGAGAACGTAAGTACACAGACCTCGTTGTCTTCAGGGGCTCTCCTCGACAGCTCAGAGTCGCCGTTGTGCTCCAAAGCGTGAGAAAAAGGTGTTTAGCTTGTCCGTTAGGGCGGCGTCGGTGTCCGCGAACTGGATGGCTTTCTTTATGTAATCCGTGGTCGTTAGGAGCCCCTGCCACATGCGTCGGAGCCATCGTCTGTCATCGTAACTTAAAAGTCACTTCTAAGTTACGGCTACTCTCAGCTGAGTGTCAGGGCCAAAACAGAGTCTTTCATCTAGCATGTTTAATCTTTCTTTCCATCTTTCCAACTTTACATAATCATGCTTAAAGAGAGATGAGAGATGGAGAGAGAGAACGAGAAACAAGGGAGAGGGAAAAGGCAAGCAGCCTATCAACCTGCGGATCAAACCACTCTCCTCTCACAGTTAAGGCAATAACTGTAGCAGGAAACATGGCAGATTGATGAAGGAGGCAATGTGAGGAAGCAGAGCAGTTAACTTCAGTTTCACTGACAATCATCATTCCAGCCCAGCTCAACAGATAGGATAGCTGCTCACTGCCTGGCTGACAAGATCACATTATTCCACTACATAATCCACTGGCTTAGACAGACTGCATCGGTCCTTGTATTCTGATTCAACAGTTTCATACTGTCTTCAGTAAAACTAGAACTTTGCTCTGTAGGACTAGCTCCTTAAGCAACCAACAGCCATGCTAAAAGCTACTCGTTGTGAAATCCTCTCTCCCTGTATGAAGAATATAGGTGGAGATCAAATATAAAAGCAGAGCAGGAGAGGAGCCAGTGTATGGGATGACTCTGACTGGAGAGGAGCCGGTGTATGGGATGACTCTGACTGGAGAGGAGCCGGTGTATGGGATGACTCTGACTGGAGAGGAGCCGGTGTATGGGATGACTCTGACTGGAGAGGAGCCGGTGTATGGGATGACTCTGACTGGAGAGGAGCCGGTGTATGGGATGACTCTGACTGGAGAGGAGCCGGTGTATGGGATGACTCTGACTGGAGAGGAGCCGGTGTATGGGATGACTCTGACTGGAGAGGAGCCGGTGTATGGGATGACTCTGACTGGAGAGGAGCCGGTGTATGGGATGACTCTGACTGGAGAGGAGCCGGTGTATGGGATGACTCTGACTGGAGAGGAGCCGGTGTATGGGATGACTCTGACTGGAGAGGAGCCGGTGTATGGGATGACTCTGACTGGAGAGGAGCCGGTGTATGGGATGACTCTGACTGGAGAGGAGCCGGTGTATGGGATGACTCTGACTGGAGAGGAGCCGGTGTATGGGATGACTCTGACTGGAGAGGAGCCGGTGTATGGGATTACTCTGACTGGAGAGGAGCCGGTGTATGGGATGACTCTGACTGGAGAGGAGCCGGTGTATGGGATGACTCTGACTGGAGAGGAGCCGGTGTATGGGATGACTCTGACTGGAGAGGAGCCGGTGTATGGGATGACTCTGACTGGAGAGGAGCCGGTGTATGGGATGACTCTGACTGGAGAGGAGCCGGTGTATGGGATGACTCTGACTGGAGAGGAGCCGGTGTATGGGATGACTCTGACAGGAGAGGAGCCGGTGTATGGGATGACTCTGACAGGAGAGGAGCCGGTGTATGGGATGACTCTGACTGGAGAGGAGCCGGTGTATGGGATGACTCTGACTGCAGAGGAGCCGGTGTATGGGATGACTCTGACTGCAGAGGAGCCGGTGTATGGGATGACTCTGACTGGAGAGGAGCCGGTGTATGGGATGACTCTGACTGCAGAGGAGCCGGTGTATGGGATGACTCTGACTGCAGAGGAGCCGGTGTATGGGATGACTCTGACTGGAGAGGAGCCGGTGTATGGGATGACTCTGACTGGTCTGGGACTCTGGAGTCTGGCAGAGGTGACAGTGTTGATGAGGGAGCGCTTGTCCATCTGTCCAGAGAACCAGAGAGGGTCCAAGGACAGGCTGCCCTGCCTGTCACGCCTCATGCCAGACTGACCTCATACTGCAGATCACCTGGGCATGCCTCTCATTCCCTCTTCCAGCCCTGTCACCTCAGTGCTATCACCGTCCTACAAAACAGACCGAACCCATCGATCCCCCTATGACTGAGCCAGCTATTGAGCCTCATGATTCATTTACTCTGCCCTCCTGTCCGTCTTGTAAAAATAGCCAAAAAAGAAAGAAATAACGTGTAGACTATAAAGAAAGTGAGGAGGAGGAGCAGGTCATCAGAAAACTCTAGTTTAAAAGTGAAAGAGAACAACAGAATGAAGGCTGGGGCCTTATAAGCTTACTGGTCATAAAAACATCACAGAATCCTCTCTGTCACACAAACCTAGGGAAGAGAGAGAGAGAGAGAGAGAGAGAGAAGAGAGAGAGAGAGAGACAGAGAGAGAGAGAGACAGAGAGACAGAAAGACAGAGAGACAGAGAGACAGAGAGACAGAGAAAAGAGAGTGGATGCCAGGCGATGGTGGGGAGGGCTGTAATTCTGTGTGCTGGAGCGAATCAGAAAGTCTATCCCACCTTTCACCTGGGATTCACAGCTCTCTCTAGAGCTAGACCCTGTCTGTCTGCTGGTCATCATACCAACCCTGTCTGCTACACCCGGTCACCATACCAACCACCCTGAGGCACCACGGGATTAATTGGAGCCCAGGGCTCAGCGGAGGCTCAGGCAGAGATATAGCCTTTTTTTTTTGCGTCCCCTATGGGCCCTGGTCAGAAGTAGTGCACTACATAGGGAACAGGGTGCCATTTGTGATGCAACATAGAGGGAGAGGCGGAGGGAGAGCGAGAGACAGAGGTAGAGGCAGAGACAGAGGGAGAGGTAGAGGGAGAGACAGAGTTAGAGGCAGAGGAAGAGACAGAGGCAGAGGTAGAAGAAGAGACAGAGGGAGAGACAGAGGTAGAGGCAGATGGAGAGACAGAGTTAGAGGCAGAGGCAGAGGGAGAGGCAGGGAAAGGTAGAGACAGGGAAAGGGAGAGACAGAGGTAGAGGCAGAGGTAGAGGCAGAGACAGAGGCAGAGACAGAGGGAGAGACAGAGGGAGAGACAGAGGGAGAGGCAGAGGGAGAGGCAGAGGGAGAGACAGAGGGACAGAGGGAGAGGCAGAGGGAGAGAGAGACAGAGAGAGAGAGAGAGGACATCACATTAGTCATGGTCAACTGTCAATTGCCATATAGCAATTTTAGATGGATCAAATCGAATTTCACAACATGCTTCCATTTCCGGGCGCCAATACATAATGCTCTATCTAGCATGTTGCAATACATAATGCTCTATCTAGCATGTTGCAATAGATAATGCTCTATCTAGCATGTTGCAATACATAATGCTCTATCTAGCATGTTGCAATACATAGTGCTCTATCTAGCATGTTGCAATACATAATGCTCTATCTAGCATGTTGCAATACATAATGCTCTATCTAGCATGTTGCAATACATAATGCTCTATCTAGCATGTTGCAATACATAGTGCTCTATCTAGCATGTTGCACCCCAACTATGCAGGACATGCCTGGACTGAATCCATTCCACCATGGCAGATGCTGTCTATTTCTCTGGGACCAGTATGGTTCTATCTAACATGAACACAAACTGTGACACAAGCTGTAGAATATCCCATAAATATGGAAGTGGATCACAGTGAGACATTCAATACACAAATGGAGGGTAGGGGGCAGTCTGTCTATATGACACAGTAAGTAATCTTGTCACAGTGCTGCTGACAGTAAGTGAAAAGAGAGGTAGCAGCTAGGGGGGAGTATGATGGGATATGAGACAGAGCCAGAGTGGTTGACTGTTAGAACTCATAGTAGTGTTAGTCCCAGTGGCTCCAGCCAGTCCAGACCAGTGTCCAGTCCAGGCAGTGTCCAGTTCAGTCCAGTGTCCAGTCCAGTGTCCAGTCCAGTCCAGCCAGTGTCCAGTCCAGTGTCCAGTCCAGTCAGTGTCCAGTCCAGCCAGTGTCCAGTCCAGTGTCCAGTCCAGCCAGTGTCCAGTCCAGTGTCCAGTCCAGCCAGTGTCCAGTCCATCGGATCAGAGGAGATGAGAGGCCAGTCTATTTCCCTTGTTGTGTTTATGTATGGTGACCCCTGGCCCCTGGGTGGTACTGGGCTGCTTTGTCAGAGAGAGAGAGCTCTGGTACACTCACATGCATTAGCAGGGGCCAAGACCTCAAACAGACCACACTCACGACACTATACCCTCACATGCTGTACTGGGGAGGCGAAGGACAATACCCCTCAACTATTTCACTCTCTCTCTTTATTGGTATCTGTCTCTCTCTGTAGGTTATGGAGAGGAATAGCAATGTCTGCCTGTGTTTGTCAACCCACCATCCCATCTAGTGCACACACACACACGCACGCACACACACATTTGATCATAGAACCTCTGACTTTTCATTTTCTGAGCCCAGTGGGCCATGCAACCCCCACACACTCTAGATCATATATACATCCGCCGCTCAGACACACACACACACACACACACACACACACACACACACACACACACACACACACACACACACACACACACACACACACACACACACACACACACACACACACACACACACACACACACACACACACACACACACACACACACACACACACACACCTTGTCCTTACAATATAATACATCCAGCATTTCCTACAGAGGATGAAGACAGAGCAAACAGACATGATACAATGACTATCTAACAATACTTTCCAGCAAGCCTCTCCGTAACCATTCCATGTTTTATCCTCAGTCTGGCACAGAGCATGACTTTACACATGTCCATACCAGCTTGCACAAATACCAAGCAGGCAAGCAGCGCTGTCATACCTGCCCAACTGAGTGACTATATCCCCATATGTGACACTCCAGTGCTCTATCTGTTACTGCAGAAAGAAGACAGGTAACATCTAGTAAGGAGTCAGAAGTAACATCTAGTAAGGAGACAGAGGTAACATCTAGTAAGGAGTCAGAAGTAACATCTAGTAAGGAGACAGAGGTAACATCTAGTAAGGAGACAGAGGTAACATCTAGTAAGGAGACAGAGGTAACATCTAGTAAGGAGACAGAGGTAACATCTAGTAAATGAGACAGAGGTAACATCTAGTAAGGAGACAGAGGTAACATCTAGGAAGGAGACAGAGGTAACATCTAGGAAGGAGACAGAGGTAACATCTAGTAAGGAGACAGAGGTAACATCTAGTAAGGAGTCAGAGGTAACATCTAGCCCTTTCATGCGTGAGTTCCAAATATCTCTAACGGTCACCCCAGCGTGAGTTTTTTTATGCACGTGATGTTAGAACGTTCTCTCCATTCCAGAATGTGATTGTTCGGTAACAGTACATTTAATCGGCGCTGCCCTCAAACCAAAGCACGAGCCTGTTTTTTTATTTGTCAATTTTAAATTATTTTCTAATACGTTTTTTATTTCTAATAACAGTTTGAAATGAGGTGTGTTCCGCCTCATTCATTCACATACAAGTAGTCATTTTTACTTTTGCGGACCAATACATTTTTTTGACATTTCTGACCCGGACAAAATTCCCCAAACACTTCTCAATTGTTTGTGCAGTTCAAGTCTGCAGACATTTGCTCATCTGCCGTCCTGCACACACGTGTTCATGTTTTCCACCTGTCGCCTGCATCGCAATCAAAGTTGTTTTCGTTACCAATAATAACTTTGGAAATGTGTGCGTTTCTATCAAAGTGCCTTATTACGTTATAATAGTTTCTGCATGTCGTTTCTACTGTAGCATAATATTTTGGGTATATTCCTTATAACCGTGGACACGCAATGTAACGTTACTCATTTCATAACATTTATGGTGTTATACTCAATGATTAGGTAGCTAGCTACATTCTTCTATTAGCTCTGGAAAACAATGCTAATTGCGTCAGGGAAGTATTAGCATGTGTTGTATTTTGAAGCTACCCTGGCTTTATGACTCCCAAGTGGCACAGCCGTGCTAGAGGCGTCACTACAGACACCCATCTTCAAATCCAGACTGCATTTCTATCAAAGTAAGTGCCTTATTACGTTATAGTTTCTGTGTGTCGTGTTATACTGTGTCTACTGTAGCTCACTGTGTGTATGGAGCGTAATATATTTGTGTATATTCCTTATAACCGCGGACACGCTAGGTAACGTTACTCACCTTTTATGGTGTTATATTAAATTGTGCTTATGTAGCTAGTTACATTCTTCTATTAGCTCTGTAAAACAATGCTAAATGCATCAGAAGAAGATGTTGTATTTTGACGCTACCCTGGAAAATTTTAGAAATATCTTATACCACTTGGTCATTTTCTGAGTGCATTCCACAAAGCTGTTTATCATGTCAGCCTTATCCACTGCCCCCATTTTGAGGTTATAGTCTAGCACGCAGTCTGGTTTGATGTTTCTCTGTCTGGTTTGTTTCTCTCTCCCGTCAGGTGGTCCAACTTCCCTGTGGCTGACATGGTTGCTGTATGGACAGAGGAGAGGACATGGACGTCTCGTTTGTCATGGAACTTTACTGCCAGCTGTTAACATTTTTTATTTTGTATAATGGGTCATTTACGATGGCAGTAGCGTTGTTGATGAAATGCAGTCATAGCAGCAGAACTAGAAAGCAGTCTTGGGAAAAGAGGGTGGCAAAGAAGGGAGTTGCAAACATAGGATCTCTGCCCCAGTATTCTCTTATGGAGTTCCTCTTTACGGTCACCAGAAATGTATACATTTCACTAATTGTGGCTGCCCTCCCCACTCCAGACTGGGACTCATCAACACAAACATCAGGGCCAGGAGGGGTGAAATGGCTGGCAGCCTTCCAGCTACCACAGAACTCCTGTACTATCGGTCTGCCTCCGTCACCACCAGCATCTTCGAAGGGAACTGGGACTTTGTCAGTCGACAAGGGGTCCTCTGTCACTGTCAGAACCTGATTCCTGACATTCAGACTCATTGTCAGAATTTTAAAAAAATCTCAATTTCTGCATTTCTGAGTTGTCTCCTTTTGAAAGACATTGCTAATGCTACAGCTTAGCTCATTAGCTACGTACATAATAACAACACTGAATGGCTCAGAGCGGGAGTGAGAGGTTACGTGATTGACTGCCTGCACGCGTCCTATGTATCAATAAATCACTATCAAATGTTTTGTGTAGTGTTATTTTATTCACGTTTTTCAATTACCGGTGATAAATCATGCATTCCGATTTTTGCATAGATTGTAAAGGGCACATAGTATGTGTGTAAAATAATGTTGTGAAGGTTGTACTGATTATGAGCTAAGCTAATTCCAGCAATGTGTGTGGAGCCATGTTTGTTGACATACAATGCATTCTGGGTTTCACTTGATCGTCTGTCGGACCAAAGATGCTATAGCAAAATGAGGTAAGAGTTCACTAATTTTTTGAAGACTTCCGGAAATTAATGGTGGGATGTGAACGACGGTAGATGACACACCCCTTCAACATGCATACTATAAACAGACCAAACACATCTCGTCTTCTCTTACTATCTTCGGTTTCTGTGAGGAAAAAAATGCATGGCTGCGCGCTGAAACTAATCGTCGGATTACTTTCGATTTCTATAAAGTGTTTTACATAGTTATTTCGATCAATGGTGAGCTCACCCGTGATGTGATTAATTATACATAGTAATTGCTATTAGCAAATTCATAATGTAGTTTATGTCAGCCTAGAGCTAGAAAATATGACAGCTTGTGTGGGGTCAATCTTTCCTCAGTTAGCGCTAGGACAACTAGCCTACATTTTTCCGGTTAGGATGATTGTGTTATGCTATATATACTGTACTTCTGTGAATATCTGAACATTGCATCCCAAAATAAACTGCTCACATTCTGGACATAACTTTGTAAGGACTGTGTTTGTGTAAATAGTTTCTGAAAAAAGTGTGGCCAGCTCAAACGCTGATTGTTGCGTCATTCGAAACTGGCCGTTCTAAACGAGCATTCTAAATGAGTGTTCTAATCACACAGGTGTGATCGTACGCTTCAGGGACCACTGTAGAACGATCACACCCGTGTGATGGTACGTGTGAAAGGGCTAGTAAGGAGATAGAGGTAACATCTAGTAAGGAGTCAGAGGTAACATCTAGTAAGGAGACAGAGGTAACATCTAGTAAGGAGACACAGGTAACATCTAGTAAGGAGACAGAGGTAACATCTAGTAAGGAGTCAGAGGTAACATCTTGTAAGGAGACAGAGGTAACATCTAGTAAGGAGACACAGGTAACATCTAGTAAGGAGACACAGGTAACATCTAGTAAGGAGACACAGGTAACATCTAGTAAGGAGTCAGAGGTAACATCTAGTAAGGAGACACAGGTAACATCTAGCAGAGGTAACATCTAGTAAGGAGTCAGAGGTAACATCTAGTAAGGAGTCAGAGGTAACATCTAGTAAGGAGACACAGGTAACATCTAGCAGAGGTAACATCTAGTAAGGAGTCAGAAGTAACATCTAGTAAGGAGACACAGGTAACATCTAGGAAGGAGACAGATGTAACATCTAGTAAGGAGATAGAGGTAACATCTAGTTAGGAGACAGAGGTAACATCTAGTAAGGAGACACAGGTAACATCTAGTAAGGAGACAGAGGTAACATCTAGTAAGGAGAAAGAGGTAACATCTAGTAAGGAGACAGAGGTAACATCTAGTTAGGAGACAGAGGTAACATCTAGTAAGGAGACACAGGTAACATCTAGTTAGGAGACAGAGGTAACATCTAGTAAGGAGACACAGGTAACATCTAGTAAGGAGACAGAGGTAACATCTAGTAAGGAGACAGAGGTAACATCTAGTAAGGAGACACAGGTAACATCTAGTAAGGAGACAGAGGTAACATCTAGTAAGGAGGCACAGGTAACATCTAGTAAGGAGACAGAGGTAACATCTAGCAGAGGTAACATCTAGTAAGGAGACAGAGGTAACATCTAGTAAGGAGACAGAGGTAACATCTAGTAAGGAGACAGAGGTAACATCTAGTAAGGAGACACAGGTAACATCTAGTAAGGAGACAGAGGTAACATCTAGTAAGGAGACAGAGGTAACATCTAGTAAGGAGACAGAGGTAACATCTAGTAAGGAGACAGAGGTAACATCTAGTAAGGATACAGAGGTAACTAGATAAAGATAGTATGTCTCTCTGTGTGTAACTAGGTAAAGACTATGTCTCCCTGTGTGTAACTAGGGAAAGAGTATGTCTCTATGTGTGTAACTAGGTAAAGAGTATGTCTCTCTGTGTGTAACTAGGTAAAGAGTATGTCTCTCTATGAGTAACTATAAAGAGTATGTCTCTCTGTGTGTAACTAGCTAAAGAGTATGTCTCTCTGTGTGTAACTAGGGAAAGATTATGACTCGTTGTGTGTAACTAGGGAAAGAGTATGACTCTCTGTGTGTAACTAGGTAAAGAGTATGTCTCTCTCTGTGTAACTAGGTAAAGAGTATGTCTCTATGTGTGTAACTAGGGAAAGAGTATGTATCTATGTGTGAAACTAGGTAAAGAGTATGTCTCTCTGTGTGTAACTAGGTAAAGAGTATGTCTCTCTGTGTGTAACTAGGTAAAGAGTATGTCTCTCTGTGTGTAACTAGGGAAAGAGTATGTCTCCCTGTGTGTAACAAGGTAAATAGTATGTATATGTGTGTAACTAGGTAAAGAGTATGTCTCTCTGTGTGTAACTAGGTAAAGAGTATGACTCTCTGTGTGTAACTAGGTAAAGAGTATGTCTCTCTGTGTGTAACTAGGTAAAGAGTATGTCTCCCTGTGTGTAACTAGGTAAAGAGTATGTCTCTCTGTGTGTAACTAGGTAAAGAGTATGTCTCTCTGTGTGTAACTAGGTAAAGAGTATGTCTCTGTGTGTAACTAGGTAAAGAGTATGTCTCTCTGTGTGTAACTAGGTAAAGAGTATGTCTCTCTGTGTGTAACTAGGTCAAGAGTATGTCTCTCTGTGTGTAACTAGGTAAAGAGTATGTCTCTCTGTGTGTAACTAGGTAAAGAGTATGTCTCTGTGTGTAACTAGGTAAAGAGTATGTCTCTCTGTGTGTAACTAGGTAACTTGCAAAGGAAGTAATCTTTCCATGCTCTGTATATCTGAACCTAGATGTGTTATTCATAAACACATGCAGTAGTAGCTAGTATCGTTAAGACACATACAAGTCACTAATATCCCTTTAAACATCCTCTCCAACAAGATGTGAAAAGAAGACAAAGCCTGGGAGAGACTCACTGCCAATTTGAGATCCAAATAAAACTGGCTGAGAAAATGCAAGCCTCATCTAATGTAATTCCTCCGATACAAACACACACAGACACACACACACACGCACGCACGCGCACACACACACACACACACACACACACACACACACACACACACACACACACACACACACACACACACACACACACACACACACACACACACACACACACACACACACACACACACACACACACACACACACACACACACACACACCCTTGAACTTAGAGTTATGTCCCTAATGGTGTATATGTAGACACTTATAGAGCCCCTGATACACAGTGATAAACAGACACACTCTGCTCCAGTGTGTGTGTGTGTGTGCTCTGTAGAATAGATGATGTAGATGCAGATATGCAGCAGCCAAAGTCAGGTACAAAGGAATCCCACCAGAGAGAGAGATGATCCCAGTCCCTTACAGTACTGGATGACAGGCCTGGCCATGAAGAACAAACAACACTATACAGTATAATGCAGCCAATTCCCAGATAGGCAGAGGGGCAGAGAGACAGAGAGGCAGAGAGACAGATAGAGCGAGGGGTTGGTATGTGTTAATAAAGAACAACGTGAAGGGAGGAGGCTAATGGGAGATCTAGCCAAATAATGAGGGTATTGAGAAGCAAGCAGCTGAGCCTGAACTGTGGCAACAGAAAACACACAAGGGCAATCTGGAGGGAGTAGCCCACATATCCCAGCCCAGCCCAGCAAGGCTAGTTCTTTCTGCGGCCAACTGTAAAGCCCAGTAGCTGGCATGTTAACACAATTCTCTTTGGACCAGCTCACTTATTCTGATCAACTGTTGGGGTGCAATCATGGGCTGTGAATCTAAACCTTCTCTCTTGACATTTAGCCTCACACTCCACATTTTATCAGTGAGAGAGATTGTGTGCGTGTGTGTCTACTGTGGGATTAAATATCTTTCCCTGACATTTAGCCTTGCGATCAGACGGACAGAGGGGCATCATGGGAATGCCAATCTTCCACCCTGCAACTTATTATTTCTGTGTGTGTGTGTGTGTGTGTGTGTGTGTGTGTGTGTGTGTGTATACGGGTATAGGGTGTGTGTGTGTCTGTCTCTGAACTGTGGAACACACAGTTATTAAGGGGGGGGGGAGTATAAGGGTATAGTGTGTGTGTGTGTGTGTGTGTGTGTCTGTGTGTGTGTGTGTGTGTGTATACAAGTATAGGGTGTGTGTGTGTCTGTCTCTGAACTGTAGAACACACAGTTATTAAGAGGGGAGGCCTGTCACTCCAGAGTCTCCAGGGGGAGAGGAGACCAGCCAAGATGGGAGAGAACAGAAGAGAGGAGGAGAAAAAGGAGAGAGAGGGAGAGAGAACAGAGGAGAGGAGGAGAAAAGGGAGAGAGAGAGGAGGAGAAAAAGGAGAGAGAGGGAGAGAGAACAGAAGAGATGAGAAAAAGGAGAGAGAGAGAGAACAGAAGATAGGAGAAAAAGGAGAGAGAGAGAACAGAAGAGAGGAGGAGAAAAAGGAGAGAGAGAGAGAGAGAGAACAGAAGAGATGAGAAAAAGGAGAGAGAGAGAGAGAGAGAGAGAGAGAACAGAAGATAGGAGAAAAAGGAGAGAGAGAGAACAGAAGAGAGGAGGAGAAAAAGGAGAGAGAGAGAACAGAAGAGAGGAGGAGAAAAAGGAGAGAGAGAGAGAGAACAGAGGAGAGGAGGAGAAAAGGGAGAGAGAGAGAGAGAGGAGGAGAAAAAGGAGAGAGAGGGAGAGAGAACAGAAGAGATGAGAAAAAGGAGAGAGAGAGAGAGAGAGAGAGAGAGAACAGAAGATAGGAGAAAAAGGAAAGAGAGAACAGAAGAGAGGAGGAGAAAAAGGAGAGAGAGAGAGAACAGAAGAGATGAGAAAAAGGAGAGAGAGAGAACAGAAGAGAGGAGGAGAAAAAGGAGAGAGAGAGAGAGAGAGAACAGAAGATAGGAGAAAAAGGAGAGAGAGAGAACAGAAGAGAGGAGAAAAAGGAGAGAGAGAACAGAAGAGAGGAGGAGAAAAAGGAGAGAGAGAGAGAGAGGAGGAGAAAAGGGAGAGAGAGAGAACAGAAGAGAGGAGGAGAAAAAGGAGAGAGAGAGAACAGAAGAGAGGAGGAGAAAAAGGAGAGAGAGAGAGAGAGGAGGAGAAAAGGGAGAGAGAGAGAACAGAAGAGAGGAGGAGAAAAAGGAGAGAGAGAGAACAGAAGAGAGGAGGAGAAAAAGGAGAGAGAGAGAGACAAAAAAAAGGAGAGAGAGAGATTGAGCTGTGGGGAGACAGTAGCTGTACAGTAAAACACAGCCATTGTGCTGTGGGGAGACAGTAGCTGTACAGTAAAACACAGCCATTGTGCTGTGGGGAGACAGTAGCTGTACAGTAAAGCACAGCCATTGTGCTGTGGGGAGACAGTAGCTGTACAGTAAAGCACAGCCATTGTGCTGTGGGGAGACAGTAGCTGTACAGTAAAGCACAGCCATTGTGCTGTGGGGAGACAGTAGCTGTACAGTAAAACACAGTCATTGGGCTGTGGGGAGACAGTAGGTGTACAGTAAAACACAGCCATTGTGCTGTGGGGAGACAGTAGCTGTACAGTAAAACACAGCCATTGTGCTGTTGGGAGACAGTAGCTGTACAGTAAAACACAGCCATTGTGCTGTGGGGAGACAGTAGCTGTACAGTACAACACAGCCATTGTGCTGTGGGGAGACAGTAGCTGTACAGTAAAGCACAGCCATTGTGCTGTGGGGAGACAGTAGCTGTACAGTAAAGCACAGCCATTGTGCTGTGGGGAGACAGTAGCTGTACAGTAAAGCACAGCCATTGTGCTGTGGGGAGACAGTAGCTGTACAGTAAAACACAGCCATTGTGCTGTGGGGAGACAGTAGCTATACAGTAAAGCACAGCCATTGTGCTGTGGGGAGACAGTAGCTGTACAGTAAAACACAGCCATTGTGCTGTGGGGAGACAGTATCTGTACAGTAAAACACAGCTAGTGGCCCTCACTACCCACTTTAAGAATGGCATTAAATGTTCACCTTTCTTTTTATGGCAGCTTTTCCTTTGTTTGGCGGAGGAGAGGAGAAAGGGATGAAGAGAGGAGAAGGGGATGAAGAGAGGAGAAGGGGATGAAGAGAGGAGAAGGGGATGAAGAGAGGAGAAGGGGATGAAGAGAGGAGAAGGGGATGAAGAGAGGAGGGGATGAAGAGAGGAGAAGGGGATGAAGAGAGGAGAAGGGGATGAAGAGAGGAGAAGGGGATGAAGAGAGGAGAAGGGGATGAAGAGAGGAGAAGGGGATGAAGAGAGGAGAAGGGGATGAAGAGAGGAGAAGGGGATGAAGAGAGGAGAAAGGGATGAAGAGAGGAGAAGGGGATGAAGAGAGGAGAAGGGGATGAAGAGAGGAGAAGGGGATGAAGAGAGGAGAAGGGGATGAAGAGAGGAGAAGGGGATGATAAATCTGGTCTTTGTCTGGCTGCCATCCATTTCTTCCCTCCGTTATGACACCGGCTGGTTATGATGTCCTCACACACTCTGATTATGGAGCCATTCTGTCTTTATTGATGTCACTTTGTTAGTTCAATTAGGCTTTATTGGGTTTTAGAGTCACCGGCAAGAGCAACACTGTGATGTAGGGCAAAAATCATCAATGGAGCATCTCTTTCTGAAGATGTCAGGGCAAGAGTTGGCCCAGATAATTATTTCATAGATAGTCATCTTGAATAGACCCTCTGTCTGCCTTTCATGTTCTGCTTCAAAGACAAGAGAAAGGAAGGTACGACGCTACTCGGAAACCGAATGACTACTGCCTCTGTCTGTCTGTCTGTCTCTGTCTGTCTGTCTGTCTGCCTCTGTCTGTCTGTCTGTCTGTCTGTCTGTCTGTCTGCCTCTGTCTGTCTGTCTGTCTGTCTGTCTGTCTGTCTGTCTGTCTGTCTATCTGCCTGCCTGTCTTTCTGTCTGTCTGCCTCTGTCTGTCTGTCTGTCTGTCTGTCTGTCTGTCTGTCTGTCTGTCTGTCTGTCTGTCTGTCTGTCTGTCTGTCTGTCCAAAGTTACTTAATAAGTCTGAATAGGGACTGAATGGGAAATTTAAGAGCTAGGTTCAACCTTGAGAGGCTGGTCCCCAGGTGCTGTGTGAAGGAGTTCAAATGAGAGTCATACTGTATAATAACCATTTGAGTGTGTGTGTGCGCGTGTGTGCGCGTGTATGTAGCTACTGTATATACACCATGTGAAGGTGACCCTCGGAGGAAGCAGAGGCCACCTGCTCGGTGGCGGGACGTCAGTGACAGCCGCCCACCTGTCCAGGAACACAGTCACCCCAAACTCCATCTGCACCCCCTCCAGGATGCCCGCTCCCCCAGGGGCTTAGTGACCCCCACTGTCGTCCCCTGTACAGTAGCAACTGTCCCCATGCACAGCTGAGACTATAGCCACACACTGCAACAACGCCATTTTGGGGCAAGAAAATTAAGTGTACAATACAATAACTAGGGGAGGTCTGGAACACAGCTTGAAAATGTGCTCAGTTTCCCATTTCATTCCATTCAACTGAGACAGCTCTGTGTGTTCCCTGTGTCTGGCTGGGGCTGCTCAAGGCCCCTGGCGTGTTCGTCATCATCATCGGAGGTCAGGAGAGCAGAAAAGAGAGAAGGTATCATATGAATCCTCTCATCTTCCTCATTCATGTTCTTCAGACTGACTACTCATCATCACAGTCTCTGTAGCAGAGTTACTAGCCAGGAGAGAAAATACCTCATTCAATCGTCACATACAGTACATTAGTCACACTCTCTGTCTGTTCCTATCTTCCACAATCTTTGTACATACATACCCTGCCGACATCTCTACCCATACATACCGTGTAGACATCTCTACCTATACATACCCTGTGGACATCTCTACCTATACATACCCTGTAGACATCTCTACCTATACATACCCTGTAGACATCTCTACCCATACATACCCTGTAGACATCTCTACCTATACATACCCTGTAGACATCTCTACCCATACATACCCTGTAGTCTGCAGCGTTACCCTCGCTCTGTCTCCCTCTGTCTCACTGGCTGTCTGTCTGCAGCGTTACCCTCGCTCTGTCTCCCTCGCTGTCTGTCTGCAGCGTTACCCTCGCTCTGTCTCCCTCTGTCTCACTGGCTGTCTGTCTGCAGCGTTACCCTCGCTCTGTCTCCCTCGCTGTCTGTCTGCAGCGTTACCCTCGCTCTGTCTCCCTCTGTCTCACTGGCTGTCTGTCTGCAGCGTTACCCTCGCTCTGTCTCCCTCTGTCTCACTGGCTGTCTGTCTGCAGCGTTACCCTCGCTCTGTCTCCCTCTGTCTCACTGGCTGTCTGTCTGCAGCGTTACCCTCGCTCTGTCTCCCTCTGTCTCACTGGCTGTCTGTCTGCAGCGTTACCCTCGCTCTGTCTCCCTCTGTCTCACTGGCTGTCTGTCTGCAGCGTTACCCTCGCTCTGTCTCCCTCTGTCTCACTGGCTGTCTGTCTGCAGCGTTACCCTCGCTCTGTCTCCCTCTGTCTCACTGGCTGTCTGTCTGCAGCGTTACCCTCGCTCTGTCTCCCTCTGTCTCACTGGCTGTCTGTCTGCAGCGTTACCCTCGCTCTGTCTCCCTCTGTCTCACTGGCTGTCTGTCTGCAGCGTTACCCTCGCTCTGTCTCCCTCTGTCTCACTGGCTGTCTGTCTGCAGCGTTACCCTCGCTCTGTCTCCCTCTGTCTCACTGGCTGTCTGTCTGCAGCGTTACCCTCGCTCTGTCTCCCTCTGTCTCACTGGCTGTCTGTCTGCAGCGTTACCCTCGCTCTGTCTCCCTCTGTCTCACTGGCTGCAGGGCAGGCTGGACCTGGGGCTCTGTTTGCTTTCTCTCTGGGCTCTGACCACACAGCCATCTGTGTGTCTGTCTGTGTGAGGTCTGTCTGTGTGGAGTGGGCCTCAGGAGGTCCTCAGATCTCCTGTACTCCTCCAGGGCCACTACTGACAGGCCCTTAATCAGAACCATCCTTCCCAGCCTCCACTTCCACAGCCCAGGGAACGAGACACAGTTGGAGAGAAAAGAGCACTAGTTAAATTGGAGTTAAAAATCTCCAACTGTGTTAGTAAAAACATAGAGGCTTATTAGAAAACAAGTGGGGCCTACGCTCTTAGACTGCATGCTAATTTAAGAGAAAACGGCAAAGGTTTGTAATTAAGGAGAGTAGCTAGGGCTTCTACGAGTCTAGTGTCTGGGAGGTAGTTTGGTTGGTTGGTTGGTGGATATCTCTTCCCCCCGGGCTCTATCTGAGCTCTCTCTCTGTATGTTCTGCATGAGTGCCTGTTGATTCTTGGCATATTGGTGTTAGCCCGGCTGCCTCAGTAAGAAGACAGGATGATATCTCTAGCCATTCAGGGTGGAAGTCACATAGAGAAGACAGGATGATATCTCTAGCCATTCAGGGTGGAAGTCACATAGAGAAGACAGGATGATATCTCTAGCCATTCAGGGTGGAAGTCACATAGAGAAGACAGGATGATATCTCTAGCCATTCAGGGTGGAAGTCACATAGAGAAGACAGGATGATATCTCTAGCCATTCAGGGTGGAAGTCACATAGAGAAGACAGGATGATATCTCTAGCCATTCAGGGTGGACGTCACATAGAGAAGACAGGATGATATCTCTAGCCATTCAGGGTGGAAGTCACATAGAGAAGACAGGATGATATCTCTAGCCATTCAGGGTGGAAGTCACATAGAGAAGACAGGATGATATCTCTAGCCATTCAGGGTGGAAGTCACATAGAGAAGACAGGATGATATCTCTAGCCATTCAGGGTGGACGTCACATAGAGAAGACAGGATGATATCTCTAGCCATTCAGGGTGGAAGTCACATAGAGAAGACAGGATGATATCTCTAGCCATTCAGGGTGGAAGTCACATAGAGAAGACAGGATGATATCTCTAGCCATTCAGGGTGGAAGTCACATAGAGAAGACAGGATGATATCTCTAGCCATTCAGGTCACATAGAGAAGACAGTCTTGTTTCTTTCTACATGTGCCAAAAGACGGCAAAGCATTTACACTATGAGACGACGTATAATATGTGAGGAGTGGCTTTGTGTGTAAACAATAGATGGACAGCGAGGAAATTGGAGGAGAAAACAGAGGGGAGACAGGATGCACGGGGAAGGGGCACAACACAACAAGCCTGGTGTGGCACAGTGTGCTCTGAAAGGGCCATTGGTGGGACTGCAACAGGTGGCGCATCTCTGTCCTATGAAAGCACGCGGAGGGGTGGTGTGTTTATGTGTGTGTGTGTGCATGTGTTTGAGGAGCAGTGGAAGCTGTGTCCCCCCCAGGCTGTGTTCTGGTGCCTAGTTACACACAGCCAATTCATCAGGGCTGCCACTGCTGCCCATTAGAGAGGGACACATCTGATTATCAATCTGAACCCCCGCTCCATTGTCCACCCCTGCTAGAGGAGCCAGCCCAGTACAGAGGGCCTCCCCTGGGCTACGCTCTGCTCTGTGTTCCCATCGCCATCATCCCTGCCTGGGTATCAGGAGATCAGCCACAGCCTGCCTCTGACTCTGCTTCGCAAAGGAACTGTGCTGTGTGGGACTGACTGACACACGCCCTGGGGTTTTCTCTCTCTGCTGTCCTGTCATCACTGTTATTTCTGGTCCTCTGTGAGGTTAGATCACAACACTGACGGTGTTCTTTACTAGTCATTTGCATGCCTGTTATTAAGTGACCAAACAGGCACAGACACGCACACACAGACACATGCACACAGACACACTGGTGGTTGCGTTAGTTTACAGAGAGAAACTGACTGGTCACTATGGTGATGATATATCTGTTTAAAAGCAGCAACCTCCTCCTTCATTATGTCAGTGAGCTGAGGGTGTGGGAGGGAGTGATCCATGCACACAGGCAGATGCCAGTCGTGTTGGGTCTTTGTCATTGCTCCTCAATTCTAAACAATGAAATCATTAGTTTAGTTTACACCTGGTGATAAATACACATTGTTTTACCATCCATATATAAACCAGCTGCTCAGTAACGGTCCTTCCAAACAACAGCATTATGTCTGACTGTATTAAAGGTCAAATCAGCTGATTGTACAGAGACAAGAGGGAGGCAGAGGACAGGGATCTGGTTAGTGGTGGGAGAGGGAGGCAGAGGACAGGGATCTGGTTAGTGGTGGGAGAGGGAGGCAGAGGACAGGGATCTGGTTAGTGGTGGGAGAGGGAGGCAGAGGACAGGGATCTGGTTAGTGGTGGGAGAGGGAGACAGAGGACAGGGATCTGGTTAGTGGTAAATGGGAGAGGGAGACAGAGGACAGGGATCTGGTTAGTGGTGGGAGAGGGAGACAGAGGACAGGGATCTGGTTAGTGGTAAATGGGAGAGGGAGACAGAGGACAGGGATCTGGTTAGTGGTGGGAGAGGGAGACAGAGGACAGGGATCTGGTTAGTGGTAAATGGGAGAGGGAGACAGAGGACAGGGATCTGGTTAGTGGTGGGAGAGGGAGGCAGAGGATAGGGATCTGGTTAGTGGTAAATGGGAGAGGGAGACATAGGATAGGGATCTGGTTAGTGGTAAATGGGAGAGGGAGGCAGAGGACAGGGATCTGGTTAGTGGTAAATGGGAGAGGGAGGCAGAGGACAGGGATCTGGTTAGTGATAAATGGGAGAGGGAGACAGAGGACAGGGATCTGGTTAGTGGTGGGAGAGGGAGACAGAGGACAGGGATCTGGTTAGTGGTAAATGGGAGAGGGAGACAGAGGACAGGGATCTGGTTAGTGGTGGGAGAGGGAGACAGAGGACAGGGATCTGGTTAGTGGTAAATGGGAGAGGGAGACAGAGGACAGGGATCTGGTTAGTGGTGGGAGAGGGAGGCAGAGGATAGGGATCTGGTTAGTGGTAAATGGGAGAGGGAGACAGAGGACAGGGATCTGGTTAGTGGTAAATGGGAGAGGGAGACAGAGGACAGGGATCTGGTTAGTGGTAAATGGGAGAGGGAGGCAGAGGACAGGGATCTGGTTAGTGGTAAATGGGAGAGGGAGACAGAGGACAGGGGTCCGGTTAGTGGTGTGAGAGGGAGACAGAGAACAGGGATCTGGTTAGTGGTAAATGGGAGTGGGAGGCAGAGGACAGGGATCTGGTTAGTGGTGGGAGACAGAAGACAGGGATCTGGTTAGTGGTAAATGGGAGAGGGAGGCAGAGGACAGGGATCTGGTTAGTGGTGGGAGAGGGAGACAGAGGACAGGGATCTGGTTAGTGGTGGGAGAGGGAGGCAGAGGACAGGGATCTGGTTAGTGGTGGGAGAGGGAAGCAGAGGACAGGGATCTGGTTAGTGGTGGGAGAGGGAGGCAGAGGACAGGGATCTGGTTAGTGGTGGGAGAGGGAGGCAGAGGACAGGGATCTGGTTAGTGGTAAATGGGAGAGGGAGGCAGAGGACAGGGATCTGGTTAGTGGTGGGAGAGGGAAGCAGAGAGAGAGGGTGAGGGTTGGAGTCAGTTACAGGATGGAGGGTGAAGTTGATCTTGTCACTGTCAGACCCTCTCTTCTCTCTCCCTCCAGGCTCAGGTGACACTGTTTCTCTGCCTGTCTGCCTCACACCACTCATCATATGCTTTGAATCACCAGGATATTCTCCTCCCCCGTCCTTCCCCTCCACTCCTCTCTCCCTGCCCCACTGTGTGCCCTAGACTTTGCCAAGGTCCAGCTGATTTTATTCTAATTGCCCGTACCCGATTTGCCTCATTGTCTCCATCCCCCACCCCCATCCTCACATCCCTCTCTCCCTCACCCATCACTGACTGCATAGTCTGCCTCACCATCTGTACTCTCTCTTCTTCCTCTCATGTCTCCATTTCTCTTTCTCTCTCTCTCTCTCTTGTCTTTTGTAGCTCCTGCTCTGTCTTCTGTAGCTCCTGCTCTGTCTTCTGTAGCTCCCGCTCTGTCTTCTGTAGCTCCTGCTCTGTCTTCTGTAGCTCCCGCTCTGTCTTCTGTAGCTCCTGCTCTGTCTTCTGTAGCTCCTGCTCTGTCTTCTGTAGCTCCCGCTCTGTCTTCTGTAGCTCCCGCTCTGTCTTCTGTAGCTCCCGCTCTGTCTTCTGTAGCTCCCTCTCTGTCTTCTGTAGCTCCTGCTCTGTCTTCTGTAGCTCCTGCTCTGTCTTCTGTAGCTCCCGCTCTGTCTTCTGTAGCTCCCTCTCTGTCTTCTGTAGCTCCTGCTCTGTCTTCTGTAGCTCCTGCTCTGTCTTCTGTAGCTCCTGCTCTGTCTTCTGTAGCTCCCGCTCTGTCTTCTGTAGCTCCCTCTCTGTCTTCTGTAGCTCCTGCTCTGTCTTCTGTAGCTCCCTCTCTGTCTTCTGTAGCTCCCGCTCTGTCTTCTGTAGCTCCTGCTCTGTCTTCTGTAGCTCCTGCTCTGTCTTCTGTAGCTCCTGCTCTGTCTTCTGTAGCTCCCGCTCTGTCTTCTGTAGCTCCTGCTCTGTCTTCTGTAGCTCCTGCTCTGTCTTCTGTAGCTCCTGCTCTGTCTTCTGTAGCTCCTGCTCTGTCTTCTGTAGCTCCTCCTCTGTCTTCTGTAGCTCCCGCTCTGTCTTCTGTAGCTCCTGCTCTGTCTTCTGTAGCTCCCTCTCTGTCTTCTGTAGCTCCCGCTCTGTCTTCTGTAGCTCCTGCTCTGTCTTCTGTAGCTCCTGCTCTGTCTTCTGTAGCTCCTGCTCTGTCTTCTGTGTTCATTGCCATGGCGTTTGCACAAGCGTTTCCAATTTCCAGCTCTGACCTCTTATTCCAGCAGACAAAACAAATAGCCTGTGTATTGCCAACAAAGAGAGTGGCCAGTGACTGGTGACTGCCCTGATCGACAAACAAAGGCATGAAAGAGAAGTCTGGCTCATTCTATTAGGTAAACCTGACGTGTCAGAGCAAGGCTGTTGTTTAAAGGAGGTGGCGAGGCACTAGCTCGCAGGTAAAATACAGACAGAAAGAAGTGAACAAAGAGATGAAGTTAATCAGTAGTCTGCCTAGGGATTCCCCTCTGGAGAGGCTCTCTCTGTGGCGCTGTCTCTGTCTGTCTGTCTGTCTGTCTGTCTGTCTGTCTGTCTGTCTGTCTGTCTGTCTGTCTGTCTGTCTGTCTGTCTGTCTGTCTGTCTGTCTGTCTGTCTGTCTACCTGTGTCACGCCCTGACCTTAGAGAGACGTTTCATTTCTCTATTTGGTTAGGTCTATGTTTTGTTTTCTATGTTTCATTATTGCTATGTTTTGGCCGGGTATGGTTCTCAATCAGGGACAGCTGTCTATCATTGTCTCTGATTGGGAATCAAACTTTAGTAGCCCTTTCCCTCCTTTCAGTGTGGGTAGTTAACTTTGTTTGTGGCACTTAGCCCTGTAAGCTTCACGGTCGTTTGGGTTGTTTTGTTGGCGACATTATTTAATAAAAGGAAAATGTACGCTCACTTCACTGCACTTTGGTCGACTTCCAACGACACCCGTGACAACCTGGCTGATATGCTTGTTATTATCACATACCTACGTACACCCAGCATCACAACACTACCAACCGGCCCAATATCGAGACAAACATCATCGCACGCACGTACACACACCTGATTAGTCTGACTAGGAAGCAGGATCTGTTAGATGTGCTACTGTCTGCACCATCATTACATGAAACTAGAGACTGAGAGGGGAGAGCAGGGGAGAAGACAGGAGAGCTGTAGCACGGCCGGGGATGATTATGGGCAGGCTCATTTAGCTGCTCACTTCCTCCACAAGGCCTTGTTAAGAGGACTCAAGCGTTACATTTCATGATTTCAAAATAAGGCTAGTTCATATTAAGTATTTGAAAATAGTAAAATATTGATAGCTAGCAACTAATTGACACTTTAACAATCCTTGCTACAGTATGAAACACACACACACACATCCCAATCCTTCTACTGGTCATCATATCTGACTTTACCTGTCCCCGCGAGCACCCAATGGAAGCCCTGCATTCACTCCGTACCTAATATTCGACTTTCTTTTCTTCCCCGGATCAACAGCTCCAATACATTTTCATTACACCTGTCTGTGTGAAGAGCTTCAAATAGAGCCACAGAAGCAGAAACAAATTAGTCTGTAATGCATTGACTAATGGCCACAGCCTCTGGAGACAGCTGGACTCTGCAGCTCAATGCCACCCTATTCCCTACGTGGTGCACTACTTTTGGCCGGAGCCATGCGGGGAATAGGGTGGCATTTGGGGCGCCCTGAACTCAGGTCCACGTTGGATTCACAACCAAAATAATTTATCATTACAAGCACATTAAATTGAACCTTATAGACCATAACAGGGTCATTTATATCATTTTGTCGTAGGATGTCCCATTTTCTTTAGATCTTAAAAGCATGTGATCTGTGTGATCTGATTCATCTAGCCTTTCATCATGTAGGCCTATGTAACATGTATTTCTTCTTCAAGGGGCTGTTTCTTTGTTTCATGCTTGGTTCGTCGTTTGTTGGAGACGAAAGCCTATCATAAAATAACACACAAAAAAACAACAATGTAAATAGGAAGTGATTCAGTGTATATATGCCCAGATCTGTTTTTCTGGAGGTTCACTGACAAGAAATGGAGAGTGACATGACCGCATCACCAGGTGAGTGGTGGCTGTAGTATAAAGCTACTGTACAAGTCATGTGAAACATGAGGTATCCCTCACTGCCCCTCCAGGTAACGGATTCTGCCAGACTCTCATCAGATTCACAGCTTTTTGGAGGGAAGAATTTCCCTTTCGTTGGACGGTAAAAGGCTGTTTCTTTGCAACTCTGCCTAGAAGGCCAGCATCCCGGAGCCGCCTCTTCACTTTTGACGTTGAGACTGGTGTTTTGCGGGTACAAAACTTGTGAGGTGTTTGTTTCTCAAACTAGATACTCTAATGTACTTGCTCAGTTGTGCACCGGGGCCTCCAACTCCTCTTTCTATTCTGGTTTGCGCTGTTCTATGAAGGGAGTAGTACACAGCGTTGTACCAGATCTTCAGTTACTTGGCAATTTCTCGCATGGAATAGCCTTCATTTCTCAGAACAAGAATAGACTGACGAGTTTCAGAAGAAAGTTTCTTTGTTTCTGGCCATTTTGAGCCTGTAATCGATCCCACAAATGCTCATTCTCCAGATACTCAACTAATCTAAAGAAGGACCGTTATATTGCTTCTTTAATCAGAACATCCGTTTTCAGCTGTGCTAACATAATTGCAAAAATGTTTTCTAATGATCAATGAGCCTTTTAAAATGAAAAACTTGGATTAGTTAACACAACGTGCCATTGGAACACAGGAGTGATGGTTGCTGATAATGGGCCTCTGTACGCCTATGCAGATATTCCATAAAAAAATCAGCTACAATAGTCATTTACAACATTAACAATGTCTACACGTATTTATTTTATGTTATTTTAATAGACAAAAAAAATGAGCTTTTCTTTCAAAAACAAGGACATTTCTAAGTGACCCCAAACTTTTGAACGGTAGTGTATTTGAAAAGAAAAACATCCTGATAAAAATTGCCTACATATCAGCTATTGCTACTTTTGCTACTTTTACATTGACATTTTAGTCATTTATGAGATATTTTAGTCATCTTATCCAGAGCGACAATCATGCTACGCATGGCAGAGTTGGTTCAGGTTCTTTTAATATATTCATCTCTCTCCTCCGCCTGTCTGCCTCACTCTGTCTGGCTTGAGCTCTTGTTATAGGGAACTCGCAACATTGTTTCAACTGGGCCGGTGGGCCCTCACTGTTTCCTGTGCTCAGGAAGCTGTACTTCCTCAGGGGAGAAGTGTTCAGGTAGCCTATTTTATGATCAGTTTCCACTGGAGATATGGGATCTGAAATATGTTGCTAATTCACACCGAGGCGTGATGGTTCTAGATATCAAGAAGGAGAGTGTTGGAAAGATTGTTCAAATACATTGAGGAACTATTGGTAAAACACTTTCTGTGTGAGGTGACGAAAAAATACTTTGAGAAGCTGTGCAGCTCAAGTGGTGACGAGTGAATACAATCAGACATCAACCAAATGGGTACTTTTAAGCCCTGTGGCGAAATCCTGCACAGAGCCTTCACCGTGCGCTGCTACTTTAAGAGCGCATCAGCAGTCAGGAAGGAGGAAATAAAGATAGCTCGTTCGCCTCTTTGTGGGGAGCTCACGGTTGGCGCGGCATTTTGACAGTGTGTGCAACTCTGCAGAAGTCGATCGCCGGTGTTATCGCTCTAGGTCGTGGTTGTAATTGTTTGGGACCGCTCCTGTCATTGTTCACATGGACTAGTAAGTAGTAGAAACATTGTTGTGAAGCTTTAAAAAACCAACCAACACACCATTAGGTGTATCAGACGGACAGGCAAGCCTGAAGTCAACAGCTGAGACCCCCCCCTCCCTCTATCGCTCCAGTGCTTTTCACTGCAGCAGACTCTCTTTTTTTCCTATGCACTCTTTTTGATGTTCAGTGTCGTTGCACTGTTAGTCCCATGCCAGTTGTATTTGGTTTGACATTTTAGTTAAAGGGAGTTTGCGTGAGAGTTATTGTTTATTGTTGTTTGAACTGCATTGATTTTGTGTGGGACCATTTACATTTGGCCGAGAAGCTTTTTGGACTATTTAAGGCCTTTGTTTTGTCTATGAACACCCCCCCCCCCCCTCACACACACACCCATTCATACCCCTCGTACTCCTACACTGGAAGGTAATACAGAATATTGCAAATCCTCTAATGTTGATGACTGGCTTCTTTCTTGTCAATTGTTTCTATGAAGTTGCCGTTAAATTGCTCTGCCATTATTATTGTATGAGGTATTATTGGTGGGGTTCCCCCTGTGCTGTGATGTGTGTTTTTATATTGTGTGTCTTATCTTTCCTCTCTACTGGCTATCTGGCCAACAGGCTACACTTATCTATCCTACTCTTTTCCTTTCGGCGGGGTTAATACCTGCCCCCCCCCCCCCCCCCCCCCCCCCCCTCTTAGGGCTCCAGAGTGGCGCAGCAGTCTAAGGCACTGCATCTCAGTGCAAGAGGTGCCACTACAGTCCCTGGTTCAAATCCAGGCTGTATCACATCCGGCCATGATTGGGAGTCCCATAGGGCGGTGCACAATTGGCCCAGCGTCGTCCAGGTTTGGCCGGGGTAGGCCGTCATTGTAAATAAGATTTGTTCTTAACTGACTTGCCTAGTTACACACTTTTGTATGTATTTTTTAAAACGCTACAGCCCTACATTTGCTCACAGGCCAGGTAGACTACTTCAAGGGTAAACAATTCACAAAGAAATAATGAATGCACAAGAATTAGTGGGAGACAGAGCGCATTCTAGACAGAGAGACATGCCTGCCTATGTGTCTCCGCCACACACCCCATACCTTCTTCTTGTCTCTACATTTTTAAATGTCATTCATGAAAATACTACCCTGTAGTTTTCCCGACAAATCAATTATTTTAGACGCATGTGAAACATTAAAGTTAACTGCAAGACAAGTCAAAACAATTTGGCAGACTTTCATGGCAATAAAGCTGCATTTTTTTGTATCTTTGGGATCCATTTGGGTCCGATACAGACCCAACCCATTTTGGATCCGAATCTCCCTCATCTCGTGCAAATGTTGTGTCCTCGGATCCAAATTGTATTGATTTTGAAAAATGACTGGGTCCCATCAGTCTCGGATAGAAATTTCACGGATCCAATTCGGATCAGACCTCAATTTTGGGATCCGAGCAAAAATTGTTGAGACCTACAGACCTACAGTCTCAACAGTAGAACCCCCTCTGACCTCTGACCCTCCATTCACACCTCCCTCTGCAGTACTACTACAGGCTACAGCTCACCGCTTTTAATGACTCCAACCTAAGTGTCTATAAACTTCCGACTTCAACTGTATATATATTTCTGCCTAATTTCTGGCCTGCTGGAGTCTATTGATCCGCTTGGTGAAATCCGGCATCTCTGAAGAGAGAGAGAGGGAGTGAGAATGAGAGAAAAAAGAAAACGGGGAGAGAAGAGAAAGAGAACGAGAAAAATAACAAGCTTGGATATATTAGAAACGTATTAGTCTCCAATTCCCTTTGATAGTGTTGCCAGGGTGTTGCCAGAGTGTTGCCATGGTGTTGTTGGGGTGTAGGCAGGCTGTGATTAATTGGCAGCCATGAATGCTGTTGGCTCTTTATAGTGGAGCTGAATCATCTGGATTCCTGGACATAACCAATGTATGACGTTAAAGTCACTTCTTTCAGGGTGCTCATTAGGAAAGTGTCTCTGGTCCTGATGACCACTTCAGAGTATGAGCCTCGCGTCATTCTGGGTCAGATATGTTGGACATGTCACGAGGTCATGCAACATCTTCTAGTGTATGCTTTCCAAAGTCTTCACGTGTGGTTTTACTGTGTTGGTTTGTCATTGCTGTGTGTTTGTGTGTGTGTGCATGCATGATTGGTGTGTGCAAGTGTCTGTGTGTGTGCCACTCCACACATTTCTTGTTAACAAACTATAGTTTGAGCAAGTTGGTTAGGACATCTACGTTGTGCATGACACAAGTAATTTTTGTTTACAGACAGATTATTTCAGTTATAATTCACTGTATCACAATTCAGTGGGTCAGAAGTTTACATACACTAAGTTGACTGTCTTCAAACAGCTTGGAAAATTCCAGAAAATTATGTCATGGCTTTAGAAGCTTCTGATAGGCTATTTGACATCATTTGAGTCAATTGGAGGTGTACCTGTGGATGTATTTCAAGGCCTACCTTCAAACTCAGTGCCTCTTTGCTTGATATCATGGGAAAATCAAAAGAAATCAGCCAAGACCTCAGAAAAAAATTGTAGACTACGACAAGTCTGGATCATCCTTGAGAGCAATTTCCAAACGCCTGAAGGTACCACGTTCATCTGTACAAACAATAGTATGCAAGTATAAACACCATGGGACCTAGCAGCCGTCATGCCGCTCAGGAAGGAGACGTGTTCTGTCTCCTAGAGATGAATGTACTTTGGTGCGAAAAGTGCAAATCAATCCCAGAACAACAGCAAAGGACCTTGAGAAGATGCTGGAGGAAACAGGTACAAAGTATCTATATCCACAGTAAAACGAGTCCTATATCGACATAATCTGAAAGGTTGCTCAGCGAGGAAGAAGCCACTGCTCCAAAACCACCATAAAAAAAGCCAGACTACGGTTTGCAACAGCACATGGGGATAAAGATGGTACTTTTTGGAGAAATGTCCTCTGGTCTGATGAAACAAAAATAGAACTGTTTGGTCATAATGACCATCGCTATGTTTGGAGGAAAAAGAGGGAGGCTTGCAAGCCAAAGAACACCATCCCAAATGTGAAGCACGAGGGAGGTAGCATCATGTTGTGCGGGTGCTTTGCTGCAGGAGGGACTGGTGCACTTCACAAAATAAATGACATCATGAGGAGGGAAAATTATGTAGATATATTGAAGCAACAACTCAAGACATCAGTCAGGAAGTTAAAGCTTGGTCGCACATGGGTCTTCCAAATGGGAATGACCCCAAGCATACTTCCAAAGTTGTGGCAAAATGGCTTAAGGACAACAAAGTCAAGGTATTGGAGTTGCCATCACAAAGCCCTGACCTCAAACCTATAGAACATTTGTGGGTAGAACTGAAAAAGTTAAACTTATTGTGGGAAGCTTGTGGGAGACTACCCAAAATGTTTGACCCAAGTTAAACAATTTAAAGGCAATGCTACCAAATACTAATTGAGTGTATGCAAACTTCTGACCCACTGGCAATGAGATGAAAGAAATAAAAGCTGAAATAAATCATTCTCTCTACTATTATTCTGACATTTCACATTCTTAAAATAAAGTGGTGATCCTAACTAACAAAAGACAGGGAATTTTTATTTGGATTAAATGTCAGGAATTGTGAAACATTTAATATCAGGTTATTTGGCTAAGGTGTATGCAAACTTCCGCCTTCAACTGTATATACAGTATGTGTGTATATACAGTATATACAGTGCCTTGCGAAAGTATTCGGCCCCCTTGAACTTTGCGACCTTTTGGCACATTTCAGTCTTCAAACATAAAGATATAAAACTGTATTCTTTTGTGAAGAATCAACAACAAGTGGGACACAATCATGAAGTGGAACGACATTTATTGGATATTTCAAACTTTTTTAACAAATCAAAAACTGAAAAATTGGGCGTGCACTTTTAGTGCAGCAAACTCTCTCCAGAAGTTCAGTGAGGATCTCTGAATGATCCAATGTTGACCTAAATGACTAATAATGATAAATACAATCCACCTGTGTGTAATCAAGTCTCCGTATAAATGCACCTGCACTGTGATAGTCTCAAACATGCCTGAAATGTGGCAAAAGGTCGCAAAGTTCAAGGGGGCCTAATACCTTCGCAAGGCACTGTATATACACACACACACAGTACCAGTCCATTTTGGACACACCTACTCATTCAAGGGTTTTTCTTTAAAACAATAGTGAAGACATGATCTTTTAACAAGGCACACCTTTTAAATGGAATGCATTCCAGGTGACTTCCTCATGAAGCTGGTTGAAAGAATGCCAAGAAACTATGAAATAACACATGGAATCATGTAGTAACCAAAAATATATGTTATATTTTAGATTCTTCAAAGTAGCCACCCTTTGCCTTGATGACAGCTTTGCATACTCTTGGCATTCTCTCAACCAGCTTCATGAGGAAGTCACCTGGAATGCATTCCAATTAAAAGGTGTGCCTTGTTAAAAGTTAATTTATTTTCTTCTTAATGCATTTGAGCCAATCAGTTGTGATAATGTAGGGTTGGTATACAGAAGTTAACCCTATTTAGTAAAGGACCAAGTCCATATTAGGGCAAGAGAGGCTCAAATAAGCAAAGAGAAATGACAGTCCATCATTACTTTAAGACATGAAGGTCAGTCAATACAGAACATTTCAAGAAGTTGCAAAAACCATCACTCGCTATGATGAGACGGGCTCTCATGAGGACCGCCACAGGAAAGGAAGACCCAGAGTTACCTCTGCTGCAGAGGATAGGTTCATTAGAGTTAGCAGCCTCAGAAATTGCAGCCCAAATAAATGCTTCACACAGTTCAAGTAACAGACACATCTCAACATCAACTGTTCAGAGGAGACTGTGTGAATCAGGCCTTCATGGTTGAATTGCTGCAAAGAAACCACTACTAAAGGACACCAATAAGAAGAGATGTGCTTGGTCCAAGAAACACGAGCAATGGACATTAGACCGGTGGAAATCTGTCCTTTGGTCTGATGAGTCCAAATTTGAGATTTTTGGTTCCAACTGCTGTGTCTTTGTGAGACGCAGAGTAGGTGAATGGATGATCTCTGCATGTGTGATTCCCACCATGAAGCATGGAGGAGGAGGTGTGATGGTGTGGGGGTGCTTTGCTGGTGACACTGTCTGTGATTTATTTAGAATTCAAGGCACACTTAATCAGCATGGCTACCACAGCATTCTGCAGCGATACGCCATCCCAACTGACTTGCCTAGCTAAATACCCAAAAATGATATATACATTAGCAATGGTGTCAGCCTCCTATTTAAGGCCCAGGCCAGCTAATGGAGCATAGCCAGGCTCACTGTGTATCAGCGTTAGATGAGCTACCTGCCTGGCACACAGACCAACTCACTGAGGGATTCAGGGGAACACACCAGCCAGCCAGTCAGTCAGCACAATACCCCCTCAATCAAATGCAATCTATCTACGTCTGGCAACACAGACACACAGACACAGGCAGGTATATACGCATACGCAGGCACGCACACACAGTTATTGTGATCACACACACACACACACACTGTTATGATTACACACTGACACGCACACACCGCTCTCCTCTATATTGTTTTAACATTGTTGATGAAAATGACAACAGTACTTTATTTTTTTGTTGAATGTGTTAGTTTGAGTGCGGCATCTAAATGTGAGTTTTTAGCTCATAAGGTATTATAGAGAATTCAATTGAGAGGGCAGATGTGGTACCAAGGACACTGAGAAGGACATTGCACTGTTGATCTGTACACATCAATTTAGCTCCGCCAGGCAGCCAGACGGTAGAGAATGCAGTGTAATACGGAGGATCTTTAAGGCATATCGCCCTGATAACAGTCCCATAAAACAGATCATTTTACAGCCAGAAGATCTCAGTCTTGAAACATTATGGAACAGGAGCCATTTTCAAGCGACATAAAGTTTAACATACTGTAGAGCTACATCTGCCACAGCACCAGCTTCCTTCCACGCTACATGTGACTGACTGGCCTGGGGATTTTATTAGTTAAAGAGAGAGAGAGAAGGGGCATTGTGTCACACTGCATTGCGTGCATTGAGCTCCACCTCTTGTTCTTCTGCTGCAGCCTCCTCACTTGGCCACTTTACGGCTCTCTCTTTCCATCTCTCTATTCCTTTCCTCCGACCTCTCTAAACTCTTAGGTGAAGTTTCCCCTAGGTACAAATGTAGGATCAGCTTCCCCTCCCCCAATCCTAACCTTAACCATTAGATTTAGAGATATTAAATAGAAGCCATTGCACAAAAATAAGAAAACATTTCAAGGAGAATTGGGAGTTAGTGTTTGTATTGATTACATTTGAAAAGACAGATAACAGAAACAGATTCACATATCACCCCCTAAAAACCTTTGCTAAACAAAACAATAGGCTTTGTTGAATTGAATGGCTTTCTGTTTCTCTGTAGAACTGACTGTAGTGAAGGTAATGACTTACATGGTGTAGAACTGACTGTAGTGAAGGTAATGACTTACATGGTGTAGAACTGACTGTAGTGAAGGTAATGACTTACATGGTGTAGAACTGACTGTAGGGAAGGTAATGACTTACATGGTGTAGAACTGATGGTTAGTGAAGGTAATGCCTTACATAGTGTAGAACTGACTGTAGTGAAGGTAATGACTTACATGGCGTAGAACTGATGGTTAGTGAAGGTAATGACTTACGCGGTGTAGAACTGACTGTAGTGAAGGTAATGACTTACATAGTGTAGAACTGACTGTAGTGAAGGTAATGACTTACATGGTGTAGAACTGACTGTAGTGAAGGTAATGACTTACATGGTGTAGAACTGACTGCAGTGAAGGTAATGACTTACATGGTGTAGAACTGACTGTAGTGAAGGTAATGACTTACATGGTGTAGAACTGACTGTAGTGAAGGTAATGACTTACATGGTGTAGAACTGACTGTAGTGAAGGTAATGACTTACATGGTGTAGAACTTTGAGAAAGCGCTGGTAACTTTACTGACAGTATTGACTTAGCACAAGGCCTTTACAAAGTCCTCTGACTTAAAAAAAAAAATGACTCAGAAAATGTCCCGCATCTTCAGACAACGAACAATGACAGCTACCTCCAGGAGCAAAATAAACCCTTTCTAATGTACATTTCCTCCACTTAGCCTTTCATTCAGCTGGTGACTGAGAATGAGAAGGAGCCTGATCACTAATGCAACTAATTCAGACACTATAGATTACTGATTGTCAAGGGCAGACTTTGATTTCTGCCCTGGCCATTTGAAAGCAAACCTCACAACATAAATATAATGGATCGATGGAAATGCTAGGAGACCTTGGCACTTTCTGTAGCTAGATTATCATAGACAACTGGGAACATTCTGCTCTCCAGACCTTTACTAAGAGCCCAATGATCTATGAACAGCTAAGGAGGGAAAGTGCAAGGTGTTCAGAGCCACACAAACAGCTCCATAAACCTTTATATCACACACGTAAAAGCACTGTCGCTCACACACGCAAGCTTGCTCGCACGATACATGCAGGCACTCTCTCACACACACACACACACACACACACACACACACACACACACACACACACACACACACACACACACACACACACACACACACACACACACACACACACACACACACACACACACACACACACACACACACACACACACACACACACACACACACACACACACACACACACACACACACACACACACACACACACACACACAGAGATACAGAAACCATTACTAAACACACTATTTAACGGGGAGTAGGCCTCGTCGATTTCCCTCAAATTATCAAATGCCAGGAGGAGAATAAATGTCAATTCCAGCTTTGTTTAGCTGAATCAATGATCGACTGGAGAGTGAGGACAACAACTTACAGATGTGGGATCTTAATTTGATCACTCTTTTGTTGGTGAGGATTTTCCTGCAAACTTATCGTTTATTTGAGTAAAAAAAAATGGTTCTAAAGATTGTAATGTCTGATTTGAAATTTCAAACATGAATTGCTGTAACGAAAAAATGTATAAACCCCTACATAAATGTCTATTAATAATAATTCACCTAATAATTCCCATTTCCTGTTGCTGCAGGATTGTTTCCTTCTGTAGCAGACTGGCTCAAATTAAGATCCGACATCTGTCATTTCTCTTCTGTTGACCTGGAGACATGTAATTTAGCCTCAGCGGAGATCGGATAACACTACGAACAATCCAACATGTTCCCACAATCAATTTGTTGGGCCTAATTACTTTGTTAATTAGTTCAAGTATTTACTTAAATGATGTTTTAACAAAAAGGGGTGGGTGTTTCGTCTTTTGTGAGTGCCTTTTGAATGGCTCCCCCCCTGACTCTAAACACTGCTTTCAGCTGGCTTTGTTTAGCATCTTCCATAATACGAGCGTCCTGTTGCGCCAAACACCTCCTCTGTGCTGTTCAGAGGAGCTTCACCCCTCCACATCCTGACACCTTGATGGATAGGAGCAGCAGGAAGCATACAACCAGAGAGAAAGAAAGAGAAAAGAGAGAGAGAGAGAGAGAAAGAGACTCCTGCTGACATCCTCAGAACAGTACACATTACAGTGTGTACAGATGCATTATAACGAGAGGTTTCCGCCATGCAAAATAATAATAATTCATTAGATTCTGATCCGAGATTGAACAGGCTGAAACATCTATCACCTCATCTGTCCATCACATATTTTGTGGTCTGATCTTGTCTCTGGAGAAGGCTGATTTCCACTACATAAACAAGAGGTTTTGGCCAGAGTTTTCAGTTAGTATTGGTCAGTTAAAATGTGGTGGGCTAGTTCTGGTGACACCAAGCATAATTAAAGTGTGCTGATTGGCTGGCTAAATGGTCAGCTCTGGTTATAGCTAGGCTTAGTGAGCGAGGCTGCATGCGTCAAGAGACGAGGGTCAAACAGAGCAGGACACTACAGTCTGGGGACAGAAGGGGACACGTCTGGTCTGGCCTTTCTCTCCCTACCAAATGTCCTGTCTACCTTCTCTCCCTCTGCTGTGACAAGAGGCTGAGCTTCACTGTGACTGGGCAGGCCCTAGCTGCATGACATAACCCTCCTTGTCCCTCCCCATCTCCATCATTGTATCCTGGCATCACCTGCCTTCTGGGCCCAGCCTAGACTGCTGCTTAGCCTAGACTCCTGCTGCTTTCCCTCTGTCTGTCCCTCGTCCCTCTTCTGTCTGGGCTGCTCCACGCACGCCATCCCAGACCCACAAGCTTTGCTGAACAGCATAGTACAGCACACTCCACAGCGTCACTCACTAGAGCCCTCCTACCCTGACTACTACACTACAGACAGGGCACAGCCTCCATACAGCGCCGTGAAAAAGTATTTGCCCCATTTCTGATTTTGCCCCATTTCTGAATGTTATCGTATATTCAACCAATATAAAATATTTGATATAGGGAACCTGAGTTTACAAATAACAAAAAAAATGATACTTATTTTTATTTATTTAAGTAACAAAGTTATGAAACACCCATTGCCCCTGTGTGAAAAAGTAATTGCCCCCATACACTCAATAACTGGTTTTGCCACCTTGAGCTACAATGACTCCAACCAAAAGCTTCCTGTAGTTGTTGATCAGTCTCTCACGTCATTGTGGAGGAAGTTTGGCCCACTCTTCCATGCAGAACTGCTGTAACTCAGCAGAGAGGTGATTGGGCAGATAACAATCCAAGATCTGCTCACGTTCCTTTCCACTCTTGAGATTTCAAAACTATATTTTCCATCCAGGGCCCATTTGAATGAGCAGCCAATGCCATTCATTCAGCCACAGCCAGGGTTATTTAAGTGACCACTTATGAAAACAAAGTAAGAAGCAAAACCACTCACTCCAGGTCTTTGTTGGCACGGAGACAAATGTGAATGAGAACAACAAGAGAGCGAGTGAGTGGGAGCAGAGCAGCCTCCAGACTTGATCAAAGGACAGACAGACAGTGACACTGCCTCTGAGGCTGACATGTTTTCTGATGGCTTTCTGACCGACAGCTCTGAGTCGGTGACAGCGTCTCAAATGCCACAGTAGTCCTTTTCCAGTGTACTACCTTCGACTAGGACCTATAGTGCACTATACAAGGAATAGGGTGCCATTTGTGATGTAACCAGTGCCAGAAGGACAGCAACTACTCAGGGGACAGCATGCAGGATGGGATGAGAGGATCCAGGGAGGAAGGGACAGTTTGAGGCCCACAAAAACACTACTGTCCTGGGCTGCCCTACCTTTACTCTTGAACATAACGTCCATATCCCTCTCCAGGTGGAGATCAGGGTCTGCATTCACAAAGCATCTCAGAGTAGGAGTGCTGATCTAGCTCTGTTTTGTCTTTCGATCATAAATAGTCCATTGTTGACACATTCTCAAAATGTTTAGCTTGTCAGCAATACATTTTTCAAGATATAACGCATTTGGTATCATGTGATGCTGCGTTTTGCAACATGTCAACATTGGACTAATGAAACAAATATCAAAAGATTGTTTTTGGGTGGAATTTTCCTTTAACAACTCCCCCATCTTGGGATTTGCAGTGTAGAAGCCATTAACCAGCCCTAGCCCACAGCCTCCCATGCCAACCAACCCTCATCTCTATTGAATTACAGAGATTAAATCACAGATCCTTAATTAGGACCAATAAAGGCATCCTGTGGCTTCAGGTACTTCAGAGAGACGCTGTGATTGGATGAAAATGTGAAAACATATGAAATGAAATTGGTTTACCACTGAGTGTGCGCCCCACGACCCTGACTGGAGTAAAGCGAAGGAGAGGAGGGGGAAAGAAGAGTCCCAGTGCGAATAAGACTTCCCACCATGGAAAAGCCCATAAAGGCCCAGCACAGTCAAAAAACGTGAATATCCTGTATTTTATAAATATTTCCACACTGAGGTTGGAATAATATTGTGAAAATAATGATAATGGCATTTTAGTGTAAGAGGGTCTTTCTTTAAATAATGGGGCCAATGTGTGACATTGGGATCAACCTAAAAAAATGGTTTAAAACAAACATGTAAATGATTTTCATGCAGTTCCACATGTGTACTTACAGGAATAAAAGTGAATAAATCCATTTGTCTCATAACTCCAACTGTACAACAATATAGGACTAGGACTATACATTCTTTAGGCAGGGTTCATACACATATTGGCAAGTCCAATTAAAGGACTTTCGGGGACTTTTTCAAGCACTTAATTGTAATTTTCAAGGACCTCAACATTTTTCAATTGTATAAATTATATAATTGCACATATAGGGCATATATAGAACCCACCCCCCCCAAAAAGCATCCACAAAGTGTCAGAAAAGTAGCCCATTACTACCTTAAGAATAATCCTTTTTTTCGGCCTTGCCAATGCATTTATATTCAAATTATTATTACATACTAAAATATGTGAGAATAATGTAGACATTGCCTGACTAAAAACATTGGATACATTCATGGCGATTTTTCTGTAGCCTATGTGGCCGACCCAGGCACACGTAATAAAGCCATGGATAGAGGTAGCATTAATCTCTCCATTTGAATCTCACCATCGCTGTTTTTATCATGGGAAAGTGACCCAAAACCAGGTTCCTTTTATAATGGAAGGGTATGTATGGAAAGCCAGGTTGAAGCTAACATTAGGCGTCATCCTCATAATTACTGCACATGGTTTTACCGCAGCAGAGTACGGCAACACCTTCAAATGAAGCGGCAGGACACATACGAAAGCGGCACAAAAACAAATGAAATCATAGATAATTACAAGGGAGCAGGAGAACTTGTCAATTGTCTACAATAATTACAATAACTTTTCAAGCACCAAATTAAGGAAATGTCAGATTTTTAAGGTAGGCCTATTCCAGTACTTGAATTTCTGAGCTCCAAATTCAAGTTCAAGTGGGTAACTTTAAGCCCCCTGTTTAAAATTGCATGTCTAACATTGGAAAACAAAATGGATTCGTCATGTTATTTCATTTACCAGATCATATTGTCAATAAGCCCACTAGTCTATGTAATGTGCTGTCATTATATCCAGAATAATTCATAGGAATAGTGTTGGGTGTTGTGCAATAGTCTATCCTACACAATTGTACACAGTAGACTCGGTGTCCAATCCGAGGCACAAAACCATATGAAAACATGAAATTATTACCTTGATGCTTTTTCTGTTAAATCTAAGGAGACCCTGCTGTAAATCAAGCAGACAACAACAGATGATCAACATCCATTTGCTGGGGACATTAGATCCAACGTGGATCTACGTGGATCCAGGCACAAGGCGTAACTAATATTCTGGACATACCTGGACACACAGTTTTTCCAGCACTTGGGCTGGTGTTGCATGTTGTTGCATCGCATGCGCTATCACAACAGCTGTTCGTCACTTGACTGTCATTCTGAAAATTGTGTGTGTGAAAATATAAACTCATGCAATTCATATTTACTTGTATGAATACTGAATATTATCATTTTAAACTATTTTATGGCATTTTAAGGTATTTCAAGGCACATTATCTTTATACTATAGATGCCGTTGTCTAATAAGGAGAGGGCTGCATGGCACAGACAAAAGATTAACCCAGATCCAGTTGCTAGGCAGGAAAGACTAGCGAAAAGAAAAGCAAGTTACTGTTTTCATGCTACTGTCAGCAACAGAATAGGATATAATAGGATATAAAGCTGGGTGGATAACACATAACATTGAGTTGAACAATTATACTCTAGTTAATGTTTTATTGCACTGCAGTTAAGGTATAACTGATGCATTATATTAGTTAATATAATATTACCCACACACACAATTATGGATTAAAAATGGATTATGCGTGTCTCGATCACGAGAATGTGAAACTTCTAGTTGACAGGTTGAGCCAAAGCGGGTTGCTGAAAACCTCAAGCGTTTCCGAGTTACTGTCTTCCATTGTCTGTGATCTCAAGAACAAGCAATGCATGTACAGTGTTTATGCAAAGTGTTGCTATGATTAAATAGAGCTGGCCCTACCTGAAGAGAATGCACCGATTTTCATGGCAACAGTGGCAAAGGGAGAAATCAAGCAACTGAGAAAGGTCATTCACAAATTTTGTGAAAAGAACAGAGACGGGCACGTGGCTCAATCTGGTTAAAAACTTCAACGAGAAACTGGATGCTCTTGCGAGGTACCAGTTTAACTGGCTGCACCAAGTTGAGCAGTGCCGAAATTATTGTTATTGCTGAAGGAATCACATTTAATCAATATTTGTGGGCCGTAGTGATATGTGTCATTCAGGGTAACAAAATATTTTAACACCAGTATTTTATATTAAAATACAATAAGTTTTGTTTTGTTGACTCAGAGAGACAAAAACAAATCTCAAAGGATGAAGTGAAAGATATTTTCATAGATTTTAGCATTTTCTTCAGTGTAAGGCAGGTAGTTTTTTAAAGAACCTTCAACAAATGTTGAGTTGTACCCGTAACACATCAAATACGGGGGTATTAAAAATAAAATAATGTAATTTCTTCTGGATAGTTATATTTCTGCCAGTCTAAGCATGGATATATAACCTTGTGATTATGAAAATTGGGCATAAAATTGTAATAAAAAAAAACAGTGTTATACTGAATTACATTTTACTAGGGTACATTCATATGATTATTGGCTTTATTGTTGAATATAACTAATATAAGGACATATTAGTTGACACTCCAAGGAACATAAAAAAGCCTTTTAGGGAATTGAATTGATGTTTTATTTTTTTGCTTCATATAAGGTGACTCGGTTATAAGCATTTGATTTTGCAATGCATACATTATTTTGAATTTGTGTGCCCATGAAAAATGTTTTCAAACTGTAACATAATGAGACACGAAATGTTACTTAGCTACACTGCATTTCTGAGATCTCTATTAAACAAACTGTCTGACAGCTAGATCCAGGATTCTTACAGTGTTAAAGTTCAGTGTCTAATTTAACTGATTAATGCTTAATATATAATATAACAACAACTTCCACTGTCATAAATGCAAGGACAGAAAAGTAATGTTTTATGTCACACGATTTTGGACAAATTCATCAAGACACCAACCATGATAAAGGGTTAAAGACATGTTTTAAATTAACTTGTGAATGTTATTGAATATAGCTATGATCCCATTTATAGCTTCATTTAATGACGTGAAAAAAATTTGCATTTTATTATCAATGACTTCTCAACAGCTGTAACAATTTGCCCAGCGTAGGAAATCCTCACTGGTACCCTAGTTTCTAGAAAAGTGCCTGACATTTCAGCCTGTTGTGGTGGGATGGAGTTTTGGCCTGCCTGGTGACATCACCAGGTGGTAAATTTATTAATAGACCAATAAGAAAGAGAGTTCCAAACCTCTCTGCCAATAACAGTTAGTGTTCAGTTTTCCCCTCCCCACTCAGACCACTCCCAGACAGTCCTAGCAACATTCTTGCTTGAGAAATTGCTATTTGCTGAGAAACTATTTCTGTTTCTTTTTGACCATATTATTTAATTTAAGACAATCACAGTAAGGTACTTAATTGTTACCCAGATTATTTGATATTGAGATAAAAACGGCTGCATTGGTCCTTCCAACTCTGTGTGTGATCAGGGGAACAGAGGAAAGGAGAGCCTGGCATCCTGTCGAGAAGTCTTTGCTGGGCTTGGGCTGGAGAGGAGAGGAGGGGGTATTCAAGGTAATATGTCTGCCACTGAACACACTGGAGAGTGCTGCTGTTGCTGCAAGGATGAACAACAGCTAACTAAGAGAGACAGGCCAGAGACACACATATACACACACACACACACGCACACACGCACACAGGGAAGGGGAGTTGCTGAGGAAAACCCCATTGAGCACATAGCCTGGCTGCTCCACTGGACGCACACATCTCATAGTGTCAACATGGCCAAAAGCTTTCAACTGCCTTAAACTCATCACAGCACTAACGCTAAGTCTCCCCTTGTGCTCCCGGCTTCAGTAGGAAATTGAAATGGGATGCAAACACTTGGTAGTGCAGACGTTTCTAGGTCTGGGAGAGCGCTGGCTTAAATGTGATGGGCAGGTAAGACTACAGAGATTTAGAGGGTGGGTGAGTTAGAATAGAAAGTATCTGTGAACACGCATGCACACACACACAAACACACGCATGCACAAACACACACACAGTTGGACACTTCCCTACTGTGCCCTCTCCCTAATCTATTCTCCATTAGCTTGTTGTGATGTTGCTATTTTTGAAAACACAGGGGAGGGGGGGGGGGGAAATCTCACTCCATCACAACACAATACACAGCGGCAAGCAGTAAGCACACAAACAAAAAACAGCCCCTAACCACCTTCCCACTCGGCACAGCAGCCAGGCAGGCAGGCAGGCACTAATCCTCCCCTGCCCTAATTGTGGGTGCAGTCACCCCACATTCACTTCATGAAAAAGCTGGCTTATACAGTATTTACCAGACCGCTCTCTCTCTCTCTCTCTCTCTCTCTCTCTCTTTGTCTCTCTCTCTGTCTGTCTCTCTCTCTCTCTTTCTCTCTCTCTCACCCCATCTCTCTCTGTTTCTCTCACTCCATCTCTCTGTTTCTCTCACTCCATCTCTCACCCCATCTCTCTCTGTTTCTCTCACCCCATCTCTCTCTGTTTCTCTCACCCCATCTCTCTCTGTTTCTCTCACCCCATCTCTCTCTGTTTCTCTCACCCCATCTCTCTCTGTTTCTCTCACCCCATCTGTCTCTGTTTCTCTCACCCCATCTCTCTCTGTTTCTCTCACTCCATCTCTCTGTTTCTCTCACTCCATCTCTCTGTTTCTCTCACCCCATCTCTCTCTGTTTCTCTCACCCCATCTCTCTCTGTTTCTCTCACTCCATCTCTCTGTTTCTCTCACTCCATCTCTCTGTTTCTCTCACCCCATCTCTCTCTGTTTCTCTCACCCCATCTCTCTCTGTTTCTCTCACCCCATCTCTCTCTGTTTCTCTCACCCCATCTCTCTCTGTTTCTCTCACCCCATCTATGTTTTTCTTTCGCTCTCCCTCTCTCTCTCTCTCTCCCTTCCCATCTCTCTCTTCATCTGTCTCCCTTTTCTCCCTCACATCTCTCACTCCCCCTCCCCCCTCTGCATCACTCTCTCTCTCTCTCTCTCCATTCCTCCCTTTTCTCTATTTCTCTCTCTCTCTCTGTCTCCCTCTCTCCCACAGAAAGAGCCTAAGGTGATTATAGACTGTGGTGGGGGACTAAATCACAGCCTTTGTTTCCTAAAAATAGGTTTAAAATAGTGTAACCTACAACAATACAGGACAGATCTCTCTGCGCATGCCTTTGGAGGGGAGAAAAGGGTCAGCCAGTATTGAGGTCAAGAAGGTATTCCTCTCCATGAAAGATGGAGGAGAGTAGAGTGAGGGTAGTTGCTAGTTGCTTACCAGAATGTTCTCAGTGAGAGCTGCTCTGACTTCATCATGGCTGGTAGTCCACATGATTCCACATGTCAGCAGGACATGCAGCTAAATCACACAGTCACTAGAGACACATTAAAAACAGGCTATTAAATGGTTCAGCAATTAATTCCTTTTAATCAAAAAAGCCATCAGTCAAGTGAGCGGCCACCCGCTGCTCTACCCCTCATGGCTGTTTCCTATGTCTGTGTAGACTGAGGTCCACATAGTGTTGTGCTCTCTGATCTACTGTCTGAAACACATGGAGACCCACAGAGACACACTGGGTACTGGTGGAGGTCCACAACTTTGTTAATTAGTCATATACAGTACACATGATATACACTGAGTGTACAAAACATTAGGAACACCTTCCTAATATTGAGTTGCACCTCCCCTTTTGCCCTCAGAACAGCCTCAATTCATCGGGGCATGGGCCTTGTCGAAAGCGTTCCACAGAGATGCTGGCCCATGTTGACTCAAATGCTTCCCACAGTTGTGTCAAGTTGGCTGGTAGTGGGTCTCTACTTCGAATAGCTCGCTCCATCTCATCCCATAGAGGCTCAGTTGACTTAGCAGGCCACTGCAGTAAACTGAATTCACTGTGGAACCAGTCCTGGATAAGCTTTGTGGCATGGGGCATTATCCTGCTGAAAAAAATCTATTCGCAGATGGATACACTGCTGCCATGAAGAGATACACCTGACTGGCAGGTTCAGATATGCTGTGGCATTCAAACGTTGCTCCACTTTTATCAAAGGGCCCAATGTGTGCCATGAAAACACACCCGCACACCACCATCACCACCACCAGCCTGTAATGTTGACACACGGCATGATGGATGCATGTACTCATGGTTTTCTTCATACCATAGGCCTACCATCAGTGTGAAACAGCAGGAACCGGGATTCATCAGACCAGGTAATGTTTCTCCAATTCTCCAGTGTCCAGTGTTTTTCGTTCCTAAGCCCACTGCAACCACAGTATCTTGTTTTTTGTTGAAAGAAGTGGAACTCTCTAAGGTCATCGGATGCCATACCTCATTCGTGTCAAGGTACGACGAGTTGTGCATTATTTTATGGGTCTTTGGGCACCAATGTTGTACTGGACTGTCAGTTGACTAACTGTCTGTTGCTCTGCACAATGTGTCAGCCTCCTTTGTCCTCTTTCATCAATGACCTGTGTTTGAACACTGGCCTGCCATGGCTGGATGTCTTTAGGTGGGGGACCATTCTTGATACACACGGGAAACTGTCGAGCTTGAAAAATCCACTGCACTGCAGTTCTTGACACACTCAAACTGGTGCGCCTGGCACTGGCTACCATACCCCGTTCAAAGGCACTTAAATCTTGTGTCTGCCCGTTCACCCTCTGAATGGCACACATACACAATCCATGTCTCAATTGTCTCAAAGCTTAAAAATAATTATTTAACCTGTCTTGCCCCCTTCATCTACATTGATTGAAGTGTATTTAACAAGTGACATCAATAAGGGATCATAGCTTTCACCTGGATTCACCTGGTCAGTCTGTCAATGTTCTGAACACTCAGTGTATGTGAAGTACCAAGTGTATGTGGAGTACTCAGTGTATGTGGAGTACACAGTGTATGTGGAGTACTCAGTGTATGTGGAGTACACAGTGTATGTGGAGTACTCAGTGTATATGGAGTACTCAGTGTATATGGAGTACTCAGTGTATGTGGAGTACACAGTGTATGTGGAGTACACAGTGTATGTGGAGTACCAAGTGTATGTGGAGTACACAGTGTATGTGGAGTACCAAGTGTATGTGGAGTACTCAGTGTATGTGGAGTACTCAGTGTATGTGGAGTACTCAGTGTATATGGAGTACTCAGTGTATGTGGAGTACACAGTGTATGTGGAGTACACAGTGTATGTGGAGTACCAAGTGTATGTGGAGTACACAGTGTATGTGGAGTACCAAGTGTATGTGGAGTACTCAGTGTATGTGGAGTACACAGTGTATGTGGAGTACTCAGTGTATGTGGAGTACTCAGTGTATGTGAAGTACCAAGTGTATGTGGAGTACACAGTGTATGTTGAGTACTCAGTGTATGTGGAGTACTCAGTGTATGTGAAGTACCAAGTGTATGTGGAGTACACAGTGTATGTGGAGTACTCAGTGTATGTGGAGTACCAAGTGTATGTGGAGTACTCAGTGTATGTGGAGTACTCAGTGTATGTGAAGTACCAAGTGTATGTGGAGTACACAGTGTATGTGGAGTACTCAGTGTATGTGGAGTACTCAGTGTATGTGGAGTACACAGTGTATGTTGAGTACACCGTGTATGTGGAGTACTCAGTGTATGTGGAGTACTCAGTGTATGTGAAGTACCAAGTGTATGTGGAGTACACAGTGTATGTGGAGTACTCAGTGTATGTGGAGTACTCAGTGTATGTGAAGTACCAAGTGTATGTGGAGTACACAGTGTATGTGGAGTACTCAGTGTATGTGGAGTACCAAGTGTATGTGGAGTACTCAGTGTATGTGGAGTACACCGTGTATGTGGAGTACACAGTGTATGTGGAGTACACAGTGTATGTGGAGTACTCAGTGTATGTGGAGTACTCAGTGTATATGGAGTACTCAGTGTATGTGGAGTACTCAGTGTATGTGGAGTACTCAGTGTATATGGAGTACTCAGTGTATGTGGAGTACTCCGTGTATATGGAGTACTCAGTGTATGTGGAGTACTCCGTGTATGTGGAGTACTCAGTGTATATGGAGTACTCAGTGTATGTGGAGTACTCCGTGTATGTGGAGTACTCAGTGTATATGGAGTACTCCGTGTATGTGGAGTACACAGCGCAACGGAATGCTTACTTTCAGGTTCACCTCTCGTCAACGGAACAACAATAGAAGTAATAAAGTGAATATAAGAGTAGTAAAAAAGAAAAGCTCAATGAATAGGATAAACATTTAGCAAAAATATAACACAAGAAGGCACTCACATGAAAACTGTTCTACTGTCAGTTCTACTGATACACACTGAGACACACTGGATTATGGTGGAGATTCACATATTGTTCTCCTGTCAGTTCTACTGAGACACACTGGATTATGGTGGAGATTCACATACTGTTCTACTGTCAGTTCTACTGAGACACACTGAGACACACTGGATTATGGTGGAGATTCACATACTGTTCTCCTGTCAGTTCTACTGAGACACACTGGATTATGGTGGAGATTCACATACTCTTCTACTGTCAGTTCTGTTGTCTGTCAGCTCTACTGAGACACTGAGGCAGACTGGCTACTGGTGAACAGTTCAGAGGGGGACCACATTGGCCACAATATAGCCTGTTTTGACTGTTTCCACACATTACTAGACGTTGGTGCTGCAAACATGCTGAGCTCATCTCTCTCTAGGAAGGTATAGAATCTAGTGAATGGAGAAGCAGAGGCTTAAACCTGCACTCACGGGGCATGAATTTCCTGTCTTACCTCTAATGTCAGAACAGAGTCAGACGGACACCTCCTTCCCTTGTTGGCAGGACAGGACTTATTTCATTATTCCACTGAAGGCTTGATTAGACAGAGAAGGTAATTAAACCAGCCAATTCATTGCCAATTCAACGGGCACGTCACCTGTAAATAATGGAAACTCTTCATGTCCATTCCTACATAATCATATCGCTATCACAATAATACATTGTGCGGGGCTGGCTTTAGGGTCACCACGAGGGCTGCTATATATCTAAGACGAGCCGTCTCCATAATTCTGGCCCAGCACCGTTATAGACACACGGAAGAACCACACAAAAATGACTCCATTGTAAATGGGAGAAATTGATATTAAGCGAATCAATTATTTTACGGAGTAAAATGGGGGCTGAAATTCCTCAGTTTAGTTCATTGCTTATTCTACCTACTGTACAGTATGCCTCCAACCGGGGCAATTCAGACCGAATCATTAGTCTCAATCAACAATCAATTAATCAATCGAAGAAGATAGGAGTTTGGTGGAATATTAGATGGTGTTATGAGTTATAAGAAGTGAATGAGGTTCCCAGGAAGTGTCATGAATGGGGGGGGGGGGGGGGGGGCACTGTTGAATTGTAGTCAACCCCTGAGAGGATTGAGAGAATTGTACCGTTTGTTAATTAAACCTTTGTTAAAAATGAAATTGATAGCCATTTTATTAGTTCATTAAAAAAAGTTATGAATATTAATTTTCCAATTTGAAATGCGCTCTCACCTCTCTTTTCCCCATCCTCCCTTTCTCAAACACACATAACAAAAAGCCTGAATAATTTATCAATTGACTTCTTATATTTTAATTAATGAATTCAGTAATGCAAAATTCATAAACGGCCTTCCTCCGCATCCCCCCACCTCGTCTTCCTCTACTTTGTAATGAAGTGGTTAAGAGAAGGAGAGAACGAGGGAGGTCTGCCTCCGGGGGTATTTTATACAGAAGGGAGTAGGCCGACGTTATGTGAAATATATTAGGACAAATCATCATCAGGATTCAACAATATTCAGTAGGTTCAGCGTCTTTCTGAGAGAGCATTGATAGAGCCAATGCGGCATTTCTGTGTTATATAGGCCTATAGGGAGGAAAAAGAGAGAGAGAGAGAAGTAAAGGCTTGAGCACCAATGGTCGCTTATATCATGCCTGATGATGCATTATTAAGACACACGAGGCCTGGGAGGATACGTCTCCTCCTCCTCACTCTCAGGATGATGATGTGGGGGGGCGTGAGGTCACCCCCGCCGCTGCCCTGTCACACGACTCGCTAAAGGGGAGCTACGCTGCGTGTCACCTTGTCAGCCTGTGTACTTCCTGCACACTGAGCCTCAGCTGGACTGAGTGCCACAGAAGGCAAAGTTGAGTGGGACAAGCACAGTGTGTGTGTGTGTTTGTGTGTGTGTGTGTGTGTGTGTGTGTGTGTGTGTGTGTAAGCCTGTGATTCACCCAGTTCCCTGGCAGTCTTCCAGGATCTATTTTCTCCTTCTCTTTACATAACAACAAACAGTATGATTGGGGCTGTGTGTCCTGTCCTGTCCTTACTGTGTGTTACTGTTTCGGTCTAAAGGAGGCCTGACTGTGCCAGGGAGCCTCCTGTGGGCTGGGATGATCAGCCAATCAGAGAGGGTTGTTCCGTAACCACACCCTAGGACAGAGCTGTGGCCCGGATTCGGGCCTGGCATGGGGGGCTTTGACGGGTGGCCCCTGGGGGCCTCAGAGAGGGGGACAGGATCCGGGATCCGCTCACACCATATGCCTACAGGACAGCACCCAGCAGAGAGGCACAACCAAAATAGGGACTCAGAGTTCCCAATACAAGTCACTGACACCAACATAAGGCTTCTTTCTGCTCAGTAAAGACCAGCAGAGTAGAGTACAGTAGTATGCAGGACAAAGAGGGAGACAACCAGAGGCAGGCAGGAAATAGAACAATGGGAGAGATGAGAGGAAAAGAGGAATGTGGAGGCAGCAGGGGACAGCCATGCCTGTCCTCGCCTAGGGTGTGTGTAGGTTGAGCGTACAGTAAATGTGTGTATATTGAGGTTATGTGTGTGTGCAAACATTAAGTACCTGCAGGGCAGGGCTGGTTGGGTGTCTCAGAGGCCCGGGGCGTACCTCTGCCCCTGCTCTCTGACAGCAAAGCAGCCAGCTCCTATTACTCTGGCCTCTCTGTGGCTCTGGCCCGCTCCCTGCTCTGTGGCTCTGGCCCGCTCCCTGCTCTGTGGCTCTGGCCCGCTCCCTGCTCTGTGGCTCTGGCCCGCTCCCTCCTCTGTGGCTCTGGCCCACTCCCTGCTCTGTGGCTCTGGCCCGCTCCCTGCTCTGTGGCTCTGGCCCGCTCCCTGCTCTGTGGCTCTGGCCCGCTCCCTGCTCTGTGGCTCTGGCCCACTCCCTGCTCTGTGGCTCTGGCCCACTCCCTGCTCTGTGGCTCTGGCCCGCTCCCTGCTCTGTGGCTCTGGCCCGCTCCCTGCTCTGTGGCTCTGGCCCGCTCCCTGCTCTGTGGCTCTGGCCCACTCCCTGCTCTGTGGCTCTGGCCCACTCCCTGCTCTGTGGCTCTGGCCCGCTCCCTGCTCTGTGGCTCTGCTCACCGGTGCAGAAGCACTAATTGAATTAAGTCTTTATTATCACGCTGCAGAGGCAGCACTTCTTCTCCCCATCTCGCTTGGCTCGCTTGGCTGACACTTTTATCCTTGAACACCTGCTTGACATCAACTTCCTCCCCTCTTATTTATTCATCCCCTCTCCTCTCCTCTCCTCTCCTCTCCTCTCCTCTCCTCTCCTCTCCTCTCCTCTCCTCTCCTCTCCTCTCCTCTCCTCTCCTCTCCTCTCCTCTCCTCTCCTCTCCTCTCCTCTCCTCTCCTCTCCTCTCCCCTCCTCTCCTCTCCTTTCCTCTCCCCTCTCCTCTCCTCTCCTCTCCTCTCCTCTCCTCTCCTCTCCTTACCTCTCCCCTCCCCTCCCCTCTCCTCTCCTCTCCTCTCCTCTCCTTTCCTCTCCTCTCCTCTCCGTGGCCAGTTACTGGCTGCAGTTCATTTCATCCTCCTACGTGTTGGCAAACCAACACAGGGGTTTCTGCTGTCTGTTTTCCAACTACTGAGGAGTCGTTGTGTTCAGAGTGAGTTTATTATTAATACTGAATTCATCTCCATTAACACACAAGCCTTTTGCCTGATGTCTTTGACATTGTAGCAGCTGTGTGTGAGGAGTAGTTTGCATTGTACAAGCATTCACTCAGGATAAAGGCTAATTCACAAAGTTGATCCTGTTACTACTACTATTTATTATCAGCCATTTCTTTACTGTATAGAATATGTCTGGACAGCCTATGCTTTACTAAGGAAGCTCTGGAGAAGAGCCTTGCAAAAGTAGGCTAGTATACATCACCAAGGATGTAGTGAACCATCCATCTAGTCTACCGTCCTCAGGCCACACTGCTTCCTGGGGTTCAGCTAAGTATTACTTTAAAGGACACACAAACACAAGGCTCTATTAAGTTGCCAAGGAGCTCTCTCTCTCTCTGTCTCTCAGTAATCTATTGAGCGTTTGCGTTCTCACTCCTCTCCCCTAAACCACAGGGCTTTGTTTCCATCTGTCAATTGAATCCATCGCTCATCTTGCTATGTCTCTATCTGTTGTTGTTTCTTCTGTGTTTCTCCAGCTCTCCCTCTGTGCATGTGAGTGCCCCTAACCTCTCTTCTCACCACATACATCATGACTCTCCCATCTCCACCTCCTCAACACATCCATCATGACTCTCCCATCTCCACCTCCTCAACACATCCATCATGACTCTCCCATCTCCACCTCCTCACCACATCCATCATGACTCCCCCCATCTCCACCTCCTCACCACATCCATCATGACTCCCCCCATCTCCACCTCCTCAACACATCCATCATGACTCCCCCTATCTCCACCTCCTCAACACATCCATCATGACTCTCCCATCTCCACCTCCTCACCACATCCATCATGACTCTCCCATCTCCACCTCCTCAACACATCCATCATGACTCTCCCATCTCCACCTCCTCAACACATCCATCATGACTCTCCCATCTCCACCTCCTCAACACATCCATCACGACTCCCCCCATCTCCACCTCCTCAACACATCCATCATGACTCCCCCCATCTCCACCTCCTCAACACATCCATCATGACTCTCCCATCTCCACCTCCTCAACACATCCATCATGACTCTCCCATCTCCACCTCCTCAACACATCCATCATGACTCCCCCCATCTCCACCTCCTCAACACATCCATCATGACTCTCCCATCTCCACCTCCTCAACACATCCATCATGACTCTCCCATTTCCACCTCCTCACCACATCCATCATGACTCTCCCATCTCCACCTCCTCAACACATCCATCATGACTCTCCCATCTCCACCTCCTCAACACATCCATCATGACTCTCCCATCTCCACCTCCTCACCACATCCATCATGACTCTCCCATCTCCACCTCCTCAACACATCCATCATGACTCTCTCATCTCCACCTCCTCCACTCTCTTCTCAACACATCCATCATGACTCTCCCATCTCCACCTCCTCAACACATCCATCATGACTCTCCCATCTCCACCTCCTCACCACATCCATCATGACTCTCCCATCTCCACCTCCTCAACACATCCATCATGACTCTCTCATCTCCACCTCATCCACTCTCTTCTCAACACATCCATCATGACTCTCCCATCTCCACCTCCTCAACACATCCATCATGACTCTCCCATCTCCACCTCCTCACCACATCCATCATGACTCTCCCATCTCCACCTCCTCAACACATCCATCATGACTCTCCCATCTCCACCTCCTCAACACATCCATCATGACTCTCCCATCTCCACCTCCTCCACTCTCCTCTCAACACATCCATCATGACTCTCCCATCTCCACCTCCTCCACTCTCTTCTCACCACATCCATCATGACTCTCCCATCTCCACCTCCTCAACACATCCATCATGACTCTCCCATCTCCACCTCCTCAACACATCCATCATGACTCTCCCATCTCCACCTCCTCAACACATCCATCATGACTCTCCCATCTCCACCTCCTCCACTCTCTTCTCAACACATCCATCATGACTCTTCCATCTCCACCTCCTAAACACATCCATCATGACTCCCTCATCTCCACCTCCTCAACACATCCATCATGACTCTCCCCATCTCCACCTCAACACATCCATCATGACTCTCCCATCTCCACCTCCTCAACACATCCATCATGACTCTCCCATCTCCACCTCCTCCACTCTCTTCTCAACACATCCATCATGACTCTCCCATCTCCACCTCCTCAACACATCCATCATGACTCTCCCATCTCCACCTCCTCAACACATCCATCATGACTCTCCCATCTCCACCTCCTCCACTCTCTTCTCAACACATCCATCATGTCTCTCCCATCTCCACCTCCTCAACACATCCATCATGACTCTCCCATCTCCACCTCCTCAACACATCCATCATGACTCTCCCATCTCCACCTCCTCCACTCTCTTCTCACCACATCCATCATGACTCTCCCATCTCCACCTCCTAAACACATCCATCATGACTCCCTCATCTCCACCTCCTCAACACATCCATCATGACTCTCCCCATCTCCACCTCAACACATCCATCATGACTCTCCCATCTCCACCTCCTCAACACAGACAGTTAGGGTGGGGGACGAGGGAGGGTAGGGCAGGCAGACAGTTAGGGTGGGGGACGAGGGAGGGTAGGGCAGGCAGGCAGACAGTTAGGGTGGGGGACGAGGGAGGGTAGGACAGGCAGACAGTTAGGGTGGGGGACGAGGGAGGGTAGGACAGGCAGACTTTACTCTGCCTGCTCTCAGAGGGCTGTGCTTCCAACCAACACAGAGATAAAACATTCACAAGGTCTGACAAACATGTATTCCATAGAACGCCCCATATGCAAGATGACTCTTGTGCCAATGTCTGTCCTTCCTCTTCTCTTCCCCCTCTTCCTCCCCTCTTCCCCCTCTCTGCCTCCCCTCTTCCCTCTCTTCCCTCTCTCTTCCCCCTCTTCCTCCCCTCTTCCCCCTCTCTTCCTCCTCTCTTCTTCCTCTCTTCCCCCTCTCTTCCCACGCTGCTCCTGTCCTTCCTCCTCTCTTCCCCCTCTCTTCCTCCTCTCTTCTTCCTCTCTTCCCCCTCTCTTCCCACGCTGCTCCTGTCCTTCCCCCTCTCTTCCCACGCTGCTCCTGTCCTTCCTCCTCTCTTCCCCCTCTCTTCCTCCTCTCTTCCCACGCTGCTCCTGTCCTTCCCCCTCTCTTCCTCCTCTCTTCCCACACTGCTCCTGTCCTTCCTCCTCTCTTCCTCCTCTCTTCCCAAGCTGCTCCTGTCCTTCCTCCTCTCTTCCCCCTCTCTTCCTCCTCTCTTCCCCCTGTCTTCATCCTCTCTTCCTCCTCTCTTCCCACACTGCTCCTGTCCTTCCCCCTCTCTTCCCACGCTGCTCCTGTCCTTCCTCCTCTCTTCCCACGCTGCTCCTGTCCTTCCCCCTCTCTTCCCACGCTGCTCCTGTCCTTCCCCCTCTCTTCCCACGCTGCTCCTGTCCTTCCCCCTCTCTTCCCACGCTGCTCCTATCCTTCCCCCTCTCTTCCCACGCTGCTCCTGTCCTTCCCCCTCTCTTCCTCCTCTCTTTCCACACTGCTCCTGTCCTTCCCCCTCTCTTCCTCCTCTCTTCCCACACTGCTCCTGTCCTTCCCCCTCTCTTCCCACGCTGCTCCTGTCCTTCCCCCTCTCTTCCTCCTCTTCTCTCCTCTGAACCAGTGTAAGCCCACAATGCCACAAAGCATTAGGCCCAAACACCATCACACACCCTCCTCACAGACACACACATGCACACACACACAAAGTCCAGCTGAGCACGTCTCCCACCATGTGCCAGAAGAGGTGACAGAAGTGTTCACGTTACACATGGGACTGATTGACTACAGCAGGCAGGCCCAGACACACATAATGTCATGCTGACCAGCAGCTGAACGATACACACACTCCTATCTACACTTACTCATTAAAACACACCCACACATCATTATAGACATCCACACCCAGACACTAACAGGCACTAACACACAAAGAAAAACAAACAGTCTCTCTAACACACTTACACACCCACTTAGCTAGACTGCTGTTGGTTGGTGTGTCGGTGCCTCTGGGGTGGCAGTGGTGCTGTAGGTTTTAATAAAGGCATTGTCTTTGGAAGCTGTCTGAAGGGACTCTGTGAATGTGGGAGGAGAGGAGAGAGGGCTATTGCTCTGGGACACGGGGGCCGTAGGTTCAGTGTCATTGTGGCCCCTCAGTGGAAAGGTACTTATTGTTTGATAGTTTCAATATAAGAGAGTACATGGTGTGTTTGTGTGTTAAAACAGAGGTGAAAAGCTGACATAGCCCACTGCTCCATCTGATGGTTTCCAGGAGCCATAACAAGTCAGTGTTTGTTCTCTCTGACTACTGAAGGGGATAGGGGAGGAAACAAAGACACACACACACACACACACACACACAGACAGACAGACAGAGACACACACACACACACACACACACACACACACACACACACACACACACACACACACACACACACACACAGACAGACAGACAGACAGACAGACAGACAGACAGACAGACAGACAGACAGACAGACAGACAGACAGACAGACAGACAGACAGACAGACAGACAGACAACACACACACACACACACACACACACACACACACTGGTCAAAAGGACTGGAGCACTCCCTCAGATCCACTTTGTGATTGGCTGCAGTCATCAGAAACCGTTCCTGTGTAATAGTAATGTGTGTCATTTAAAAGGGTACTCTGTCGTTAATGAGCGATCCCTCTACGACGCTAAGGTGTCCAACACCCCTCCTGACAGACTGTTCTTTACCCATACAGCTCTCAGTCTGAACTGGTTCGCTCTCTGCCTGTTCTTGTCTGCACCATGCACCTGGGCTGCACATTTCAAAAAGACTCCTCAGGCATCCATTTGTGTCATTTGTGATGGACATAAATGTCTGGTCCTTATTACATGAAGCATAGCATGAGGTTGACTGACTATTCACTATCCACCAGATCACTGTCTACAGCTATGGTGTCAGTTTGTCCTGTCCTGTCCTATCCTGTCCTGTCCTGCTCTCATTTCCCTCCCAGCAGCACGCCAGCCTCAACACTTCAAGCCGCTCTTTAAAAAGGTCCACAGAAATAATGAATGTGGCCATCTGCGTTGGATGCAGGGTGTAGAAATCCTAATTGTCCCTTTAGTCTGTTCCCTCCATTCAGAGAGAGAGGAGAGGTATATGGTAAGAGCGATGTTAAATCACACCGCAGGCCAGGCGTTCATTAAAGCCATTATACCAGCCTCTCCCTCTAATGGAAATGGAAACCAGCGCAAGCAGCTCGCTCTAGCGTTGGGGTGTAAATGAAAGTTGGGAAAGATTCCCCTGGCTCTGACAGGTGCAGTCTGAATTAGCTGTAGGGCTGTTCTAGCAGTCAGTGGGAGAGCGCTGCTATTGATTTTAAGCGCTGTTGCACTTCCTATCTGAAAGGGAATGTGTATTACTAAGACTCCGCACATCAATCACTCTGCCGCTCGACTTCTCTCCCCTGGCTGCTGCCAGGCCTCTTCTGACTCAGGAAGGATAAACAAACAGATCGGACCCAAAACAAACCAACTCAAACACTGGATGGAATGAATATTCAGTAGGCGGCTCGGCCCATGTAACAAATAGCTAATAGATCAAATGTGCGCGTAATACCACTCACTACACTCACTCCTTATTTGCCTATTCATTATTTATCCTCCATGTTGGCAGTGTGTTGGCAGTGTGTCATGTCATCTCCATGCTTGTCCTGGGTTTTGTGTCACCTTGGTTAAACAGCTTGCGTCAGCTCTTTGAGCTCTCTACTCGCCCCGTTCCCCCTCTCCCCCACTCCCCTCTCCTTTTAGCATGTTTATGACCTGGCTACACACACACACACTCCGAGGTGTGTCTGTGATGACAAATGGCCCTCCGTCCAGGTCCCAAGCACTGCTCTCCCTTGTGCGAACCCTGACCTGTGACCTCTCGGCAAAGTGCTGTAAGAGAAAGATTACAGCCCATCAATCAGATTCCCATCAATCACCCTGCTACCCTGTTTGTCACAACACTTTACTCTCTCTGTCTGACGGACTGCTCCAAGAACACAAACACTCCACCAGCCTCCCCCTTTCCAGCCCCACCCTCTCCACTCCTGCCTGGCCAGCTCACCTCGTCCGGCCCCCGTACATAAACGCCATAACAGCCCTAATAAAGCAGCTCCTCTCATCCATGTCAAGTTCAGCTCTGCTCCTGTCCATTCCTCTGTAGGCTCCGTGGCTCTGTCTGGCCCCCAGCCTTTATCTCATCCCTCAGTGCCACATCTACTAAGACATCAGCACCCACACGAGTCTCCTCTAGGACCCAGCAGGCTGGTTGACAGTGAGTCACAGAGACTCCACCGCCATCACCATTATAGTCCAACTGGATGCTGATTGGACAATGTGTGACTCAAGCCTCGAGCTTTCCCTGTTACTGTCTATCGGTCCCTTCATTCTCCAGAGTACCGCTCCTGTACTTATGTTAATACCACTGGGTGTTCAGTTTCCCTGGGTTTTTCCATTTCAGTTACGGTTAGTACAACTAGATAACAGAGCCGGCTGTTTTACATGTTCCTGGAGACAGCAGTTAATAACATTGGGCCTAATGTCAAATATTCCACTGGTGTCTGAAGACAAGGAGGCCTGGTGTGTTGAGTTAATTGTTGTGGGTTGATGATAAGAAGGTGTAGAGTAGAGGCCAGGGTGCTCTTTGGGCCCTCTTCTACAATTACACAGGAAAACTAATTGGCACTTTCTTTATGTGGAGCCATTATCAATGTCCCTGGCAGGCAGAGGAGAAGAGAGGAATGATCTGTGTGTCAGAGGGCCAACAGTACAGTTACACATGGATGAGGACTGTTAATAACACCAGGGATGGCTCGCTGCGTGAGTGAGGATTCCTCATCAGAATGTGTTAGATCAGTGTGTATGTGGGGCTGTGTTGTGTGTTCTGTGTTCGCTGCATACAGACAGAAGAGCATGGGGAGGATGGCGAGGTAGACGGAGAAAGGCTAGAGAAGGCCAAGCAAGTCAAAACCCAGAACTGCCTGACAGCGGGAGATGAGTAAAAGCTAGTCAAATGAAGAGTTACCGGCGTCAAATATTTATTTAAAAAAAAATGTCCGGGAACCGTGCTGCAGCCAATCAGCATCCAGAAAGGGAATTACACGTTGTAGAAATAAGAGTAAATAATGTTGCCGTGGAAATAACATCAACACGGTTGACATTTAATTCCATGTGTCAGACGCGAGCGAACACGTTGATAGGACACGGCTTGTAGATGTGTTGGCATATCATGTTACTTATCATGGACAGCATCACGGGGCCGCCATCATTTTTCTTTTCCAACAGTGACCTCTTATTGACATTCATATCCACATTCCCCTCTGTCTCTCCTGGCCCGCGCAGAAGGAGCTCTCAATGCAAACCCAGTTCTTTCTATTGGAGAGTGTGTGAATGTGCAGACAGATACCAACACATTAGCATCACAGTCACAGCGGAGACCAGAGGAGTGCATGTTGTGTTAATTGGGCCGCTAAAAGGCAATTATTAGTCAACATTAATATTCCATCGTCTGGCTCAAATAGCTTTTGAAAGGTGCAAAGTTTTCCAAACTGCCATCAGGCAGATTGTAATATTAAACAGGCATCTGACTCTTGACATGAAGGGAGTGGTTTTCTGAGTGGTGCAGGAGGGATTCCTGGTACTCAGCACGAGACGGATCATTTTTCTATTTTTTTATCAGTCTGTGTAAAACTAAAAGGCACAGTGTAGCTTTTCCTGTGAAGAAAATTGTACTTTGCAGTTGTTTCTTGGGAGACTGCCTCACTTACCTTGTTTTAGGGGACGTCGTTAGCCATTCCTCATGCTTTTCAAACGTTATCAAGTAAGCTGCAATCTCCTGTGAGAGAGGAGAACGGGAGAGAGGAGAACGGGAGAGAGGAGAACGGGAGGGAGGAGAGGGAGGGAAAGAAAGGAAGGCTTAGATGTGTCATCTGTAATCACCAGGAGCTTCTGTTGCTAATACATTGTTGAGACCACGGTTCATTGACATTCAGACAGGAGAACACACAGCACAAACACAAAAGGGGCACAGAGAGGAGATAGGCCCGACGCTCCGGTAGGATCAGCCAGGTAAATGAAGATTGGGTAAAGTAGCACACAGTAGACAGACAGAAACAAGAGATGCAGCACATAACAGCTGAGTTCAGACCATCTTTGTTAAGCAGACTTTGATCAGCCTCTCCTCAGAACAGAAGACTTCAAGGTGCTTCTCCCACAGATTGACGTCTCCAGTGTTCCACATTCAGACAGAGGCTTTTAACATTTTTGGTGCCCCCCCCCCCCCCACACACACACACACACACACTCACACAGTGCAGGACGCCATGTACTGGAACAAGGCTAGCTCATATGTGGATGGTATAGGGTCCTTTACAGTCCTATACATCTAGTGTGAAGGAGATTGGTTAGATAGACAGCGGCGTAGTGGAATATAATAGAGCTACGCTGTCATGTTTTCAGTGATCACAGCGGGTCCTGCATCAGTCAGAGAATGAAGGCAGAGCGGCCCAGACTCCCTACGCATTTCTACACCAAACTAATGGGCAGAAATAAAAGCACTTTGGATGCTGCCAGACAACCTCATGATTACCAGTGACAGCCAGCAATTCATCCCTCAGCCAGAGCATTTATCAGCTGCTCAGACAGACAGACCGACAGAGAGACAGATAAGGAGGCATGGAGCAGAGACCTGGTGCCATCTCATTGTATAATATCATCTTTTAATATCCCGGGATGTGTGTGTGTGTCTCCGCGTGTTGTGAGTGTGTTCAAATAGGAGTACGAACAAACTTTTGTGTATATGGGCTATGTTTACACAATATGTTCCTTCGTGTTTGAGGTTACTTCTCCTGTCCACACGGGGCAATCATGTCACAATAATAAGAGGAGCAACAACGGAAATAGCAGCAAAAAGAGATTCGATTGGCAGAATAAATCCCCATTCACATACAGAATAAACCCCCAGTCTCAGAGAGCCCAGTGTGTTAAACATCTAGGAGCTGAGAGGCAGCTGGTTCTGTGTCATAATGAGTGTGTCCTGGCTGGCATCTACCAGAGCCTGGCTGAGCCTTCCCAAGGGGTTGCTGGGGGAACCAAGGTAAGGAGGGATCCTGGGTGAGGAGGGAGCCAGGGTGAGGAGGGTTCCAGGGTGAGGAGGGCGCCAGGGTGAGGAGGGAGCCAGGGTGAGGAGGGAGCTTGGGTGAGGAGGGAGCCTGGGTGAGGAGGGAGCCTGGGTGAGGAGGGAGCCTGGGTGAGGAGGGTTCCAGGGTGAGGAGGGCTCCAGGGTGAGGAGGGCGCCAGGGTGAGGAGGGCGCCAGGGTGAGGAGGGCGCCAGGGTGAGGAGGGAGCCAGGGTGAGGAGGGAGCCAGGGTGAGGAGGGAGCCTGGGTGAGGAGGGAGCCTGGGTGAGGAGGGAGCCCGGGTGAGGAGGGCGCCAGGGTGAGGAGGGAGCCTGGGTGAGGAGGGATCCCAGGCTGGCAGGGGTCCGCTGGGGAGGGGGTAGCATGACTGGCACCCTGGCCTCCAGGTGCAGGCTGGGAGATAATACAGCGTTGATTAACTTCCTGTCCCCCTGCCATAATGACTGGAGGGGAGGCAGGCACGGCATGACATGATGGAGGCAGCATTAAGTGGAGATGGGGGGGGGTTAAAGCTGTCGAGAAAAGCTAAAGGGCTGGAGCTGTTCTTTCTTCACTTCAGTGTGTAGCTAGGGGTTTGATTAGGAAGAAGGAACAATAAAATTAAGAGAACGTACAGCTTTTTAAGTGAAAGAGGCACATATGTACATTCTGTCCCCTGAGACTAGAAGCATATGGATAACAAGGAGAACCGAGAGAACGGTACATTTACTGTGCCAACTAAGACTACACAACCAAGACTACACTGTTGTGGCCAACTACATGGAATATTCACATATGGTAACTAGCACCTGTCTCCTCATCAGTATGAGGAGGGCCTACAGTATGAGAGAGACTACAGTACATAAGAGCTGGATAAAAATAGACTAGACAGGTTTTTTTGCACTACCACTCCAACAGAAAAGTTACTTTCCTGCATATATTATGAAATAAATGACTACTACATTAATTTCCCCCCTCCCTCCTAAAAGAGGCAGATGCTGTTGGGAGGAATAAATAGCGGGTGTACCCTCCTCGGTGACTTCAGTGCCTATTAGTGCCTCAGTCCTCTCCATCACTCGTCTTAAAAGTCAGCCGACCAGGCTGGGCAGCAGGAGATGAAATAGTGGGCCCAGTCAGTCCGGTAAATAAAAGAGGAGTGGATGGAGGCTCTCTCTCTCTCTCTCTCTCTCTCTCTCTCTCTCTCTCTCTCTCTCGCTCCGTCTCTCATCCACCTCTCTCTGAACAGATGCCAGGGATTACTCCAAGCCCCCGATCAACCATAAAGGTGCAATAATCTTACAGCGAGAAAACAAACAAAAACAGACGTGTGGCCGTTAAACAGCTGCAAAGAGACAAAGCTTGTTTGGGCTGCGTAATGAGAGGCTAGTGCTGCTTTCAGGTTGACTGCACACGCTTCGTGGGCAGAACAGAACAGAGTGAGGCGGAGTGGAGGGCAAGGCAAGCTGATGGTGCATCAAAGTCAAGCCAGCAGCTGTCAACGAGCTCTGGACTCTATCGGCTGACCTTACTGCCTCTGGCCTGCACTCCATCACAATGGGGAAATATCCACACACCAGCCTTTCAGTATACTATGTACATTATGTCTCTACCTCTCTCAATCACAGCCAGGTCAAACCTAGTACACTATGTCTCAGCCACTCTGACTCACAGGTCCAACCTAGTACTATGTCTCATCCATTCTGACTCACAGGTCCAACCTAGTACACTGTCTCACCCACTCTGACTCACAGGTCCAACCTTGTACACTGTCTCACCCACTCTGACTCACAGGTCCAACCTAGTACACTGTCGCACCCACTCTGACTCACAGGTCCAACCTAGTACACTGTCTCACCCACTCTGACTCTCAGGTCCAACCTTGTACACTGTCTCACCCACTCTGACTCACAGGTCCAACCTTGTACACTGTCCCACCCACTCTGACTCACAGGTCCAACCTTGTACACTGTCTCACCCACTCTGACTCACAGGTCAAACCCATATCTGTACTTCAACTTACTCCACTCATGCAATATACTATGTCTAGCTGTTTGTCTAGCTCAGCTCAAGGAACACTCCCTCGCAGCAGAACTGGGTAAACAGCACCAATCAACACAGACTAGCTGTGAAAAAGAGAGCATGATCAGTAGCTAGCCTCTGTAATTGACACAGGGAATGAATGCAAAGAGCCCTTTCATTTAGTAAAGACAACAACATGCAGCTGTTTGCTGCTGAAGCCCAGCCATCTCATTTGTTCCTTTTCTCTCTCCAAAGCTGTGACACGTACGTCTACGGAGAGCACAGATAGTATGCTAGCTACATGACAGAGTCCTATACCAGTTAATGGGAGATATTAGACACCTTGAAAGGGTTTGTTTGTGCATCCTCTTCTCCATAAGCCTGTTACAATCAGAGAGGCTGATGACTGTGACCTGTCTCTGCCTGGCATGTGATTACCTTAATAACACTCCTTTCCTCTTCCAGTCTAACCCAGCTATCTCTGTTCTGTCTGTCTCGTCTCCCTCCTAGCAGTCACATGGTCCCCGTCTCCTACAGTAAGTGTGTCGTGCTTCTCTAAACGTTGAGGTGAAAGCCTCCAAACGAGATTCACTCTCAAGACGTCTGGCTTTGCCTTTCACTGCCTCCCACTTGTCAAATGATATTTTCACACAGTGGAAGTTGCAAAATCTGTCTTTGAATGTCTACCTATTTGAAATGAGAGATGACACTAACATATTCACCCTATTTTATTTGCTGGCACCAAAACGAGAGAGAGAGAGAGGGAAGCGGGTAGGCGGCAGCCACACCACAGAAAATAAACACCGTTTGACCCTGTCTTTGTCTTCAAATCAACCATAATGACTGTCTGGGGAGCGAGGGCAGTTCCTATGTGAAGCTGATCAGACCGACTGCATCACCTCATTACACCCTCTCACATTCCATGGGGCGACTTTTCTCCATTCATGTCAGTCATGTCAGTTAGTCAAAGGCTGGATCACTTTCTGATGGGAGCCCCTAGTAGTAACACTGTCCCTATGTGACCTAGGGGCCAGGCCAGCTACCCTCCCGGCCAGCTGCCTAGCTGTTTGTTGCTGTTCTGTTCGCCGCGGCTATGCTAGCTTTGATTTATGTGTGTGAAGAGAGGCATTGAGAGGATCAACAGTCCCCTGTCTGGAACGGCAGACCTGATCACTTGAAACAACTGTTGTCGTTCCGTGAAAAGGGAGATACGAGTCTTTTGGCATTATCTCAGGGCGCATCAGACACCTGTCTCTAAACACCATCCATAATGGCTCTCTCTCCCAAAGTGCAACAGAGAATTTGATCTGAAAAAAACAACAACAGAGAAGCACAGAGGGGAGGTAGACAGGGTCTCATGTCTTGGAGGCATACTCCCGCCATACGAATAAAGCATCCATCCATGCTACTAGTTGATGGGTACATTTCCCCCAAATACTAATCTTTAACAAAACAGTGACAGAGGAAAGATACATGGGTTTACTCCCTGGTAAGTATGAGCCTTTAAGAATACAGTGCAGAACGTATGAAAAGCAGAGGTTCAACAGTTATTCGCCCTCTTTTGAGCCATTACGTGTCTTTTTCACTCGTTGTCTAGCACAATGGCACTAATGAAAAGCTATGTTAATCGAAAGCTCTTAGAAAAACAATTTTCTACAGTGTATTGATTAGCAGCCTCAGCTAATGGCACTTGAGAATCATCATAGAGCATAGGACAGGTTAGGATAGGGTATATAGTAGCACAGTGCCTCTGGTCATGCTTTAGTTGAGGCCTGGGGAATGAGGGAATGTATCCTGCCTGACGGTGCTGCTGTCTTTGACCTTGGCCTGCACTTGAAAGCAGGAAGCTGTATGAGCGGAAAGGGGTGGCGGTTGAAGACGGATATGGTGAGAAGAGCCTCCCTGATGACCCAACTCCACAGGATCCCAGGCTCTGTGTGGAGAGCCAGGTCATCTGATATTTCCTCCAGGGCAGCCCATGAAACATAACTGGCCAGGGCCAGGAGCAAATGGAATAGAGGAGGGAGGAGAGGAGGGAGAGAGGTGGAAGGAGAGGTGGGAGGAGAGGAGGGAGAGAGGTGGGAGCATGGATAGCTGCTCCAGTATCAAGGGATCCCGGAAGACAAATTCAAATGGAATTAGACACAGAAGAGACAGAGTGATGGAGAGAGAGAGAGGGAGAGAGAGAGGGAGAAGAGAGAGAGGGAGAGAGAGAGAGAGGGAGTGAAAGACGAGAGCGAGAGGAAAAAATAAGGAATATCCAAAAAGTGTGATTATGACAGAGACTAATGTGTGAAAAGCAGGAGAAGAGTAAAGGTCTGATTAAAAGTCTGCATCCATTCACACTTCCAAAACGCAGCCCCCACGGTGAATCATTGGCTCTTTTTTCTTTATAATTCTTGAATGTGTAATGTCCTAGGAACAATATTTCAAACATTGTACCATCAATATGATCTCACGTGGCCATATAGCTGATTCAAGGTGGATCATTTTAAGTAGAGGGAAGTTAAGATTGTAGGATTGTAACTTTTTGAACATTGGAAATGTGCCATATATCAATGTTGGAAAAGGTGTAGCCGTGGAATCAAACATTAGCTTGGTCCCAGAAACGAATGGTTTGGGCCAGAGCCAGCCTACATGATGACGTTATCAACTCCAATCCTCTGGCTAGATTTGTTAGAGACGATCCCATCGCTGATGAATTAGTTTACAACGCCCCTCATTTTGAAGTCACACAAACGGCTTCAGACGGAATGTGTGTGGCAATCAATAGAGCCGCGGAATTAAATTCTGGACGAGTCGTCAGGCAAAGAAAAACGATTTTTAAAGAAGTACGGAAAGCGATCGCGGAAGAAACGAAGGTATTTTACTGTGAATGTACAAGTGGATAAAATGAAGACCTATAAACTTTGTTCAAGTAACTTTACCTCAGCTTGCCTAAAAGAGAGTGAAGGCTGGATTAGTGTTACTATAGTGTTACTATACTAAGGAGCAAAAGAGAGTGGATTAACAATAGTGTGTTGACAGCTGCACTTGGCATCTGCTGGTGAGGGGCGAGGCAGTTTGAGGCCATTCTATGAGTCCCTGAGCAGGTTTTAAAGATGCCCTGTACCCCACCACCCTGCCCATTAAGACCTTCTGCAACCTGCAGGGGGCTTCCTAGGGATGCCCAGACAGCGGGACACACACACACACACACACACACACACACCGCTGCCTCTGCTTTATCACCCCTAACGGAATGCTCTACCTGCTGCTGCTCTATCCTACACACAGTGCTCTGTCTCCACAACCCATGTCCCACGGTACCAACATGGCAACCACCCATCCACACAATCCTGCTGAGGCTCATCATCTTGGGTGAACTGTTCCTGGAGCAGGACAGTAAATTATCCTGTAAGAGGGTAGACCTACTTTCTCTCACCATCCCTAATCGACCTGGTTGATAGTAAGGAGACTCCTGGCTTACATCTTTTTTGAATGTTTAAAACACACTTCAGATATTTCCCGCAGCTACAGCTGATGCTCACCCTGTCCTGCATGGGAAGATGAGGGGAAAGACAAGCCACCCATTCCACTGGTCTACATTATACATAGATACACTGGGATCAATCCTACATTGATCCGGAACGGCTTAGATGTTCTCCAGGTGCACTATGGGAGACACTGGAGGCTTCTCTCATCGGGAGCCTCCTTCTCTCCCCTTCTGCACGCCTCCCTGCTTCCACAATCAATGGTATAGCATCGAATACTGCTCCACCACTTTGCACTGGGCTTGTCTATCTTTCTGTTTGTTTACCATGGCTGTGGGTGTTACAGTGTAACAAGCAGACAACATAATGGGTGAGAGTGACTGGAGAGGAGAGGCACTGGGTGCGGGCGGGCAGACGGAGGGAGGCGGGGACGCCGACCAGGGAGAGAGGGAGTTGGCACTTAGCGAAATTGTTTTGGCTTTGGTGTCACGGCTGCCGTCTCCGATGGAAGTGAAACTGTTCTTTGAGAGGATGTAATCATTTAGCCCTGAGAGAGGCAGTGCGATGGTCAGCCTCCACACGCCCGCCTCCCACCTCTCACCCCACAGAGTACCACAACACAAGAGGCTCGCCCGCCCACTGCTAAGTGTGTACGTGTCTGTGTGCACTACATGTCTATAGTCGTGTGGGTGTTTGAGAAAGGCGCACAGAGAACAGGAAAGGTTTCGAGGCATTGAGAAAGATTGAAAGGAAGTGAGTAACAAATAAAAGGAGAAGGAGAAATCGAGTGCAGGGAATAGATCTACGGTGTGGTGATGAGAGAGGTTTATATGGGAATAGCTCTACGGTGTGGTGATGAGAGAGGTTTATATGGGAATAGATCTACGGTGTGGTGATGAGAGAGGTTTATATGGGAATAGCTCTACGGTGTGGTGATGAGAGAGGTTTATATGGGAATAGATCTACGGTGTGGTGATGAGAGAGGTTTATATGGGAATAGATCTACGGTGTGGTGATGAGAGAGGTTTATATGGGAATAGATCTACGGTGTGGTGATGAGAGAGGTTTATATGGGAATAGATCTACGGTGTGGTGATGAGAGAGGTTTATATGGGAATAGCTCTACGGTGTGGTGATGAGAGAGGTTTATATGGGAATAGATCTACGGTGTGGTGATGAGAGAGGTTTATATGGGAATAGATCTACGGTGTGGTGATGAGAGAGGTTTATATGGGAATAGATCTACGGTGTGGTGATGAGAGAGGTTTATATGGGAATAGATCTACGGTGTGGTGATGAGAGAGGTTTATATGGGAATAGATCTACGGTGTGGTGATGAGAGAGGTTTATATGGGAATAGATCTACGGTGTGGTGATGAGAGAGGTTTATATGGGAATAGATCTACGGTGTGGTGATGAGAGAGGTTTATATGGGAATAGATCTACGGTGTGGTGATGAGAGAGGTTTATATGGGAATAGATCTACGGTGTGGTGATGAGAGAGGTTTATATGGGAATAGATCTACGGTGTGGTGATGAGAGAGGTTTATATGGGAATAGATCTACGGTGTGGTGATGAGAGAGGTTTATATGGGAATAGATCTACGGTGTGGTGATGAGAGAGGTTTATATGGGAATAGATCTACGGTGTGGTGATGAGAGAGGTTTATATGGGAATAGATCTACGGTGTGGTGATGAGAGAGGTTATATGGGAATAGATCTACGGTGTGGTGATGAGAGAGGTTATATGGGAATAGATCTACGGTGTGGTGATGAGAGAGGTTTATATGGGAATAGATCTACGGTGTGGTGATGAGAGAGGTTTATATGGGAATAGCTCTACGGTGTGGTGATGAGAGAGGTTTATATGGGAATAGATCTACGGTGTGGTGATGAGAGAGGTTTATATGGGAATAGATCTACGGTGTGGTGATGAGAGAGGTTTATATGGGAATAGATCTACGGTGTGGTGATGAGAGAGGTTTATATGGGAATAGATCTACGGTGTGGTGATGAGAGAGATTTATATGGGAATAGATCTACGGTGTGGTGATGAGAGAGGTTTATATGGGAATAGATCTACGGTGTGGTGATGAGAGAGGTTTATATGGGAATAGATCTACGGTGTGGTGATGAGAGAGGTTTATATGGGAATAGATCTACGGTGTGGTGATGAGAGAGGTTTATATGGGAATAGATCTACGGTGTGGTGATGAGAGAGGTTTATATGGGAATAGATCTACGGTGTGGTTATGAGAGAGGTTTATATGGGAATAGATCTACGGTGTGGTGATGAGAGAGGTTTATATGGGAATAGATCTACGGTGTGGTGATGAGAGAGGTTTATATGGGAATAGATCTACGGTGTGGTGATGAGAGAGGTTTATATGGGAATAGATCTACGGTGTGGTGATGAGAGAGGTTTATATGGGAATAGATCTACGGTGTGGTGATGAGAGAGGTTTATATGGGAATAGATCTACGGTGTGGTGATGAGAGAGGTTTATATGGGAATAGATCTACGGTGTGGTGATGAGAGAGGTTTATATGGGAATAGATCTACGGTGTGGTGATGAGAGAGGTTTATATGGGAATAGATCTACGGTGTAGTGATGAGAGAGGTTTATAGGGAATAGATCTACGGTGTGGTGATGAGAGGTATGGAATAGATCTACGGTGTGGTGATGAGAGAGGTTTATATGGGAATAGATCTACGGTGTGGTGATGAGAGAGGTTTATATGGGAATAGATCTACGGTGTGGTGATGAGAGAGGTTTATATGGGAATAGCTCTACGGTGTGGTGATGAGAGAGGTTTATATGGGAATAGCTCTACGGTGTGGTGATGAGAGAGGTTTATATGGGAATAGCTCTACGGTGTGGTGATGAGAGAGGTTTATATGGGAATAGCTCTACGGTGTGGTGATGAGAGAGGTTTATATGGGAATAGCTCTACGGTGTGGTGATGAGAGAGGTTTATATGGGAATAGCTCTACGGTGTGGTGATGAGAGAGGTTTATATGGGAATAGATCTACGGTGTGGTTGATGAGAGAGGTTTATATGGGAATAGATCTACGGTGTGGTGATGAGAGAGGTTATATGGGAATAGATCTACGGTGTGGTGATGAGAGAGGTTTATATGGGAATAGATCTACGGTGTGGTGATGAGAGAGGTTTATATGGGAATAGATCTACGGTGTGGTGATGAGAGAGGTTTATATGGGAATAGATCTACGGTGTGGTGATGAGAGAGGTTATATGGGAATAGATCTACGGTGTGGTGATGAGAGAGGTTTATATGGGAATAGATCTACGGTGTGGTGATGAGAGAGGTTTATATGGGAATAGATCTACGGTGTGGTGATGAGAGAGGGTTAATGGGAATAGCTCGGGGATGAGAGAGGTTTATATGGGAATAGCTCTACGGTGTGGTGATGAGAGAGGTTTATATGGGAATAGCTCTACGGTGTGGTGATGAGAGAGGTTTATATGGGAATAGCTCTACGGTGTGGTGATGAGAGAGGTTTATATGGGAATAGCTCTACGGTGTGGTGATGAGAGAGGTTTATATGGGAATAGCTCTACGGTGTGGTGATGAGAGAGGTTTATATGGGAATAGATCTACGGTGTGGTGATGAGAGAGGTTTATATGGGAATAGATCTACGGTGTGGTAATGAGAGAGGGACACAAAGTGAGTGAAATGAAAGGAATCCATCCAGCAGTAGTTAGTCGGCAATAGGACTTAGTGGTTAGTGCCACGGTCTTCTAAGGTAACTGATGTAAACCATCAACAGGGCCTCGTTGTAAAGGAATAAGGAGAAAAGGGAATAACAACACTATTATGACATACAATATGGGCCCTCTTCAGGTTTACCATTGAGAAAGTATGTTTGGTAGGAGGCCTTTTCCCTCTCACTCTCTATCTCTCTAGCTGTGGTTTTAGGGAGAACTTTGTGGCAGACAGGGGTAGGAGTCTTGACCCCCCCCCCCCCCCCCCCCCCCCGTGGCTCTGTGACCTCTGGTGTTCCGTACCACGTCCTCTTCCTCATGCCTACAGCAGGACGCCTGTGGCCCCGCTGACACGCCAACAGAGGGGAAGCGAGATGGACGGAGCTCCCGCTATGCCTCGCCTGGCTCCATGACGCTGACCTTCCCCACCAGGCCCACCCGCTGTACTCTTCTCTCCTCTTCAACTCAGAACCGAGCCGAAACTCTCAGATTCTCACTCCAAGTTAGCAGTGGTGGCCCGAGACTGTGGCGAGATTCTCCTAGCTAACTGCCCATATGCAATGACCGTCACAATCTTCTAGAAGGGTATACTGCTGTAAATACAATACAAATAAATAGCCCATGGGTAATGTTTTAGATAGAATGTCTAGCAGCTGATCTACAACATGATTCAAGTTCTTTCCTGACAGATGAAATATAGTGCTATACAGGCATTATAACGAGTTAAAAAGTGTAATGATTCCACAAGTCAAAGACCACCTGTCAGGCACACAATGATGGGACATCCAGGTCTGCAATCCAGGTCTGCCTAGTACTACCCACATCAATGACATGACATCAGACTCCCTTCCCAAAGTGGGCTTAGGGAAATTCGTATTATTCTGAACAGAATGATCTTTTACACTCCATTTAGTGTGATATATGTTATGTATACAAAAGTATGTGGACAGCCCTTCAAATGAGTGGATTTGGCTATTTCAGCAACAGCCGTTGCTGACAGGTGTTGTCATGTAAATGTTCCTTCACAGTGTATACAATCAAGCACACAGCCATGCAATCTCCGTAGACAAACATTGGCAGTGGAATGGCCAGTGACTTTCAACGTGCCACTGTCATAGGATGCCACCTTTCAAACAAGTCAGTTTGTAAAATTTCTTCCATGCTAGAGCTGCCCCGGTCAACTGTAAGCGCTGTTATAGTGAAATGGAAATGTCTAGGAGCAACAACGGCTCAGCCGCAAAGTGGTTGGCCACACAAGCCCACAGAACGGGACGAGTGCTGAAGCGTGTAAAACTAATCTGTCCTCGGGTTGCAGCACTCACTATCGAGTTCCAAACTGCCTTTGGAACCAACATCAGCACAAGGACTGTTCGTCGGGAGCTTCATGAAATGGGTTTCCATGGCCGAGCAGCCTCACACAAGTCTAAGATCACCATGCACAATGCCAAGCGTTGGCTGGTGGGGTGTAAAGCTCACAGCCATTGGACTCTGGAGCAGTGGAAATGCGTTCTCTGGAGTAATGAATAACGCTTCACCATCTGGCAGTCCGACGGATGAATCTGGGTTTGGCGGAAGCCAGGAGAACGCTACCTGCCCCAATGCATAGTGCCAACTGTATAATGTATAATACCAACTGTAAAGTTTGGTGGAGGAGGAATAATGGTCTCGGGCTATTTTTGATTGTTCTGGCTAGGCCCCTTAGTTCCAGTGAAGGGAAATCTTAACGCTACAATGCAATACAATGACATTCTAGACAGTTCTGTGCTTCCAACATTGTGGCAACATTTTGGGGAAGGCCCTTTCCTGTTTCAGCATGACAATGCCCCTGTGCACAGAGCGAGGCTACACATAAATGATTTGTTGAGATCATTGTGGAAGAACTTGACTGGCCTGCACAGAACCCTGATCTCAACCCTATACAACACCTTTGGAATGAATTGGAACGCCGACAGCGAGCCAGGCCTAATCGCCCAACATCAGTGCCCGACCTCACTAATGCTCTTGTGGCTGAATGGAAGCAAGTCCCTGCAGCAATGTTCCAACATCTAGTGGAAATCCTTCCCAGAAGAGTGGAGGCTATTATAGCAGCAAAAGGGGGACCAACTCCATATAAATGTCCATGATTTTGGAATGAGTTGTTCGACGAGCAGGTGTCCACATACCTTTGGTCATGTAGTGTATCATGTTTAGTTAGGTTACATCAAGAATGGAACAGTGGTCGTACAATATCATAGGAATTAGAGGATGTATAGCTAGTATCATATGTAGCACCCGTCATACAATCGCATACTAATTGGATGATGTAACTTATCGTACGTCTTGGGGAACGTATAGCATTATTAGGTTGCTTGTTGAATGTAACACCATAGGAGAATTACAGGGAGAATTAACGTTGTCAGTTAGGGGAACTAATAAAAAAGGTAAGGATCATTGACGTAGCAGGTTAGGTGAATTGGGTTAAGTTTAGAATAAGTCCCTGACTTGACTCGAACATGCAACCTTTGGATTGCTAGACTGTCGCTGAATACGCCCGACCATCCTCCCAACTTTCGTTTCTGTCTAAAGTAACTAGGCCATTAGTAGGTATCATACGTCTTGAAGGTGCTCAGAAATACAATATGCAAAGTATGGCTCTGACACCAGGGCTCTGAGACCAGGGCTCTGACACCAGGGCTCTGAGACCAGGGCTCTGAGACCAGGGCTCTGAGACCAGGGCTCTGAGACCAGGGCTCTGACACCAGGGCTCTGACACCAGGGCTCTGAGACCAGGGCTCTGAGACCAGGGCTCTGAGACCAGGGCTCTGAGACCAGGGCTCTGACACCAGGGCTCTGAGACCAGGGCTCTGAGACCAGGGCTCTGAGACCAGGGCTCTGAGACCAGGGCTCTGACACCAGGGCTCTGACACCAGGGCTCTGAGACCAGGGCTCTGAGACCAGGGCTCTGAGACCATGGTGTCATTCCAAGGCCACCATAGTGTGAGGCAACCAGAGGGAGATTCTACCAATTTCCCTAAAAATGCCAGAATGAGGTGAGACAAGACTCATGCAAGTCTGAGAGTCTATATATTTCAGCCCCCCCAGAATCAATGAATGGCTGAATGATCCTGAATTCCACTATTAAGCACGGACAAATGACAAGAGCACCCTAGCGTGAAACCAATTTCTAACTTCCAATCTGAGACGCCCCCCAGAACCCCTACTGGGCTCTCTGTGAAATTGCGCCTCCCTTTGACCACTCAGCCGTGGGTTATTTTGGTCATGTGGCGAAGGTGTGTGTGTGTGTGTGTGTGTGTGTGTGCACAGCAGGCGCTTGTGATATTGGCTACTGTATCACGTTTCTCTTGTTCAGATCCTGACAGTCCAAATCCAAAGATGGAGAACCAGTCTTTAGGTACAACAGAGTCAAATGTACTGAAAGGAATTAGAGAAAGACAGGAGGGAGATGAGTTGCTCCAGCTCCAGGAGACTGTGATACACAGAAGGAAGGAATGTTTTTTGGCACAGCTCTACGACAGACAGACAGACAGACAGACAGACAGACAGACAGACAGACAGACAGACAGACAGACAGACAGACAGACAGACAGACAGACAGGCAGACAGGCAGACAGACAGACAGAGCTAGGCAGACAGACAGGAAGGGAGAAACGGGAGACAGAGATAAAGGGCAGAAGGTGAAATGACAATAAAGATATGAAGTGTGTACACTACAGTACACCCTCTGCTTTTAGAGAGCAATCCGATCCGCTAGAGAAAGGGAGAGAAGACAAGGCCCTAATAATATCACCAGACACACAGCCATCAGAGAGACACACTGCTCAGGCCAATTAGCCGGCGAAAAGAAAGAGGGTTTTTCTCTTCTTCCTGCTCGTCACCATGAGAGGATCGCCCGTTCGCCCATATCGCCCACTTCCTCTTCACACACACACGTCTGCACTGACTGATTTGATTGTTCTTTCAGAAGGAGGGTAGGCTAGCATGCATGGTTTAATTGACGTGTGTGTTGTGCTGTCTGTCCAGTGCATCGCATCACATTGGGCTGGCTGGCCATGACTTCTATTCTATTGTTGGGCTATCAGACAGGCTGTCAGAAGGCAGGCATTATCTCTCTCTCTTCCCCCTCTCTCTCCTCTCCTCCCTCTCCCACTCTCTCTTCCCTCACTCTCTCTCCTCTCCTCCCTCTCTCCTCTCCTGGCTCGCTGCCTCTTTGTGTTCACATTACAATAACCAGGAATGAAGGTCACATGCAAACAGAATCCAATCCAGCCAGAGTTTCCTCTTGACAGCGTTTAACTTCTCAACAACAGGCTCTGGTTCAGTCAGACCAGTCCTATCGGTGCCGTCTGGTGTACTGGTTACCCTCTTGAGTGTGCAATGCCATATGAACCTACTGTGAATGACTAACTAAAACATGAATCATCATCACCACATCAAGGTCATTTCCCATCAGAGAGGAAAGTTATCGCTGAAGTGAAATACATCTGCTTGGCTGTAGCTTTTTGACCCACAGTTTTGCACATGTTTTTATGGGGGTACCTCTCTCCTTCCCTCGTCCAGACCCTGGTTTCTATAGCCTACCTGCATAGTCCCATCTCCACAATGTGTGTTATCTGTCTCCGATCTCTCTCCCCTCTAAAACGTGAGACTATTCCGAGAGAGGAGAGGGAGGTGCAGCCTTTCTCTGTGTAAAGGATCCTCTGTCCAGACAGCAGGCAGTGGATCAATGAGCCAGATGGCCCGGTGGCCCTGCTCCTATTTTTGGGGCCATACTAGCTCTGTCTCTCTCTCTGTCTCTCTTTCTCCTCTTCTCTCTGTTCTGTTTATCTCCGACACGTCCCTCCGTTGCTCCCGCCCTCTCTCACTGGTTACATGCTCTTAATTAAACATGCTGCAGAGCTATTAATTGTCAACCAGATTCAATTTGTTCCCCTGGCAGCACCGTGAATGGCCCTCTCTGCCCAGAACAAAGGGCTCTCAATCGCCATGTCAGGACCGAACAAAGGCCTGGAACGTCACTATACACCTATCTACTATACTATAGATAGGTGTAAAGTGTATAAAAGCAGCGGGTGCCGGGTGCCATTTTGAAATATGGCCTTTGGGCAGAAACCAAGTGTTTAATTAGAACGTTGTGGGTACACCTTCACACCTGTCATAATGCTGTACTCAACACCTATTCAATAAAATAGGAAATCAGCCAATTTTTTTATCCTATTGTTTTTCTGTTCTTTGCATGCCTAAAAGGACTTTTGACAAATGGTGTAAATAAATAAGTCAATGACTGCTGAGATGAATATTGGAGTGAGCAGCTGCCAACATGTAATATAATTCAAGGCCATGCATCAATGTTGCTGGAGACTGGGCGCTCCACCACTCAGGCAGAACCCACAGCCTACAGCCAGGTGCCAGCACATCAATCCCTGCAGCTACCAGACCTCCACCAGCCCTTCCCTCAGACCCAGTCCAACCTGCAGACCTCCACCAGCCATCACACCAAACCAGCCCTTCCCCCAGACCCAGTCCAACCTGCAGTCCTCCACCACCCATCACACCAAACCAGCCCTTCCCCCAGACCCAGTCCAACCTGCAGTCCTCCACCACCCATCACACCAAACCAGCCCTTCCACCAGACCCAGTCCAACCTGCAGTCCTCCACCACCCATCACACCAAACCAGCCCTTCCCCCAGACCCAGTCCAACCTGCAGTCCTCCACCACCCATCACACCAAACCAGCCCTTCCCCTAGACCCAGTCCAACCTGCAGACCTCCACCAGCCCTTCCCCCAGACCCAGTCCAACCTGCACTCCTCCACCACCCATCACACCAAACCAGCCCTTCCCCCAGACCCAGTCCAACCTGCAGTCCTCCACCACCCATCACACCAAACCAGCCCTTCCCCCAGACCCAGTCCAACCTGCAGTCCTCCACCACCCATCACACCAAACCAGCCCTTTCCCCCAGACCCAGTCCAACCTGCAGTCCTCCACCACCCATCACACCAAACCAGCCCTTTCCCTCAGACCCAGTCCAACCTGCAGTCCTCCACCAGCCCTTCCCTCAGACCCAGTCCAACCTGCAGTCCTCCACCACCCATCACACCAAACCAGCTCTCCCTCCCAGACCCAGTGTAATCCACCTCCCTCCCAGTCAAGCGGCAGTCATCACACCAAACCAAGAGTCAAAGCCTATCCATGTCCTTAAACCATCAGCCAGAGTTGTGTGATGGCTGGTCAATTGCAAAACTCCTAATGACCCAATCCCTCCACCAGTAAACCTACACCCCCCACAGAAACATAGCCTAACCCCAGACCAAGGGCCCATTCAGAACCACTGTTATGTTAGTGCAGCTGTTCGGTATGTGTCTGTCTCAGCAGATGTGAGTGTAGTGAAGTGAGAAAGCCAAAACCACAGCTTAATCACATCCAAAATGTAAGAGCAGACACTGTCTCGTGTAGTTCATTTGCAGTGCGTAAAGGTGCTAACAGAATGTTAGACAGGGCCCTTTCTCCTGTGTATTTCTGTGGCCTGCCTTTTCAGCAATCCCAATATTTAGCTTGCGGTTAAACTCACTGAGCAGTTGGAGAATGACTCATTTAACAGATAACGTTTTATTCTGTTGTCAGAAAAAAACATGTCTTGTCCATAACATGAGAAAACCAATGCAGTGTGAAATCAAAGGTTAACCAGAGACAAATAGTACTAATAGTACACACACACACACACACACACACACACACACACACACACACACACACACACACACACACACACACACACACACACACACACACACACACACACACACACACACACACACACACACACACACACACACACACACAGACTCCACTGCCAAAATAATTAGAAATAGAGATTCAACACAGTGTTTCAAAACACAAAGGAGAGCTGATGTACTTTATTCATGGAGACTTGAAAGAGAACAAACTACTTTTTCTCCTCCATCATCAAAGCGTGTTTACCCTAGCTACTCACACACACAACATTTTTATTGAATGTCTTGTATGTCTTTAAAAAAACATTGATCTTAATCTGTGGAGCTGTATGGAGACCTCCTCCTCAGGAGACTGGTGGAGCCTGGTTCCTGGGCCTGGGATGGGTTACCAGGGGCCCTGTATTAATGTCTAACCCCAGGCAGAGCACTGGTAATCCACAGCTTTCACAGGTGTCCCTGTCTGGCCAGGAACACAAGATAAGCCCTGACCCTGAGGAGGAGAGGGAGAGGGACAGAGGAGAGAAGAGAAGAGAGGGACAGGGACAGAGGAGAGAGGTGAGGAGAGGAGAGGGACAGAGGAGAGAGGAGAGAGGAGAGGGACAGAGGAGGGAGGTGGGGTGAGGAGAGGAGAGGAGAGGAGAGGAGAGGAGAAGAGAGGAGAGGAGAGGAGAGGAGAGGAGAGGAGAGGAGAGGAGAGGAGAGGAGAGGAGAGGAGAGGAGAGGAGAGGAGAGGAGAGGAGAGGAGAGGAGAGGAGAGGAGAGGAGAGGAGAGGAGAGGAGAGGGACAGAGGAGAGAGGAGAGGGACAGAGGGACAGAGGAGAGAGGAGAGGGACAGAGGAGAGAGGAGCGGGACAGAGGAGAGAGGAGAGGGACAGAGGAGAGGAGAGGGAGAGGGACAGAGGACAGGAGAATTGAATGAGGGGATAGGAGAGGGAGAGGGGGAAGAGGAGAGGAGACTCCTCACCCACTCAGTCACCTGCTTGCTCAAGGAAACCCAGCCCCAAGTAATAGTGTCTCGGCTGGAGCATCTAGCCAGAAACATCTGCATTTCCTTATCACCATATAGGCTGCAGCGGTGCGTTGGTGAAATGACACACCGATCATTTAGTGGATTACCCGCCACGGCAGAGGCAGCGAGGCTTATTCACAGATCAGTCAGGAGGACATGTTAATGGAGCAGGCATGTCTTCCTCTGTGTGGTTGATAAGGACAAGTTACAATAGGAGACAGCGTCACAGCATCATAGCCTCAGGCATGGATCAGCGACCAGACAACCACTAATACCACCACCCCGCTTACACACAGTCACTTCACTTCACAGGCTTCATAGAATAGCAATTGGATGTTTTCACTATAGGCTACATGGACATTTGAACTTTTTCAAGCGGTGGATTTTCTGTCCAAATACCTTAAATGCTTCAGGTTAAATGATTCAGACCTTTGCAATTTTACTCATTCAACTCACACAGTATCCAAGTTAGAATTCACTACTACATCCTTCTTAAGAAGTTAGAGTCTACATAGTAGGAAAGTTGGAAATGATTTTCTCTTTGTGAAATATGAATGCCTTGAGTTTCTGGTGATTCATTTAGCCAGACAGTTAGTACCAGGCACCAATCTAGTGAGAAGTAAAAGTTTAGGTAAGACTTTATACTGTATGAGAGTGTGATGATAATCACTTGGTAATATGAACTCATATTACATTAACAATGGAGACTCTTTATCTTCATGAAGTATGGCAAGGAACGTTGCTGGGACCGTAGTGTTAATGGACAAGTCAGACGTCAGGGCAATACTAGGTCTTATGATGGGCGGTTAAAGTCCGACTCCTCCATGTATAAGCCAGAGGTTGTGACTGCCTGCATGGCTGGGCATGGACACGCATTTGTGTGTATGTGTTTATTTTTTCCCTTCCCCCCAGTGGGGAACAGCACCACCCAGGCCCCACACCTTCTGATCACTCCAACCCTCCCTCCTCCTCCTCCTCCACCCACCCACCCACCCACCCATCCATCCATCCATCCATCCATCCATCCCACCTCTTGTCTAATTAAACATTGTTAACATTCATCCCAAGGTCTTATGCAGATGAGCCCGGAGGGAGCGTACTGGTGCACTGCGTATTAAGAAAAACAACTTGGGGGGTGAGGTGCGGTAGAGGTGGTGGTGGTGGGGGGGTGGTGGGGGGGTGTTTGAATTGAGACGTGCAAGGATATCTCCGATTTGACCTCATTCATCAATTAATTACAGCCATTAGTGGGAGGTGACGTGGAACCAAAGCTTGAGTCAGTGCTGCGTGTCATCTCCACCCCCAGTTAGTCTAACCGTGTGCAGACAGGCATGGCGTACCACCGACTGAAGGTCTGCCATACTTGTCTGTCTGTCTGTCGGCTCCATAGAGATCTGATCACACCTCACTCTCTGGGGCACGTGTCTGTCACTCTGTCACTCACAGCACAGCACAGTCAGTCAGCCAGGAACATAGTTAGTCACACGTTCCATCACGCGTTTAGATACCACAATGCTGGTGTGTGCTGCTCTACAGTAGGATGACACGGAGCTCCCTTCATAGGGGTGGTTGTTAGGCGTGTATATGGGAGGCGAAGTCAAGTGCAGGAGAGCGGAGTATATTAAACAGGCACACTTTAATAGCGGTCAACAACGACAGCACATAAAACATACTAGTGCCACAAACACGGTCTAATAACAAAAGTGCAGCGCCTGACAAAATAATCACGTAACAATAAACAATTACACACAAAGACATGATGGGAAACAGAGGACTAAATACATGTAGATTGATTGGGGAATGAAAACCAGGTGTGTATGGAACAAGACAAAACAAATGGATATATGAGAAATGGAGCGGCGATGGCTAGAAAGCCGGTGACGTCGATCGCCGAACGAACAAGGAGAAGAGCGGACTTCGGCGGAAGTCGTGACAGTGGTGGGCTCTCTCTATGCCCATGGGAACCCCGCTTTACACGCAAACTGTATGTGTGACTGGCTTCCTTCAGTCTCAAGTAGTAAAAATATACATTTTATTATTGAGTTTCTAAGAATAGTCTGCTTTGTCTGTAACGTCGCTATGTGTTGGCTTCGCTGCCCGGTATATCGCTGTTATCTTGGTCAGGTCGTTACTGTAAAAAAGAATGTGTTCTCAATGACTTACTGGTTAAATAAAGGCAACATGATGTCATAATAAAAGAACAACAACAACAACTGGGGACAGAACGGTTTCATCAAACAACATTGTACTGTGCTGAATCAGTGTCGGAGCTACTGTGCTGCGGAGGCTAGCAGCTAGCTTATTGTGTAGGCCTACCAGGACACAGACGGAAGTGGTTAGCAGAATGATACCCTCAGACAACATCTGAATACTGAGAATTGTGCTTAAAAAGCTATTGACTAGTGTGACTAGTGCCCTTTCTCCGAAACCTATTTTTCACCATTGTGAGGCTACTAGGACTGAGAATTGCCAGTGACGATATGATACTATCACCGATACGATATGTATTGTGATTCTCCCGGTTCTATATGTATTGCGATTCGATACTGTGATTTTATTGCGATTCGATGTTCCAAACATATTGCTCACTATATGTCTGCTGCAGAGGGACAAGAGAGCCATGAGAAAACAAGTTTTGGTTAATCATGGAAATAAAAGTGCAAATAATATTGCGATATTGTCAAAACGATATGATATATCATCAAAAATAATATCCTGACATTTAACTGTATAGATTCTTCCCCCATCCACTAGAAGCTTCACGCTCTTTAAGTTATTCGGATGCAAACACAAAGGCATAAAAGCAGATATTACCGAAACAACATTAAAAACGAGTATGTAGCTGTGTGTGTTTCTGCCAGTGAGAGACGGGCTGGGTTGGGCATGTAGCTGGGGCACCGACCAGTGGTCCACTATTTAATGGGAAGACTAATAGGGGGAGACTGAGAAGAGGCTGTGGAGAGGCTGTGGAGAGGCTGTGGTAGATGTAATGGACCTCAGGGAGAGGAGAGGAGGGAGAGCCTGGCAGGGAGGGCAGTGGGGCGGACGTGGCAGCGTGGCAGTCAGACGGTGAGTTATGGGCGCCATGTGCCGACTCATATTTCTGAGGCTGACTTGGGGCTGGCCATGCACGGCGAAGCAGAGCATAACAGAACAGCAGTGCACCAGAGCAGGAAGGAGGAGTGCTCCCGTCCTCTCCCAGGATCCTGTTTGTTACTGTCGGCGGAACAAGAGCCCAGGGGAGGAGTGAAGCTTAAACTCACTCACCTTCACCGCTGGCCCTAGATCCATCTACCGGGCTCTCTGTCTGCACCATGTATCCTACACGCATGTATGCACACACACTTGGAGGCACGCACACGGACAGTGTACGCATGCGCACAGGCAAACACGCACACAAACAGACAGACACAGACACGCACACAGGAACACAACAGGGCCTGCACGCACCCCACAAGGTCTGCTAAAAAATACACAAGGGACCTGTCCCCAATAGACACGCCTGAGAAAACACCAGGCCTTTTTGCACAAAACATCGAATGCATGGTTGGAGTACAGCTCAATCAACAGCACACAGTCACATTGGCCACTCCAATTACCTTCAAGGATCATAGATTCTCCTCTGCTAGTTTTCCCTTTTCCCCTTGCGTGCGCCTTTTTCCACAAATAGGCCTATGCTTCCATCCGGAATTCATTTGGCTCTCAGCTCTCTCTTCCTAACCAATCCAGTCTAGCCCCAGACAGACAGCCAGACACACAGTGTTCGCAGTGACTAAACCAGAGGACAGGGGGCGCTGCTGAGACGGCAAAGTAGTGATGGCGAGTGGCGTCTCAACGCGGCTGAGGAAATGATGATGAACTACAACATTAGCATGGTGATTAACTCCTCCTACTCCTCTTCCTCCTCCCGTTCCCTCATTCAGTCTAATCTTCTCCTATAGTGCCAGGGTGGTAGGGTACTCTGATCACCGTGTGTGAGATTCACACTGAGAATCCCCATCCATCTGTGTACCAGCCAGCCAGCCAGAGAGTGACAGAGCCAGTGTGTGATCCTCAGAAAGACCCTATAGAGACACAGGCACTCTCACACATACACATGATAAGACACACACTCTACACACACGTACACATGGATGTTGTATTGTAGATATGTGGTAGGAGAGTAGTGGCCTGAGGGAACAGGAAGAGTAGCTGCTGCCTTGGCGGGTACTAATGGGGACCCATAATAAACCCCAGGAAGAGTAGCTGCTGCCTTGGCGGGAACTAATGGGGATCCATAATAAACCCCAGGAAGAGTAGCTGCTGCCTTGGCAGAACTAATGGGGACCCATAATAAACCCCAAAGACTACAAACAATGACATGTCTTGTCCACAATGACCTGTCTCCCTTACAAGCCTCTTCTTAAACCTCACAAACAGCCTTTAAACTTGTATAAGATGCTGCTGCCCCGTTTGGCATTCAGAAGGCTACACTTAGAAAAGCAATGTGACTGATGGATGTATATACCATAACAATGTATGTTATAAAAGATGGAAGGCCTGGATACTACTAGACTTCCTCTGACTCATGCCTGAGGACGTCTCTCAAGCTCTTGTTACTGTACTGTTCTGTACGCTGTTGCAATGTCAAGTATGCTGGTTCTATATTGTAGTATGTGTGTTATGTCTCTGAATTCATACAACCAAGTCCAAAGGAGGGCAGAGACATACATAAGTTAAGAAGATAAATATCTTATTTTAGAGTGATTTGGAGTCAAGTCTTCACATGGGTCGTAACCACACAGGGGGAGGAGGAGAGGAGAGGCCCATGGGTGGAGCCACTCTATCCTCCACTCAGCATCAGTAGAACAGTAACAACCGGACCACTTCACATGAGAGGCCCTTCTGTGATCGCCACCCGCCCGCCTGTCAGCCATCACATCATCACCAGCAGCCCTGCAGGAAGAATGCCTCAGGCTGTGTCCCAAATGGCACCTATTCCCTACATAGTACTGCGCTCTGGTCAGAAGTAGTGCCCTATGTAGGGAATAGGGTGCCATGTGGGATGCAGACACTCTCTCAGAGAACAGCAGGAGGGACAAGTCAATTCCCACACAGACAAACTACTACCTCCCAATACCTGCCATTGACTAGCCATTCACATCAGTGAGTATGTTTACATGCACACTAATAATACAATGTTAACCTGATCCTGTACTGTTTGACAGATAGCGGGTGCAGTGAAATGTTAATGTTACTAGCTCCTAAAAATGCAGTAAAATGTCAAACAAGTACACAAATAATCAACAATAATTTTTTTGAAAAAAAGAGTAAACAAAAAATGTCGGAACGATTCCAATTAGTAACACAAATAGCACTGTAACAGTAATCCAAATGCGATCTATACGTATATTCACTGACTGTACAAAACATTAGGAACACTGCTCTTTCCATGACCGAAGTAAGCATACACTGATTAAAACATCTGGACTTCTGAGCAATCTTCTGAATGATTAGGACATGTGCCACGTTAATCAGAGTTCCACTGGTGTATTGATCTGCACATGTGCCACGTTAATCAGAGTTCCACCGGTGTATTGATCTGCACATGTGCCACGTTAATCAGAGTTCCACTGGTGTATTGATCTGCACATGTGCCACGTTAATCAGAGTTCCACTGGTGTATTGATCTGCACATGTGCCACGTTAATCAGAGTTCCACTGGTGTATTGATCTGCACATGTGCCACGTTAATCAGAGTTCCACTGGTGTATAAATCTGCACATGTGCCACGTTAATCAGAGTTCCACTGGTGTATAGATCTGCACATGTGCCACGTTAATCAGAGTTCCACTGGTGTATAGATCTGCACATGTGCCACATTAATCAGAGTTCCACTGGTGTATAGATCTGCACATGTGCCACGTTAATCAGAGTTCCACTGGTGTATAGATCTGCACATGTGCCACATTAATCAGAGTTCCACTGGTGTATAGATCTGCACATGTGCCACGTTAATCAGAGTTCCACTGGTGTATAGATCTGCACATGTGCCACGTTAATCAGAGTTCCACTGGTGTATAGATCTGCACATGTGCCAACACCAGCTGCTCAAGCCTCCATCTTTTGCGTAAGCGAAGTGACTTCGGAAAAACTAAAAGTATGAATCTTAAATGTTTTTCTAATACAAAACGTTATCTGTCCAAACTCAGAATCAAATAGGCCAAGCAAAAATAACACGATCGCTGCGGTAGAACATTTTGATAGGCAATTTTCTGCATTTATTAAAGTCCCATCAGAAACAGGGCTCTTGACTCACTTTTTCGACTGGTGGCACTGGTGCTACCGACTTTTTCAGTTGATGGCACCAGCACATTATTTGGTTGTTGACCCTGTGTCCCATAATGTAACTGCATTCCATACAGAACCAGGCTAGTAATGACTAGCCATCTTTTAAATGAGCCCTTGTGTTCTTACATTGATTTGGATAGATTTACTCAGGGTTCAATGTGAACTGTTTTTTCTCACTGGAAGGTTCTAAATATGTTGGGGTGCATGTTTTACTCAGCTAGTAATAGGATACATTTGGTTATTAATGAATGATGTGTTCTCTCTTTACTCAGCTAGTAATAGGATACATTTAGTTATTAATGAATGATGTTTTCTCTCTTTACTCAGCTAGTAATAGGACACATTTGGTTATTAATGAATGATGTTTTCTCTCTTTACTCAGCTAGTAATAGGATACATTTAGTTATTAATGAATGATGTGTTCTCTCTTTACTCAGCTAGTAATAGGATACATTTAGTTATTAATGAATGATGTGTTCTCTCTTTACTCAGCTAGTAATAGGATACATTTAGTTATTAATGAATGATGTTTTCTCTCTTTACTCAGCTAGTAATAGGATACATTTAGTTATTAATGAATGATGTGTTCTCTCTTTACTCAGCTAGTAATAGGATACATTTAGTTATTAATGAATGATGTGTTCTCTCTTTACTCAGCTAGTAATAGGACACATTTGGTTATTAATGAATTATGTTTTCTCTCTTTACTCAGCTAGTAATAGGATACATTTGGTTATTAATGAATTCCGTATTAAAAAGCTGTATGATATCTTTTAGAAATGTAAGACAATACTCTATTCTTTAGAATTGCAGAGTATACATGCTTGTGCCTAAAGTAGGCCTGTCATTTTAATATTGTTTTTACATCTCAAAATGTGACGTTTCCCCTTTAAGACAGACTGCTTCTCTAAATGTCTCTTGATGTCTACAGTAGGCTGGCGAAGATGAATGCTAGATAAATGCTATCAACAGTAGCCAGTAGACCATTTTTTCCCCCATTGGCAAGTAAGACAACTGGTAGCCTATGATTTTTTTTTAAAGTAGGCTATTTCATCTAACATCCAGGGACTGAATGAAGCAACGGTCATACAGATGTAGGATCTTAATTTGAGCCAGTCTGCTACAGCAGGAAAATAATCCTGCAGCAACAGGAAATGTGAATTATTATGTGGATTATAATTCATGGGCATTTTGTGTACATTTTTCATTAGGGAAAATCAAGTGTTACATTTTAAAGTGGAAATAACAAACGTTTAAACCTCAAATACACTACAAGTTTGCATTTCTCAGCAACAAAAATTCTCAGCAACAAAAGAGTGATCAATTTAAAATCCTACATCTGTATGGTTGTGCTTCTTAGAATACACCTCTCTCTCCTCCTTGCGCACATTAGGGAGATGGAGAGGCTCGCTCACATAGCAACCGATACTTTCATATGGTCTATTTTTGGTCATTTGCACATTACTGTTTGAATAAATCACAATAATACAAATAAAAAGCTAATTGTGAACCAAAAACTAACATGACCAGATATATTTTTTCCACAGGGTCGCAAATGCACGTGTTTTGGTCGCAGTTTTGAGTCCTGAGATGTAGAGGAGCCGACTTTACCTTGTGTTGTGGGAATACTTGGTTGTCTTTCTGTCCATTTTATGCAAGCAGTCAAAAACACACTTGGCTAGTGGTTCATTTAAACAATATTCAAACCATGAATACTTATTTATAGAGCAAAATGATAGCATTATTAAACTTTTGGAGAGTACAAGCCTATAGCAAAAAGCCAGCATATAGTGCATTCATCAACTAGGTCCTGGAGGGATAGTGTGTGTTTGAGCCCTGTGCTCTCAAGTGTAGAGCGGGTGACAGGGGTGGGGAGACAGGGACATAACACTCATGATTGGGCCATGTGCTGAGCTCCCAGCAGCCCCCTGGGCCTCTAGCTGCTAGGCCTTCTGGGAAGGGCTGGGCTGTGTAGAACTACAGTGTGTATCTCAGACAGACTGAGACTCCTCTTTGATATGCAAATAGTCAGATGCCCTATGGACCATTCCGTTTGCGCGTCACCCGCCCTCGTCTCGTTAGGATTCAATAGCATTCAGAACACAACGCAGAACCAAAATAAACTCTCCCTCGCATTCCAGCAGAGGGCTCAGAAATGAAATCACAAGAATACTACAATACTAATTCCTGTAAAGCAGAAAGCTGGAGGTTTCTAGACTAGAGGATGTTGGCACAAAATTAGAATCGGTGTGGGGAAATTAATGTTTTTTTAGGCTTTGTAGACTTGCACCGGTATTGATAATTGAGTGTCGTCCTTTCTCTAGTAAAGGTGAACCTCACAGTGGGATCCACATTTCACCGTCTCAAATTCTTAACAATTACACGGTAGATGTTTGTTTTTTCCCCAACTGAAGAAATTACCACTGCCTCCTCCTCGCCTCTCTCATCCCAGAATCTCTCATTTATTATTTAGTTTTTAATTTGGCTATTTGAGTTTGGTGTTCTCGTTTGGAGAGATGAGTAAGCCTCTTCTAAACAGCCCCCTTATCCATTACACTAAACCCAGCAAACAGCAGACAGCGTGCCATGATTGACCATTAAAGAGGTTATTGATATAACAAACTTTTCCCTCTTCATTATCCTTCTAATTCATGTGTAATTGTAGAGGCAGAAAGTCTTTGGAGTTATTTTCACCTTGAAGTTGAAAGAGAAAGTGAATTTGGAGCACTTTGAGGCTTTCAGCTGCCATATTTGTCTCTTTCTGTTTCATATCCGCTGTCTGTACCACAGAGATCGAGATCATTTAAAGGATACTGTCAGACTTTGGCAATTGAACTCATGGATACCATTTGTATGTCTCTGCGTTCAGTATGAAGGAAGTTAGAGGTAGTTTCGTGAGCCAATGCTATCTATTGTTGCGTGGTATTTGTTTTTTTGATATTAGAACATGAAAAATGCTTTAGTACTAGATTTGGAGAATTGTACCCTGGGAGATGAAATGCACTCTGGGAATCCTAGTATGCTGTGTAAAATCAAAGATTGTCTATTATATTGACAAGATAGTGAAGTGACCGCTCTAACAATGGAAATACATGTCTTCAAAGATGGCAGGTAGGAGGAGGCGAGAACAGGTGGGACCATTCTAGTCAGTGAGAGGGCAGATACGCGTGTGAACAGGCCATAGAGATAGACAGAGGACCCATCTTTGTATCTGTGCCATTATAGCATCTATGACAGCGTCATCAATCTCCATTTTAAAGTAGTCAATTTTATTTTCTTCATTGGCTAATTGCTTCCAACTCATATGAATCCCCACCCAGTTGACTAATTTAAAATGGTGGCCCTCAATGGCAATGTGCATGCTAAAACAGTTATATATGCATGATGAGTCCTCTATCTATCTCTATAATAGGCACAACTCTGATATTATTATTTAATTTTTATTGCCAAAATGCCATGTGCATCCAGTTATATCGCTGAATTCGTAACAACCTAACCATTAAGAGACTTCTATTAGATAAAATAACCCTCATGAATCAAATTAGCAATGACATTTTTTGTTGACCAAATTCGACACTCTCTCATTGCCCTCCATACAAAATTCCTCACTTCGTGGGCTTATTTTTGCAGACAGATTTATGGGGGAGTAAAACCTCTTGCTTTGCCTCTTTCTCAATGGTAAAATCATTGTATTTTTATGGTGTGCCGACTATTGCAATATATAAGCTTCAGAAATGTGCTTCAAAGTTTGTTTTATGTTGTTTTGGAACTAAACTATTAATTTAATACATTACATTATTTATCTGTAATGAATAATGAATCATACATCTAATGAATGCCATTTGACCCAACATTATGGCCATAGATGAGCAAATGAACACTGATATGTGTCAAATTACATTTGAAAACAGTTTAGATGTCATGTAAAATGTTTGTATATGCTGAGTTTTAGACATGGTGCTTTATTGTAGAAAGAAATTGAATACTAGAATAGAAGATATTCTATTTGTTATTTGAGTTGTCAACCAGTTATCAACATATTGTACACGGAGTGTACAAAACATTAGAAACACCTGCTCTATCTGTGACATTGACTGACCAGGTGAATCCAGGTTAATTTAATAAATCCACTTCAAATTAGTGTAGATGAAGGGGATGAGACAGGTTAAAGAAGGATGTTCAAGCCTTGCAACAATTGAGACATGGATTGTGTTTTTGCGAAAATTCAGAGTGTGAATGGGAAAAACAACATATTTAAATATGGTAGTAGGTGCCAGGTGCACCGGTTTGAGTGTGACAAGAACTGCAAAGCTGCTGGGTTTCTCACACTCAACAGTTTCCTGTGTGCATCAAGCATGGTCAAACATCCAAAGGACATCCAGCCAACTTGACACAACTGTGGGAAGCATTGGAGTCAACATGGACTAGCATCCCTGTGGAACGCTTTTGACTCCTTGTAGAGTCCATGTCCCAACAAATTCAGGCTGTTCTGAGGGCAAAAGTGGAGGTGCAACTCAATATTAGGAAGGTGTTCCTATGTTCCTAATGTTTTGTACACTCAGTGTATTGTTCAATGTTTAAAAGCCCAGTGGTTATTCTGTGACTTCAGCAAATACGCTTTTTTTAAATTTGTTGCCATGTTATCGTTTCTGTATCGAGTATTGTCTTGGAATTGAGTATTGTCTAATGACCGGAGGTCTAATGACCGGAAGTCTACGGGAAGTCTAATGACTGGAAGTCTACAGGAAGTCTAATGACTGGAAGTCTACAGGAAGTCTAATGACTGGAAGTCTAATGACCAGAAGTCTACAGGAAGTCTAATGACCGGAAGTCTAATGACCAGAAGTCTACAGGAAGTCTAATGACCGGAAGTCTACAGGACGTCTAATGACCGGAAGTCTACAGGAAGTCTAATGACTGGAAGTCTACAGGAAGTTTAATGACTGGAATTCTAAAGACTGGAAGTCTAATGACCGGAAGTCTAATGACTGGAAGTCTACAGGAAGTCTAATGACTGGAAGTCTAATGACTGGAAGTCTAATGACCGGAAGTCTAATGACTGGAATTCTAATGACTGGAAGTCTAATGACCGGAAGTCTAATGACTGGAAGTCTAAAGACTGGATGTCCAATGACCGGACGTCTACAGGAAGTCTAATGACTGGAAGTCTAATGACCGGAAGTCTACAGGAAGTCTAATGACTGGAAGTCTAATGACTGGAAGTCTACAGGAAGTCTAATGACCGGAAGTCTACAGGACGTCTAATGACCGGAAGTCTACAGGAAGTCTAATGACCGGAAGTCTACGGGAAGTCTAATGACTGGAAGTCTACAGGAAGTCTAATGACTGGAAGTCTACAGGAAGTTTAATGACTGGAAGTCTAATGACCGGAAGTCTAATGACTGGAATTCTAATGACTGGAAGTCTAATGACCGGAAGTCTAATGACTGGAAGTCTAAAGACTGGAAGTCTAATGACCGGAAGTCTACAGGAAGTCTCATGACTGGAAGTCTACAGGAAGTCTAATGACCAGAAGTCTACGGGAAGTCTAATGACTGGAAGTCTACAGGAAGTCTAATGACTGGAAGTCTAATGACCGGAAGTCTACGGGAAGTTTAATGACTGGAAGTCTACAGGAAGTCTAATGACTGGAAGTCTACAGGAAGTTTAATGACTGGAAGTCTAATGACCGGAAGTCTAATGACTGGAAGTCTAAAGACTGGAAGTCTAATGACCGGAAGTCTAATGACCGGAAGCCTAATGACTGGAATTCTAATGACTGGAAGTCTAATGACCGGAAGTCTAATGACTGGCAGTCTAAAGACTGGAAGTCTAATGACCGGACGTTTACAGGAAGTCTAATGACTGGAAGTCTAATGACCGGAAGTCTACAGGAAGTCTAATGACTGGAAGTCTAATGACTGGAAGTCTACAGGAAGTCTAATGACTGGAAGTCTAATGACCGGAAGTCTACAGGAAGTCTAATGACCGGAAGTCTACAGGAAGTCTCATGACTGGAAGTCTACAGGAAGTCTAATGACCGGAAGTCTATAGGAAGTCTAATGACTGGAAGTCTAATGACTGGAAGTCTAATGACCGGATGTCTACAGGAAGTCTAATGACTGGAAGTCTAATGACCAGAAGTCTACAGGAAGTCTCATGACTGGAAGTCTACAGGAAGTATAATGACTGGAAGTCTACAGGAAGTATAATGACTGGAAGTCTACAGGAAGTACAATGACTGGAAGTCCTCTCTTGACCAAAGCCAATACGTTTCCATTTGATCAACAACAAGCTTTTGGGTGTATGTCAAATGTTTACTCAAAGTAACACCTCTTACGACCACTATGGAGTGATCTATGGAGTGATCTTCAGAGTCATATAATGATATGCAATTGTGGTCAAGGTAAAAGAAAGATGTGGCTCTTTACTGGGAGGAATGTATGGCTCCTTGTATCTAATTTGTGGTGAAAGCCAAGGATCAATACCACTCAATAATCTATTGTGACGACCCTCCCACTCCGTCTGCCCAATTCTTTCTCTTTGCTCTTGTTTTCCTCATTAGGATGTTGGTGGGCGGAGCCGGGAGGGTCGTCAGCGAAATGGGACACACCTGGGCCTGGGATAAATATACTTCTTCCCCATTCATTGAGGAGACTCTCTCCATGCAGACACACTTTGATTTTGGTTGTGACATTTTTGTGGCTGGTTTTGGCTTGCTTGCTTTGGCATCTTTCAACACTCCTCATTATCACATCTATACACGCAACCACTCCCTTACACTACTGATTACACACACCATTGTTAACTGTATATAGGTTACCTCAGTTAATAAATTTATTTTTGTTATTCCTTATCTCCACGTTGTCTCTCTCCTTGTTACGGGCTTCGAGCCGGTTCGTGACACTATTAATATCTGGGTCTCAGCTCTGTTCAGCTCTGTTAAGTCTGAAACACAGGCCATGTTCACCAGCCAACACCATGAAAAGAAGAGGGCAATAGAAACCAATACCCTCTTTTCTGTTAACAGTCAAAGCCTTTTAATTATCTGGGCTTCCCATTGACTCCCTGCTCCATTCTTTTTTTTCTCTCTGATGGGCCTAGTTAACCGATCTGCTCGCCTAGCCACGGGCAGGAGAAAATATGACTCTGGAGGAGTCAGTTTGTGGGAATTGAGGTCAAGGAGGACGAGGATACATTTAGGAGCATTGCAAGCAACACTACTCACTACCTCAACAGTCCATGGTGATATGTTTTCCCCAAGCTAGCATTATATAGCGTGAGCACAAACCTTCAGTCTAGTGTTTCAGAATCCTATTGAGTAGAACCAGTCAGCACAAGGTAGCTACTTGGTTAGAACGTCAAGTAAGCCTGAACAGACTCCAGATGGTCTTGCCAGTCTCCTGAAGGACACTTCAGAATAATAAAACAATATTGCTATTGATCTGTAGTCTTTCATTGTCTCCTATCTAATCACTGTGAAGCTTTAGGGCCTTACCACTATGTCCATTTACCAGTAGTTCCACGTAGTTTTGTAAACATTTCTAGATTGATACAAATTGGCGTTGTGTTGTCTCCTTATTCTGCTTTGTTGGGCTTTACTCATTTTTAGACATTTTGTAGTAGACTCAGTACTATTTGAGGCCACTTCAGCGAACTACATTTCCATACAAAACCTACAGTATTTTGTCCCAAGGGCAGGCACTTCTCTTGGCTTTTGAGGGCTCTGTACCAGCTGCCTGTGTTTGGTGAAAAGAGGGAAAGAGAAGGGAGGGAGTCCTAACTTTAGAGGGAAAATACTTCAGGAGCTGTCAGGCTAGTCTGATCTTCCTCTTTCTTCCTCCTCTGCTCCGGTCCCTCCATTGCCTTGGGCTCTGCCAGCGGGGGCTGTACTGAGGGACAGGCGGTCAGAGTCACATGATGGTCCCCTCAGTGGTTTACTACTGTCCCCGCCCCCTTCAGTAGGATGGGGCCCGTCACATTCGTCTCTGCCAGGGCCCGGCGTGCAAGACATTCATCAGGCCTGCTAGCCATGGTATCCCCTCCCATGATCCCTATCCCCTCTCTCTGTGTGTCCTGAGACTGGGCACGTCCCAGCCCCACTGCATCCCAAATATCTCTCTCTCTCTCTCTCTCTCTCTCTCATATATATATATATAGAGAGAGAGAGCTGTAGCACACAGACTGATGGATTTATTTATTAGACCTTTCATTACCCAGGAGGCCCATGGTGAATCACAATGCTCTCCCTGCCACAGCAATGTAATGTTCAGCTATTCTATGCTGCTGTTCAGCTGCCCTGGCTCCCAGCTATAGACTAGGGGGCCGCTAGAACGAACAGGACAGACGGAACAATCTCTGGACAATCTTTTTTATCTCAATCCACATTTACAGAAGGAAAATTAATGAATAATCACTTCTTGTATACCTACAAAATATATATTTGTACAGGTTTCTGTATGTTTTCAGTGCATTAGACCTTTTGAGTGAACGGTTGATGCTATCTTTTCACCTTGCCCGGAACAGATTCCTATTCAATCTTTATCTGACTATGCAAGCCAAGCGAAAGCTTCCTGTTTTACTATAAGGCCCCGTCGGCACTATTCAAATTACTTTTTATGTTCTTCATTTTGAGCGACGACAACCCAGAATACGTTCATTTGTGCGTGACAGCCCGCAGATTCAAAAGCAATCTGGAAGAAACCAAGAAACCAGGCAAGTAGTAGATGGTGTGAAGCTAGATTGAGTTCAATACCGCCTGCAAAACTTAGTATTATTGATCTAGGCCAGGATGGTAAATTCAATATGGTCTAAAGAAGTTGGAAGCGTAGATCTACAAGCCAAGCAATTCAATAGTGTTCAGCTCATGCAGTAGTGAGGATCTGGGCCCTGTCTGATTCAATCGAGCCAGCCGGAGAGAAGAGGCTACCAGGGATGGAGGAGCCAACAAATGCAATATGCAGCCAGCAGGAGAGATCTTTGGAGTCAACAAATCTAATAGAGCCACTTTATCTCCTCATATGTTCTGGCAACTAGTTTCAGAGTGTTAGTGGAGGTTCCTCTCTCCAAGCAGCCAGGGGCTCGGTGGGGCTCGGTGGGGCTCGGGTTGATCCTAAATAAACCAGCGGTCTTTATTGCATCATCCTTAGATGCAGAGCCAAGCTCTGGTTTAATTATGACAACCCCACACCATGCGTTCTTCATGTCTGCCAGTAATGAGGGACGCTTCATGTTCATTGTTGCGCAAAGCATCTTCTGTCAACAACAGAGGAGAAAAGAGAGGGACCTCCTGCTTTTACATGAGGCATTCAGTTGTACTCTTGTTGTAAACATTATCTTTGATGTGATGTCAGCCTGTGGTTATATTCAGAGGGGTAGAGCGAGAGAGAGACACGGCAGAGAGAGAATGAGGCGGTGAGATTTCCAATGGGGCTTCACACTGATCAAGACGAAGGCTGCTCATCAGTGACCTGAGGTGATTCACTACTATCATCAACTAAGCCTGGGAGACCGTGTACGACTGCACAGGCACATTGGAGATGCTACTCTCATGTCTAACCCTGGACATTTACAATCAAGGCCAAATTAAGTGTGGCATAAATTAGCAAAATATAACACAAACTAGCACACAGGGGGAAGAGGCTGAATGTGATCTACACCACTCAAGAGGATACGATACATTTCTTTTCAATTAAGAGTTTGAGCAACGTCAAAGCCTGAGCTTCGGTATTGCCCATAAGAAAGGAACTCATTTGAATATCTGCTCCATTCTCTCAAGACATTAGGATGAGGAATCACTCGTTAAAAATAAGGAGGTGGAAAGCAGCAAGATAAGCATTTCTAATTGCTACAGTGTTTGTTTCCTAATTTGTGACCAGTGACACTAAAATTGCCCAGTTATAAAAAAGAAGAAGAAGGAAACTTGGAGAAGCAGAGGCATTAAAGTCTCTGGGTGGGAGGAGGAGGAGGAGGAGGGGATGGAGGGGGAAGAGGAGGGGGAGGAGGGGGAAGAGGAGGAGGGGGAGGAGGAGGAGGAGGGGGAAGAGGAGGGGGAGGAAGAGGGGGAGGAGGGGGAAGAGGGGGAGGAGGAGGAGGAGGGGGAGGAGGAGGGGAAAGAGGAGGAGGGGGAGGAGGAGGAGGAGGATGAGGGGGAGGAGGAGGAGGAGGGGGAGGAGGAGAGGGAGGAGGAGGGGGAGGAGGGGGAAGAGGAGGAAGAGGAGGGGGAGGAGGAGGAGGGGGAAGAGGAGGGGGAGGAGGAGGAGGCGGAGGAGGAGGAGGGGGAGGAGGAGAGGGAGGAGGAGGGGGAGGAGGGGAAGAGGAGGAGGGGGAAGAGGAGGAGGGGAGGAGGAGGAGGGGAGGAGGGGGGGCGGAGGAGGAGGAGGGGGAGGAGGAGGAGGAGGAGGAGGAGGAGGAGGGGGGGCGGAGGAGGAGGAGGGGGAGGAGGAAGAGGAGGAGGAGGAGGAGGAGGGAGAGGAGGAGACGTGATGGGAATGCAGGAATGGAAAACCGCGGGGGCGGAGGAGGGGAGGAGGAGGGGAGGGGGAGGAGGGGGAAGAGGAGGAGGCGGAGGAGGGGGAGGAGGGGAGGGGGGGAGGAGGAGGGGGAGGAGGAGGAGGAGACGTGATGGGAATGCAGGAATGGAAAACCTGGGCACTGAGGAAGAAGCTGAATAAAATAGCTGCTGTGGTTGTAATCCCAACACTAACTGCACTGTCAAGCAGCTAATAAAAATAGGCTGATGGCGGATCAAACCCCAGTTATTTAAATACATTCAAAGCCTTTCTGAACCGAATCTCCAGAAATCCTGCTCTCTGACTCATTTAAAGACTATTTCTGTATCCCGTTCTCTTCCTCTTTTCCCTACCTCTCTATCCCCCCCCCCGCCTCTCCTCTGCTCCCCATCTCCCCTCTCACAGTATCATTGCTAAATCTATTTAGGACCGCCGCTGGGAGCAATTTAGCAGAAATGGGTTTGTGCACATCTTGAATACGGCGTCCGTCATAAAAATACAAAGGTTCTGCACAAAGAGACTGGTTAAATAGCCATGTATCCGACCAGTGGTAGCCTGCAGGAGGCTATGACACCAGAGCTCCCACGGACTGAGGAGCAGCAGCAGGAAATAGCAGCCCTTTGCTTTAGGAAGACGATAGACTGTGTTGCTGCATCATGTAACATGTTGTACTGACTGGGGCAATACTGAGAGCAAGGTAGACTGACCAGCAACCTGCTGACCAGCAGGCAACCCAATGAAAATAGAAGGGGTCTACTCTCTCTCTTCACCACACAGCCAACAACAGTGGAGATCTGTGGGGTCCTTTGAACCGATGAGGTTGATTCTCTGACACCATGTGACACGTCCATCTCATGTGTTGGTTGGGGGGGGGGGAGAGATAATGTGGGTACAGTTAAAGCCCTCTGAACCTGAAAGAGCACGTTCATCTCCATGACTTTGAATTCATTATCCATCAAAGATAAGTCTCCTTTTTAACCACAGAGCTATATTTGTCAATGTCACCGCACAAAGGAGAGGGGCAACTTATTCATGCCAAACATGCCTCCGGTTTAAACTTTTGGTCGACCCTTAGAGCACTATTTTTTAATTAAAAGAGGTCCCCTTTCTTCTTCCTTTCTAGCAGGAGTCTCTCTGAGATACCACGTCTTCCCCTATGCAGCATGAAACCCTGAGAGGACTCAGTCACTCACGATAACATATCTTTCAATTACGGTTTTATTGTGACCCCCATCCGGTTGCCATTCAACTCTCTCCTCTCCCTCAAACCCGAGCGTACTTGCAAATGGAAAAGTGACACATGAGGCTGCATGGAAACCAAACTGCTCTGGTCTCAGCCATTAGCCATCACACTACACGCTGCCTGGCTGCCTGGCTTTCTGGCTGGAAGGAACAGGAGGAGGGGCTGGGGTGTTTTATCTGAACTGGGAGACCAATGAGAAGGGTGGGGGGAGAGGAGGGGTTGGTAATGAGCAGAACAGAGAGCAAGGCAAGGCGAGGGGACAGACCCGACTCCCCCTAACCCCATCCCACCCCATACCTACCCTCGCTGCCTGCTTGCCTGCTCAAATTGACAGGCGGGCAGATTGAGGGTTAAGATTAGCAGCCCCCTTCTCACAGAAGGCCACGGAGATACAGTATTGAGAATGAATGGCCATGTCATGTTGTCAACGTTGTAACCTTGGCAACAGACAGAGTACTATTTCCGTCCCCCGCTGCTGACCACCGGGGTTGGGTGGTAGCAGGGATGATAGTGTTGGGGCCCGGGTGTCTTGATGCCTATAGTACTGTACAGCCTGGGTCATTAACACAGAGCAAAGGGGATAACAGCCTAGATACCTCTAACATATCATCGTACTCTATAGGCCTTCTTCAAGGCCATTCTTTCAAAGCATCTCAATGGATCCTTAGATGCTGGAAGGCAATATTTTGCCGGTTAATGGGTAGTCTAGTTCCGTAGTAGGTGACAACACAAAGTGCAATCCATTAATGGAACGCAGTCAAAATCAAACCGTAGGTTTATATCGATATAAAAGTCACTCTTCATCTGTCTTAGTTTCGGCTACCGTACAAATCTGGATGCATGCTTGGCAAGCCGGTGTAATACATCTCATCTCTACTACTCTGTATCAAACACAACCATTCCACACGCCAATGCCAATGCACAGTGCATCTTAAACTCCAGCTCTGTTCTTCAGATGCTACAGATTGTCATCATGTACTGACAACGTCAGAGCTGTCAAACAACTCTTTTCTTTCTTAGTGTCGTATCCGCCGGTGCTACCTACGCTTTGATGTCAATACTGCAAGTAAAGACCGACACATGTTTTCCCGTCAGTTTCCTGTACAGTATACTCAGGGGAATATTAAAGTTAGCCTATATATTCCATCATTCAAACTAAATTACATTCATAGGCCACATTATAGACTCCAAACAACCACATCCCAATTCACCTATGGCTTTAATATAACCCCTCCCTCAGTAATGTATACAGAATCAACATGGCATGTGTCTCGCTCATCTTCAAGGGCAAACTGGGATAATCAGTTAATATTTTATAAACTCATTTTCTCCCTGTGATTATTTTGCAGCAGGCAGGGTAGGTAGAGAGAGAGAGAGAAAGGAGTCAAAGCACTGTATTAAATCGAATCTTCAAACACCAACCTGGCTCCCACTGACGAGCCACGGGCCATTCATCACTGCCATTACCTCACCAACCACCTTTATCCTCCTCCTCTACGGCTGCTGCTGGCCAAGCCAGCTCTCCTCCCTTACTCACTCCATCTCTCTCTCACTCACTCCCTTACTTACTCACTCCCTACTTCCATCTCTCCTCACTCCCCTCCTCCTCCATCCTTCCATCAATCCCCGCTTCACGCCATCTCTCCCTAAAACCTTCCTACTGTTCACTTTTCCTTCCTTCAGTCTCTCAATCGTTCCCTTTCTTTCCGTTCCCCCCCCCATCTCTATGAATGTCTCATATATACATCCGTATTTCTCTGTCTGAATGTACCTTTTCCATTAACTCTTGCCTATTATATTTCTCCTACCATGCGGTGTTAATCACTGGGTTTCCACGTCATTACAGCAGGCGGCACAGCGGCTTCATTCTCATTCATAGTCTTGGGAAGCTCGTTACCACCAGCAGCCCTGTCAATTCCCTACAGAATGGTGAATGACGTGTTCAGAGGCCAGAAGGTCAAATCAAATTAAGTTCCCTCACATATGTTAATGTAATATTATGCAGGACAAAAAGGGTCTAATTGTCTTTGCTACCTTTCGTACGGTACATCAACAACCATTGGGATGTTAATAGAGGAGCGGTATAAAAAGAGCTCTGTTGCTATTGAATGTTGCTCCTGAATTAAATACCTCTGTTATGCTCATTGCTGTGTTGTGCAATTATCAAGGTATAGTCTGCAAGAGCCAGAAAGTTGATGCACCACCCTATTAAGGTTATTAGCTATGCGTGTATATTAGTAGCGTTTACCTCACACTGGGCTGTGTTGGGCCAATAAGACCGTCCTGCCTTTTCCTACGAGCCTACATGTCTAATTACAAATGAAACAGATCCAGAGGTATTGTATAGGTTAGTCTATGTAAATCAATATCAATTTGGAGAGCGAGTACCTGTGGGACTTGACTTATCTGACCAAATCTCCGAATGTGACAACAGCAGTGAAATAACTTTACTGATAACAGTGAGTCATTATGTTACGCCATTAAAGAACAGTACTTGTTTACAGGTAATTATAAACTGGGTGGATTGAGCCCTGAATGCTGATTGTCTGACAGCCGTGGTATATCAGACCGTATACCACGGGTATAAAAATAAAAAAAACGTATTTTCACTGCTGTAATTCCGTTGGTAACCAGTTCATAATAGCAATAAGGCACCTCAGGGTTTGTGTTATATGGACAATATACCACAGCCAAGGGCTGTGTCCAGGCACTCCGTGTTGCGTCGTGGATAAGAACAGACCTTAGCCGTGGTATTTTGGCCATATACCACACCCCCTTCGGGCCTTATTGCTTACATCTACCCCCCTTATATCTACCCCACTTACATCTACCCCCCCTTACATCTACCCCCCTTACATCTACCCACCTTACATCGAGCCCCCTTACATCGAGCCCCCTTACATCTACCCCCCTTACATCTACCCACCTTACATCGAGCCCCCTTACATCTACCCCCCTTACATCTACCCCCATTACATCTACCCACCTTACATCTACCCACCTTACATCTACCCCCCTTAATCCTTCTCTTCTACTATCTGTGTATCCGGTCCTATTAATCAGTAGCCTACCAGTAATGTAGGCTACATGTTCCTCCGTATGCTCTCTATACTCAGAGACCTAGAGTTGTTGCTCTACTTCATCTGACCGTAGCTCTGCTGTGTTCAGGCAGCTGTTTCATGTCCCCTGCCTTTATGGTTCTACCCAGATACCACTCCTCTGTGCACCATCTCATCCGTGCACGCCCTCAGCAGGGGTCCCTCTTTTTGCCTTCGTCAAAAAGTAAAAATAGCAGCACTTTAGGGCAGTTTAGCTGCAAGTGTTTTTTTTCCAGGCGCTGGAAATGCTTAGTGACAGGCTGACTGCTGAATCTGGAGGATTAGGGAGAAGGTTGTTTGATCACAGCTGTGTGTGCTACGCTCTCTCTGCCTCTTCCTCTATTTCACATCTTCATTTTGCTCCCTTTCTCTCTCCCTCTTCCTCCTCTCCCCCAGCTCTGTCTGGCCGTGCCCACTGGCACCCCTGGGCTCCGTGACAGAAGGTGGCAGTGTTAGACAGACAGATAGACAGACGGGGACGGGGGGGTACACCAGGGAGGGATGGTACCACGCTAAACAGCACAGCATCGCCCAGCGAGGCGAAAGGATGGGAGGCAGGAGACACTCAGTCGTATACATGAACAGATGGATAAGTTGAACGAGAATGAAAACAAAGCCTTCAAATAGTATAACTATGTCAAGTCTGTCTGACTCAGGTGTCTTACATTCCTAGTGTTTTATTCTGGTGGAGTCATGTTTTGCTAACTCTAGCTTAGGCCTATAATATGTTTTGCTAACTCTAGCTTAGGCCTATCATATGTTTTGCTAACTCTAGCTTAGGCCTATCATATGTTCTGCTAACTCTAGCTTAGGCCTATCATATGTTTTGCTAACTCTAGCTTAGGCCTATCATATGTTTTGCTAACTCTAGCTTAGGCCTATCATATGTTTTGCTAACTCTATCTTAGGCCTATCATATGTTTCGCTAACTCTAGCTTAGGCCTATCATATGTTTTGCTAACTCTAGCTTAGACCTATCATATGTTTCAATAACTCTAGCTTAGGCCTATCATATGTTTTGCTAACTCTAGCTTAGGCCTATCATATGTTTTGCTAACTCTATCTTAGGCCTATCATATGTTTTGCTAACTCTAGCTTAGGCCTATAATATGTTTTGCTAACTCTAGCTTAGGCCTATCATATGTTTTGCTAACTCTAGCTTAGGCCTATCATATGTTTTGCTAACTCTATCTTAGGCCTATCATATGTTTTGCTAACTCTAGCTTAGGCCTATAATATGTTTTGCTAACTCTAGCTTAGGCCTATCATATGTTTTGCTAACTCTAGCTTAGGCCTATCATATGTTTTGCTAACTCTATCTTAGGCCTATCATATGTTTTGCTAACTCTAGCTTAGGCCTATCATATGTTTTGCTAACTCTAGCTTAGGCCTATCATATGTTTTGCTAACTCTAGCTTAGGCCTATCATATGTTCTGCTAACTCTAGCTTAGGCCTATCATATGTTTTGCTAACTCTAGCTTAGGCCTATCATATGTTTTGCTAACTCTAGCTTAGGCCTATCATATGTTTTGCTAACTCTAGCTTAGGCCTATCATATGTTTTGCTAACTCTAGCTTAGGCCTATCATATGTTTTGCTAACTCTAGCTTAGGCCTATCATATGTTTCGCTAACTCTAGCTTAGGCCTATCATATGTTTTGTACAAAATGCTTTTTTATTACAGTTTTGTTTTGCCTTAAGTTAACCTGCATCTCTCTGCCTACAGAGAAGTGAGTGAGGAGGATGCAGGCAGGCAGCTGCTTCTCTCTCCATGCGAGTGGGAGGGGTTGGCAACATCAGCCCTACAGTTGCACTGTGGTTATGTGATGCTTCCGGGACACACAATATTGAGTCATACAGACAGTTACCATGGGTAGTCTCCAGGTGAGGCTCAACCAAACAAAACAATGATTTTAGGCTGGCTGGCTCTACTCTCGCCTCCCTTCAAAATGGCTGAGTTTCTACAGCGGGGGCTGGGGTTGGAGATCACTATCCACAGGCCTCTAATGGATGAGAGCTGAGGAGCTATAAGCAGTTAAACAGACAGCAGCACATCTGTGGGCCAATGAAATATTCAGCAGTGTGGCTAGGCTACAGCTCCACACACCTTCTGAAACTTTAATCATTTATCAATAACTCTCCTTCGTTCTCTCTTTCTCCAGCTCTCGCTTACTCTCCCAGGAAGAAGGGAAGCCGGGCCCTGTGTCTCGTTAACACCCACCCACCATCAAAAATACACTCTACAGAACGCTCTACACTACACTCCCTCTCAGGTACATGTACTATAGGTTGAGAGAGAGAGAGAAACAGAGAGAGAGAGAAACAGAGAGAGAAAGAGAGAGAAAGAGAGAGAAAGAGAGAGAGAAACAGAGAGAGAAAGAGAGAGAAAGAGAGAGAGAGAGAGAGAGAGAGAGAGAGAGAGAGAGAGAAAGAAAGAGAAACAGAGAGAGAAAGAGAGAGAGAGAGAGAGAGAGAGAGAGAGAGAGAGAGAGAGAGAGAGAGAGAGAGAGAAAGAAAGAAAGAGAGAGAGAGAGAGAGATTTAACCGGCCCCCTCAGGTGAGGCAGATATCAAACCGAGCCTGAAGTGAGTACTGTATGAGTAACACCTACCTACAATGTATTGTACAATACCAACCAACGCATCATCCAGGACAGCAGAGCACAGCACCACTCCATACATACATAATCACCTGGAGAGAGTTGACACTGACTGACTTCACTGGCCTCGCTCACTCACTCACGTCTGAATAACATGGAGAGATGTGTCTGGTGTGCTTTAGCTAACAAACTCATGTCAAACGTCTCCACTACATACATGCAGTACATGCCATGGCAACGGCAATTGTTACATTTCACAGAAACACGGCACACATCATTTCACAAAAACATGGCACAGGGATAATCATTTTTCTGTTCGTGCCCAACAAAACACTGTTCTGGAGTTCTTATTCACAGAGTAACAAATTGATCATTATGTGCTCGACTGGACCATGGCACAGTGATTAAACCAATACATCAGGTTTATGTTTCAAGAATGCCCAATTTCCATTTTTTTTTTTTGGGGGGGGGGGGGGGGGGTTAAAACTGAAAATGTCAGACAGGGGTTTCATTTCTGAGCAGGGGGAGGGGCAAGTTTGACAAAGTGCATAGGCAATGAGCTCAGCCTGTTAACCTTGGACAGTGTTTTAAATGTCATTATTTTGAGCTGCTGCTGACAACTAAAAGACCTGCGGGACTAGAGCTGTTCTCTTATCCATGCAGTGCCATGTAAATCACTACTTCACCAAGAGGAAATGACTTCCTGGGGCCCAGTGTTATTAATTTAAATTCTCTGTTAGTCAAATTGTTGCACATAATAAATATGGAGCAGCTCACGATGCTTATCTGCTGTGACATCCCATTCTCACCAACAACATGTTTTCATCCTCTTCCTCTTTCATCTAGTCTGAATGGCATTCCTGAAAGAGGCAGCTCTTCTAAACAGCTCTCTCTCTCTCTCTCTCTCACACACTCCTTCACTCTCTCTCTCTCTCTCTCTCTCCCACTCCTCTCTCACACACTCTTTCACTCTCCCTCTCTCTCACTCTCCCACTCCTCTCTCTCTCTCTCTTTCTCTCTCTCTCTCACTCCCTCTCCTCTCTCATGCTCCATCTCTCACCCTCCCTCCCTCTCTCTCTCTCTCTCTCTGACTCTTGTCTCTTGCTGATAGGCTAAGGCTTACATTGCTCATGCATATGATGCCTGTCCTCAGCATTCTCTCCTGCATGTCTTCTTCTCTTCTCTGGACTGTCTGTCTGCTCCAAGGAGCCCAAGGAGCTTACAGCATTTAATAACACACACACAGTAACACCTGATGCCTCACACAAACAAAACTCAGACACATTATTGGACTCAGACACACACACGTGCAATCGTGTACCAAGGTTATTATACTTAAAAAAAGGGTTTTATTTCTATTCGTTTTTCAATTTTTATTTTGAATTCAGTTTAGTTTGTTAGTTTACAGACCTGATTTGCTAGTTTTTATTTAGTTGTAGTGTGTAGAAATATTTGTATTTATTTTATTTTTATTATTTCATTTCAGTTTTAGTTTTAGTGTAAGGGACAAAACGCATGCGTGGGAGGCTAGGAGCAATCTGGGTTTTAGAGTTTTGTGTGTTTTTTGGGATGTCACTTCTTGCAACTGTGGGGCAGTAATATATACTGTAAGGTGATGGGTCAGGGCATTGATGGGTCAGGGCATTGATGGGTCAGGGCATTGATGGGTCAGAGCATTAGTTAGGTTAGCCCTTCTCATGACTCCAATGCCACATCCCTTTTGATTAGAAACAATTGATCCATGATTGCGATATGGTTTTGGAAACCTTGAACACTCAACTTAATTAGCATCCAAAAATAACTTTACAAATACAAAAGTTACACGTACTGATTTACCACAGATTCCTGTCGAGCCGACAGGATTGTTTTGGTTCCCTCCTAAGTTTCCATTAGCTCAGGAAGTGCAACGCAAAACACTGAAAGTGTCTGGGAATGTGTCTGGGAACGAGGATAATGTCAATGTGGATTCAAACGGAATAGTGCCGAGACTGGGGCAAAAAAACATGTTGGAAGGAAACCCGCCCTGTCTACACCGATGCTTTTTAACTTCAGTAGCACATGTAAGAAGAATGCAGTTTTTCCCCAGTTAGCTAGTGGTAACTAATGATAGTGAGGCTTCCCAGTTAGCTAGTGGTAACTAATGATAGTGAGGCTTCCCAGTTAGCTAGTGGTAACTAATGATAGTGAGGCTTCCCAGTTAGCTAGTGGTAACTAATGATAGTGAGGCTTCCCAGTTAGCTAGTGGTAACTAATGATAGTGAGGCTTCCCAGTTAGCTAGTGGTAACTAATGATAGTGAGGCTTCCCAGTTAGCTAGTGGTAACTAATGATAGTGAGGCTTCCCAGTTAGCTAGTGGTAACTAATGATAGTGAGGCACACGCTATAACCTTTTGAAACATCTCTATTTTCTGCCCACATTTACCCGCCATATTCAGTAACTTGAAAACTGATTATTGTCCAGTTGAGAGAAAAAAATACAACTGAACATAATTCATGATGGTTTTTATTTTATTTTTGTTTCTTTCTTTCTCTTTTTCAGTTTACTAAATAGTTTTTTCATGATTAGTTTTAGTTTACTATAATAACCATGGCGCGCACACACACACACATGCACGCGCGCACACACACGTACTGAGCGCCACAACAATGGCTCGCTGTATTGTAAGGATGCAATCAATTTAGTCTAAAATAAATAATGAAACATGTTCAATTTGGTTAAATAATGCAAAAACACAGTGTTGGAGAATAAAGTAAAAGTGCAATATGTGCCATGTAAAAAAGCGAACGTTTAAGTTCCTTGCTCAGAACATGAGAACATATGAAAGCTGGTGGTTCCTTTTAATATGAGTCTTCAATATTCCCAGTTAAGAAGTTCTAGGTTGTAGTTATTATAGGAATTATGACGTGTCGGCTATTTCTCTCTATACCATTTGTATTTCTTATATCTTTGACTATTGGATGTTCTTATAAGCACTTCAGTATTGCCAGCCTAATCTCGGGAGTTCATAAAGTCATAAACAGCGCTGTGCTTCAAGCATTGCTAAGAGCTGCTGGCAAACGCAATAAAGTGCTGTTTGAATGAATGCTCTATCAAATATCAAATCATAGACTTAATTATAATAAACACACAGAAATACGAGCCTTTGGTCATTAATATGGTCAAATCCGGAAACTATCATTTAGAAAACAAAACGTTTATTCTTTCAGTGAAATACGTAACCGTTCCGTATTTTATCGAACGGGTGGCAACCCTAAGTCTAAATATTGCTGTTACATTGCACAACCGTCAATGTCATAATTCTGTACAATTCTGGCAAATTAATTACGGTCTTTGTTAGGAAGAAATTACCTTAACACAGTTAAGGCGGCCCAAACTGTTGCATATACCCTGACTCTGCTTGCACAGAACTAAAGAGAAGCGACACAATTTCCCAAGTTAATATTGCCTGCTAACCTTGAATTTCTTTTAACTAAATATGCAGGTTTAAAAAAATATAGTTCTGTGTACTGATTTTAAGGTCAATGCCATTTATGGTTAGGTACATTTGTGCAACGATTGTGCTTTTTACGCAAATGTGCTTTTGTTAAATCATCACCCGTTTGGCGAAGTTAAAGTAGGCTGTGATTCAATGATACATTTACAGGCACCGCTTCGATAATATGCAACGCAGGACAAGCTATTTAACCTCGTAATATCAACCATGTGTAGTTAACTAGTGATTATGTGAAGATTTATTGTTTTTATTAAGATAAGTTTAATGCTAACTAGCAACTTACCTTGGCTCCTTGCAGTAAGTAGCAAGGTCCTTTTGATGCTGCACTCGGGTAACAGGTGGTCAGCCTGCCACACAGTCTCCTCATGGATTGCAATGTAATCGGCCATAATCCGCATCCAAAAAGGCAGATTACCGATTGTTATGAAAATTTGTCCCAAATTAAATCGGCCTTGCTGATTCATTGGTCGACCTCTAGAGTAAACCTGCCACCATCCCTACGGTGAAGCATGGTGGTGGTAGCATCATGCTGTGGGGATGATTTTCAGCGTCAGAGACTGGGAGACTAGTCCGGATCGAGGGAAAGATGAACGGAGCAAAGTACAGAGAGATCCTTGACGAAAACGTGCTCCAGTGCCTCCAGGATCTCAGACAAGGGGGTGAAGGTTCACCTTCCAACAGGACAACAACCCTAAGCACACAGCCAAGACAATGCTGGAGTGACTTCGGGACAAATCTCTGAATGTCCTTGAGTGGCCCAGCCAGAGCCCGGACTTGAACCCAAATCGAACATCTCTGGAGAGACCTGAAACTAACTGTGCAGTTACGCTCCCCATCCAACATGACAAAGCTTGAGAGAATCTGCAGAGAAGAATGGGACAAACTCCCAAAATACAGGTGTGCCAAGCTTGTAGCGTCATACCCAAAAAGACTCGATGCTGTGATCACTGACAAAGGTGCTGAGTAAAGGGTCTGAGTACTTATGTAAATGTGATATTTCAGTTTTTAATTTTTTATATATTTGCAAACATTTCTAAAAACCTGTTTTTGCTTTGTCATTATGGGATATTGTGTGTAAATTAATGAGGAAACATATTTTTAAATACATTTTAGAATAAGGCTGTATTGTAACAAAATGTGGAAAAACTCAAGGTGTCTGAATACTTTCCGAAGGCTCTGTACATATATGAAGTGAGTAAAACAGTATGTGAACATTATTAAAGAGACCATTGTTTAATGACTATGTACTGTACATAGGGCAGAGTATCTCTGAGGTGCAGAGCAGGGTATTGGTTGGAGGCAGGCTAGTGATTACTATTTAACAGTCTGAAGATAAACAGCTTCTATCAGTCTCTCGGTCTCAGCATTGATGCACCTGTACTGTCTCCACCTTCTAGATAGTAGTAGGATGAACAGGCCATGACTCGGGTGCTGGAGGTCCTTGATGATCATCTTGGCCTTCCTGTGACACCGGGTGCTGTAGATGTCCTGGAGGGCAGGCAGTGTGCCCCCGGTGATGCGTTGGGCTGACCGCACCACCCTCTGGAGAGCCCTGCGGTTGAGGACGGTGGAATTGAGGTTGAAGAGCTTCTGTTATGTCTTCTTCTCCACGTTGCCTGTATGACGTGACCATTTCAGGTTGTCAGTGATGTGCACGCCGAGGAACTTGAAGCTCTTGACCCTCTCCACTGCGGCCCGTCGATGTGGATTGGGGCGTGCTCTCTCTGCAGTCTCCTTTAGACCACAATCAGCTCCTTCATTTTGTTGACATTGAGGGAGAGGTTATTTCCTGCCACCACTCTTCCAGGCTGTCTCATCGTTGTTGGTAATCAAGCCTACCACTGTTATGTCGTCAGAATGATGATTGAGTTGGAGACGTGCGTGGCCACGCAATCATTGCTGTTGGGGCTGACATTATACAATTTACTGGCTGAAATTAAATCAGAAAATCCACATTCCTACAATTATAATCCATCCACATAGGCTAATTCACAAAAATAACATGCTAAAATTCTACTCAAATAATAGGCTACACATCCATTTTAGTTCTGACAAACAAACGCATGAGCAGATCTGTGTTGGAGCACTGATTGGCTGCTTGCATGTGTGTGTGTGTGTGTGTGTGTGTGTGTGTGTGTGTGTGTGTGTGTGTGTGTGTGTGTGTGTGTGTGTGTGTGTGTGTGTGTGTGTGCGTGTGTGTGTAACAGACTTCTGTAAATGTATCTTAAGGCTTAGTGCCACCTCAGCACAGCTGCTCTGTAGGGGTGTACTCCTGGAGAGGAGGATAACAATAAACGTAACCATGAAGGCAGCTAGGCACGCCATATTATGCCACACCAAAGCCAGCTGAGGTGGGCTGAGGCCCTCAATCGTCCATGCTCTGCCAGGCCTAGGCTGTTAGGGCCTCTTCTAGCTGGGCTGACTGGAACAGGATGGTTCAGCAGGTACTATAGCTCCTCTTCACTGCATGGTCAACCCAGGGTTAATACCTTAGAGAGGAAAACCTTGTACGCTAGAATACTGCTGCCTCTCTCATGCCATACCTAAGGCTTATCCATCCGAGTGAACTGGCGTTTAAATTATCCCGTTCCATTCCACATGACTCAGTGTGAATGAAAACCAGCGTACAAAGAGAGGGAAGCCCTGCAAACTGAGTTCATTTCTACTATAGTCTACCTTTTAGAGTTCTGTCAATAGTATCAATAACCTCTTAAAGAAATCCCAAAGCAACCCAGTTGAGAACACACCGAAGTCAATCAGTTTGGGAGGGGGATGGGGGGGATGGGGGGTTATATCTAGAATGTTACTATTAACTGGTGCTTTATGAGGCTATTATCGGCTTTTTGCCATGGCAGGAGACATACACGTGGTCGTGGTGGTGGCTGAGGGTTGCAGAGGACAGATCTGTATCACATTGTTTGTGGATGGATCAATAATCCCACAACTTTAATTAGCAGGGGGGTCAGGCTGGCTGGGTCTGTGCAGGGTAGAGCCGCAGCTGCAGGGCCCCAGGTAAAGCTCATCAGTAAAGGGGGCTTACAGTTACCGCTCAGCCCCTAATCTCTCTGCCCATCGCACCCAAATTAAAGCAGCAAATGGGAAATTGATTTCTATCCCCCCTGTCCGTGGCAATATCTCCTTTTGTCTTAAGGACATTAGGCAGGCCTGGCCTGCACCTTGCCTAAGCTGTTCTTTAAAATGTTCATTATCGATACTGAGGCTGGACTGGCACCGTGCCAGAGGCTGAGGCAGAGCAGCCAATGTGAAGAGTAGGAGGAGGTGCTGGGTCTTTGATGGCAGATATTTCATAGATCTGTAAAACCATGGCAGACTAGAAGAGGAAGCCAGTGACCTCTGCCTTTAACCTGAGCTACTGCTGATGCTGACAGTGCACTGTACCACCCACAGGACTGAGATGGAGCAGATTAGATAGACCATCCTGGGAGGCAGCAGGCATCAGCTCTACTCCTCTCCCTTTACTGGTGAAGAAAACAAGAGGATGGATCCAAAACTATAGGGGGAGTGAGTCAGCAAAACCCCTCCACCAGACCTGATAGTGATGAAGACGCCGTCGCAGCCAGCCAGCCTACTGATATCACCCAGAATCAAAAGAACTATAATCAATTTATGGAGCTATTTCAGTATCAACAGAAATTATATTTAAATTTCATCATTTTTTATTTCTATTAGGATATTGAATTTCGATTTAATATTTTGTCATTTGTAATGCACAAATTTAATCCTTGAATTTATACATTTGTATTTCATTATTTGAAACTGAATTGACTGAATATTGCATTCAGTTTTTAAATTATATTTAATTTTATATTACATTTCAATATTTATATATTTAAATATGGTAGATATTGCATTCAGTATCTGTGTTTCAAGTTTACAAACTATCATTTAAAGTTCATCAAAGTTTGATATTTTCAACTTCTCAGATGCATTCAGATTCAGTTTTCAAATTCAGATAAATGTCTCTAAATTCAGATTCAAAACCAGAGACGGCCTCCCGAGTGGCGCAGTGGTCTAAGGCGCTGCATCGCAGTGCTAGCTGTGCCACTAGAGATTCTGGGTTTGAGTCCAGGCTCTGTCACGCCTGGGAGGCCCATGGGGCGGCGCACAATTGGCCCAGCGTCGTCCGGGTTAGGGAGGGTTTGGCAGGCAGGGATATCCTTCTCTCATCGCCCACTAGTGACTCCTGTGGCGGGCCGGGCACAGTGCATGCTGACACGTTCACCAAGTGTACGGTGTTTCCTCCGACACATTGGTGTGGCCGGCTTCCGGGTTGGATGGGCAAGAGGCAGTGTGGCTTGGTTGGGTTGTGTTTCGGAGGACGCATGGCTCTTGACCTTCGCCTCTCCTGAGTCCGCACGGGAATTGCAGCGATGAGACAAGACTGTAACTACCAATTGGATACCGTGAAAAATTACAATATATATATATATATATATAAAAACAGAGACAACATCCAGGTAGAGGGTAACAGATATAATCAAACGCTCCAGCAAGGTTACTCATCAAAAAATTACCCACCTGGGTTACATTTCACCCCCTTTTGACCTCATACGCAGAGATCACGGCACCAATACAACTGACTGGGTTTGAAATCAGGCCTACTGAACAACAACAAACCTTTCTGTGGCAAACAGAAGCAGACATATCTGTGCTCCGCATTTAATAAGAGTGCACCCAAGGTGGTTTAGTGATCCATGCATGTGATTAGTGTGTCGTCCATTACATGAACCTCCTGAACTGATCCATATAGGCTTCAGCCAAGTGATATGCAGGAGATCTGGTTCAAACTCAGTCAGTCACAAGAGCAAGATTAAATAGGAAGTGGAAAGGCTATCCTTAGAAGGGCAGTGATAGAGCCATTCAACTATATTATTATGGGGGCCAAATTGCCATTTTTGTGACACTTCCTTCTAACGTGTCCTTAGCGGGCTGTGATCATCATAGAGTCTTTCTTAGCTTTTAAGAATGGGGTCAGAATAACTTGTAGCCAAAACAGTTTAAAAGCTAGAGCTAAATTCATAGGGTGGAAATAAATTCAACACGCCACATTGGCTTTAGAAACCATCAGAAGCTTCTCTTTACCACAGAGAGTGTTTGATTCTATCAGTTCTCCTCGACCATTCCTGGCTGGCAAAGTATCAGGATGTTGTCTCTGGTTCTGAATCGGAATTTAAAAACCGAATTTGAAAACATGCATCTGGTAAGTTGAATATACTTTTAATTCATTTGTAAACTTGATACACAGACGATGAATGCAGTATATCTAATATTGAAACTGTATTAGTATTGAATTTGAATATTCAATTAAATTGAAAATGAATATTAAAACTGAAATACAATATTAATTCATTATGGAATTCAAATACAATTTCTGCTGGCACTGAAATCGGTCGATACCTATGTGTCACTTTTCTCAGACGGCAGTTTCTGTGGTGCCGTGCTGATGTTTTCCACTTCGCGGCAGGACTCTATTTGTCATTCTAATGAACTTCTCCGCGGGGAAGAAAATCCCAGACAACATTTCTTAAGATGTCAGAGGAGTGAGAATGTAAAGTGTGCAACACAGTTAATTCAAGTGTGCTTCGGCCTAGCCTGCAGGCATGGGGCTTAGGCTATGTCTCATTCACTGAAACGTACTGTACTTCCAAGTATAGGGCTTAGGGAGCACTACCAGATTGAGGAGTACACATTTGGGACAGGTCCATAAACCCTCTCGGGCCCATGGGCCAATCTATTGGAGTGGAAGTCCTTTTCATTGAGGATGGGCAGGCAGACAGAAAGCAGCCCTTCCTCTCCTTTGCCAACCCTGATTTGCCTGAGAGCCTTATGGCGTGACAGTAGACTACCATGTTTAGACTGAGAGACACATTGTTTGGGTGGTATGGAAATGAGTTCTTAAGCAAACCGTTCCAGTGCCTTAGTAGGTTAGCCAAGCGATCAGGCTGGGGTGGGAGCATGGTACACTATATATACAAAAGTATGTGGACACCATTTCAAATTTGTTGATTTCGCTATATCTGCCCACAGCCATGAAATCTCCATAGACAAACATTGTCAGTAGAATGGCCTTACTGAAGAGCTCAGTGACTTCCAACGTTACACCGTCATAGGATGCCACCTTTTAAACAAGTCAGTTTGTAAGATTTCTGCCCTGCTAGAGCTGCCCCAGTCAATTGTAAGTGTAAGTTATTGTGAAGTGAAAAGGTCTAGGAGCAACAACGGCTCAGCAGCGAAGTGGTAGGCCAAACAAGCTCAAAGAACGGAACCGCAGAGTGCTGAAGCGCGTAGAGCGTAGAACTTACCTGTCCTCGGTTGCAACACTCACTACCGAGTTCCAAACTGCCTCTGGAAGCAACATCAGCACAAGAACAGTTCGTCGGGAGCTTCATGAAATGGGCCAAGCAGTCGCACACTAGGTTAAGATCCCAATGCGCAACGCCAAGCATCGGCTGGTGTGGTGTAAAGCTCGCCGCCATTGGACTCTGGAGCAGCAGAAACGCATTCTCTGGAGTGATTAATCACACTTCACCATCTGGCAGTCCGACGGACAAATCGAGTTTGGTGGATGCCAGGAGAACGTCACCTGCCCCAATGCATAGTGCCAACTGTAAAGTTTGGTGGAGGAGGAATAATTGTCTGGGGCTGTTTTTCATGGTTCGAGCTAAGCCCCTTAGATACAGGAAAGTGAAATCTTAACTTTACAGCATACAACGACATTCTAGACAATTCTGTGCCTCCAACTTTGCAGAAAAAGTTTGGGGAAGGCCCTTTCCCGTTTCAGCACGACAATGCCCCTGTGCACAGAGCTCGGTATGGAAGACCTTGAGTGACCTGCACAGAGCCTTGACCACAACCCCATCGAAAACCTTTCAGATGAATTGAAACGCCGACTGCGAGCCAGGCCTAAACGCTCAACATCAGTGCCCGACCTCACTAATGCTCTTGTGGCTGAATAGAAGCAAGTCCCCGCAGCAATGTTCCAACATCTAGTGGAAAGCCTTCCCAGAAGAATGGAAGCTGTTATAGAAGCAAAGGGGGACCAACTCCATATTAATGGCCATGATTTTGGAATGAGTTGTTCGATGAGCAGGTGTCCACATACATTTGGTCATGTAGTGTACTAAAGGCAACATCAAGGTTGTGGGTTCCATTCCCTAATGGACTACTAAATATTAGTTTGGGATGAAAGCCTGCCTTCATTCTATGACAGACCGTAAGGTGGCACTGTGAGTATGGTAGGCCGCCCTACACATACCTGTGAGCCGTATATGTACGGTGAGCTGTGTAAAAGGAGAGGCAGGAAGGAGCTACAGCGGCTTGCGAGTGTTATAAATCTGCCGGTACGCCAGGGCTCTTTTCTCATTTGTTAGGCAGCCATGTGTGAAAATGTTAATGAAGGCCCATATAATCTAGGAGATTCTCACCATTAAAATGTCCTTCACGTACCCATAGAGCTTTCTGCTTACACACGGACTATTGTGCGCATCAATCCTTCCACTGTCGTACTAATAATAGATCTAATTGCTTCAGTCAGCCCACTAGCGCTCTCAGCGTCGTCCTGCATCTTAAAGAGGAGGAGAGGAAGGAAGGGTGGCTTGTGATAGACTAGTTCTATTTATAACGTACAGACAGGGACAGCCACAAAGGGCAGTGACATTGTAGTTTCCAAAATCTAACCAAGTCTTCATCATCGTCTCCAATAAAATATTCACCAACCAGATGACAAAATATTTACCAGGCCCGAGCCAGGCTTGGCAGTGCTTTTTACCTCATTCATTATGGATGAAGCTGAGCCGGAATAAAAGTGGGCCTCCTCCGTCGTCACGTGATGCTGCTTCCACTGACCTCAACGACCTGCCTGCTACACATCATGATCAGAAGTATGTGGACTGCTCGTCGAACATCTCATTTCAATTCATCCCAAAGGTGTTCGATGGGGTTGAAGTCAGGACTTTGTGCAGGCCCGTCAAGTTCTTCCACACCAATCTCGACAATCAATTTCTGTATGGACCTCGCTTTGTGCACGGGGGCATTGTCATACTGAAACAGGAAAGGGCCTTCCCCAAAATGTTGCTTCAAAGTTGAAAGCACAGAATCGTCTAGAATGTCTTTGTATGCTGTAGCGTTAAGATGCATCTTCTCTGGAACTAAGGGGTCTAGCCATGAAAAACAGCCCCAGACCATTATTCCTCCTCCACCAAACTTTACATTGGGGCAGGTAGCGTTCTCCTGGCATCCGCCAAACCCATATATGTCCGTCGGACTGCCAGTTGGCATTGCACATGGTGCTCTTACAAGGAACCCAAACCGCCATCGTGCATACATTTATTTTGTCCCCCTACACCAAACTCGATCACGACACGCAGGTTAAAATATCAAAACAAACTCTGAACCAATTATATTAATTTGGGGTCAGGTCGAAAAGCATTAAACATTTATAGCAATTTAGCTAGTTAGCTTGCACTTGCTAGCTAATTTGTCCTATTTAGCTAAATTGCTGTTGCTAGCTAATTTGTCCTGGGATACAAACATTGAGTTGTTATTTTACCTGAAATGCACAAGGTCCTCTACAAGGCCCTCCAATTAATCCACACATAACACGGTCAACCGAATCGTTTCTAGTCATCTCTCTTCCTTCCAGGATTTTTCTTCTCTTGACTTTATATTGCGATTGGCAACTTTCATAAATTATGTGCATTACCGCCACTGACCTATTTCGTCTTTCAGTCACCCACATGGGTATAACCAATGAGGAGATGGCATGTGGGTACCTGCTTCTATAAACCAATGAGGAGATGGGAGAGGCAGGACTTGCAGCGCGATCTCCGTCAGAAATAGAATGGATTTCTATTTTAGCAGACGCTCGTTGCCTCGTGCAAGCAGTGTGGGTGCAATAATTGAATAACATAGATTTATAAATTTACACCGCGACGCGAGCGGTGTGGTCAGCCTTTTAGGCTTGTTTGTGGCTGCTCGGCCATGGAAACCCATTTCATGTAAGGACAATCTACTGCCAATGTTTGTCTATGGAGATTGCATGGCTATGTGCTCAACTTTATACACCTGTCAGCAACGGGTGTGGCTGAAATTGCCAAATCCACTAATTTAAAGGAATGTCTACATACAGTAGCAGTCAAACGTTTGGACATACCTACTCATTCCAGGGTTTTACTGTATTTTTACATTGTAGAATAATAGTGAAGACATCAAAACTATGAAATAACACATATGTAGTAACCAAAACAGTGTTAAACAAATCAAAATATATTTATATTTGAGATTCTTCAAATAGGCACCTTTTGCCTTGATGACAGCTTTACACTCTTGACATCGTTTTTGATCTCTTCACTATTATTCTACAATGCAGAAAATAGTAAAAAATAAAGAAAAACTTTAGACTGGTACTGTACTTTAGTAGATATTGTGTATGTGTCTGTATTTTATTTGTCTTGGATGATTGGGGAGTGTAGATTGGGGAGTGTTGGATAGTCTTGGTGTGAGCCACCATTACAGGGTTTGGTTATTATTTCATTGTCATAATGCCTTTGTCTGTCTGTCTGTTTGTCTGTCTAGAGATAGAGAGAGAAACCGTCTTGGTCCTTTCTGAATTAGCTGCTTGAATTAGCACTCAATGAATCTAAGTGCCTTTCGTGTCCTCTCCCAGAGAGTTAGGATTGCGTAATTACTCTAAAATGAGAAAGAGATGGAGAAAGAGAGAGAGAGAGACCGAAGAGAGAAAGAGAATAATAAAGAAGAGGGTGAGAGAAAAAGAGAGAGAGGAGGAGAAGGGTGACAGGTACTTCATCTCTCTGAGTATATCCTCTATGAGGGAACAGTGCTTGTATCCCCAATACCTCCACATACCTGCAGGGTAGAGCTTTAACACATGCGATCATATTGGTCCCGCACTTAACATAATACAGCCCACACAGGCAAAACAAATAATGCAACCATCCAGCATTTCACATTTCCAAAGCCGGGGTTTAGTGGGATAGGAGGGAGAGCGAGGCTAAAGGCGAACAATTACCGTTGATCCCAAGCCATCCCACAACAGTCACTACCATGCAGACGGTTGGAGGAGCTGTCTGTTTAGAAAGGAAGTCCCCATTTCTCACTCACACACACCCACACAGACAGAACACGCACGCACACAACCTCCAGCCTCATTTTGCCTCCTTTTTTTGGGGGCTTAGAAAAAGCCCCCCGTGCAGCCCTAGAGAGAGGAGCAGGTGTGTTAACCCCAGGGTCCGGAGCCTTTCCAATTAAGACACATAGAGAGAGCCCAGGCTGCCAAGCACATTCCTTTACACTGACCTCGCTTTGCTCACTGCAACACACATTCACTTAGATGGAAACAGAAACACACAGGCTGCATGGCTGCCTCTATAGGCCCTCTCCCCTCCTCCCACTGCTCCACCCCCCCCCCCCCCCCCCCCCCCCCCCTCAGCCTGGTTTACTTCTGGATCTATTTACATGTGCTGCCTAATAGGCGAGCCTCATCCAGCTTCATCCGCAGCACACACAGCCATTTATTGACAAAGATATAGTGTTTAACAGCTCTCTGTCACAGTATTCTTGCTTTCCATCTGGCGAGCGAACGAGAGAGAGAAATAGAGATAGAGAGAGACAGAGAAAGAGAGAAAATGTGTGTGTGCTTGTGTGCCAGCATTATTGATAAAGACAGATTATTAGAGATGTCCAAAATTAAACTCATAATCAGCCAGCTGAATAAAAGGGAGACGATTAAACAAATAAATCCAAATGTTTGTCTGGATATCCCCTCAAGGACTATGCTGATTTGCTCAAACTCAGGATCTCAATGCCCTCTGAAATATTATTGCGAAAGTTGAATAATCAAACAATTCAGCCAAGACTTTGACTGAACAGCCACACAAGCTACAGAAGGACCTTGTCAAAGCCCCTTATAAAATGGTTGGTTTTGGTCAATTTGGCATTCCAGCCATGACGCTATTGATAACCCTCTAATTATTTGTTTTGTATTTACTCATTTACAATTGGCATGAGGAAATGCCATTATCATTCAATATTGTCAATATTGATTTCAACACGAGGTGAGATCATTACTGGATCCAAGGATTGATGACATATACTGACCGCTCTTGACCAAGCAACTATAAATGGTTGGGCGAAATTCTCTCTCATCTTCCCATGTAGGCCATTAATATAACACCAATCAAAGTCATTTGTCTCACTTGTTGAACATCTCAACAAAATAAAAGGCTCTTTAGTCTGTCCTGGTTGAGTTACATGGTTTTTTAAAAAGGTTCATAGCCTCCGCCAGTCATAAAAGGACAGATTTCAGATACTGTGATGGACATAAATAGGCTATTCTATTCGCTCATCTCTGTCGCTCTCCAGTCTCCGCCATAGTTTTCCTCTGCTGTCCATTGGATCTCACAGTCTGCAGTGCGGGGTCGTTCATCTTCAGAAAATGTTGATTTACTGTTAATGACATTCAGTGCACTTCCTGTGACATTCCTTTTATTGGGTCCTGGGCCTTTATTTGGGCGATCTAGTAGAACGGCCTGTCCGCCCATGTACCCGCTTTATGGCTGGAGAGGGAATAAATCCCCCAACATTCACAGCCATGCCCTGACAACAGCTTATCTCACAGTACAGATCAAATGATTCATTCAAGTGATTCTAATTTATATTTACTTTAAAAAACAACAAAAGCAACAGGACAAAGTGATAAATCGTCAGCAGTGATCACCCTCTGTCTGGGTGGTTATTATTGCACTTCTCTACAAACAACAGTGGGGGAGGGGGAGGTGAGATGGCATCTTTCTACATCTCAATGGCTGTGGGAGAAGGTAGTTTGAGGGAAGGTAGTGCATGGACAGATGGCGTCCTTCTCCATGGCTGTGGGACTGGGAGAAGGAGTCAGGGTAGATTGAGGGAGGTTATTTGACGTATGCTGGGTAGCTGCAGTGCAGGCGAACAGTGCAGACCAGAGTATGGCATAGCGGAGAGGGGTTGAACCTCCAGTGGCCCAGCAGAGTAGAGTTGTGGACAGCCTTGGAAGGTCAGGCTGCATCCTCTCCCCCCTATCTCCATCAGCTCTTTTGTATTGGCTGGGCTGCAGTCAGAGCACACAGAGCAGCTGGAGGTGTGGGGCTGGTGGGGGGTGGGGGGGGGGGGCTACAGTGCCCATCATCGACCACACTCCCTGCCTAATTACCTCTCTGTCCTGGCCCTGTGATCCTTTGTTCAGCCAGGCCTCTCTGGTAAGTAACCCTGGGCTACTGAGTCACGGGTCTACTGGGCTACTGAGCCACGGGTCTCCTGGGCTACTGAGCCACGGGTCTACTGGGCTACTGAGCCACGGGGCTACTGAGCCATGGGTCTACTGGGCTACTGAGCCATGGGTCTACTGGGCTACTGAGCCACGTGGCTACTGAGCCATGGGTCTACTGGGCTACTGAGCCACGGGGCTACTGAGCCATGGGTCTACTGGGCTACTGAGCCATGGGTCTACTGGGCTACTGAGCCATGGGTCTACTGGGCTACTGAGCCAGGGGTCTACTGGGCTACTGAGCCATAGGGCTACTGAGCCACGGGTCTACTGGGCTACTGAGCCAGGGGTCTACTGGGCTACTGAGCCATGGGGCTACTGAGCCATGGGGCTACTGGGCTACTGAGCCACGGGGCTACTGAGCCATGGGGCTACTGGGCTACTGAGCCACGGGGATACTGAGCCACTGGGCTACTGAGCCACGGGGCTACTGGCTAGGTGGGCTGGGTGGACGCACTCATTAAACCCCAGCAGCTACTACAACCCCTCTCACCACACAACACAGAGAGATAAACTATGAAAGACTAATGGAGTGGGGAGGGGGAGAGAAATAGAAAGACAGAAATAGCAGAGAAGAGAGGAAACAAATAGAGGATATTCTGCTAAACCTTTTTAATCATTAAAACATTAGTCCTCTAAACTGAACATTTTTTAATGTGATTGCAGAAAGCTTCGAGCTTTGGCCACCATTTAAGATGATATCTTACACATTTAGGAGGCCATAATGTAAAACCTACAATCTCAGCTACTCAACCTCCTCTGGTGCTCTGCTCTGTCTGGGTGTCAAATGATGTTTGGTATTGATTTACATACAGTAGTTTGCCCAATTACAGTGGAACCATACCAAGGGACATCATATTATGCTCTCACCTGCATCTCTCCAGTCCTCTCTAACCACCCTAGAGTATCACCTAACTCCCCTCCCTCGCTCTTTCCCTCCTTCCTCTCCTCTTCTCCTTTGACTCGTAACTCATGTCAGCCCAGTTTTCCCGTCAGTGCATTCCCTCCCTACTGTGACCGAGATGGAAAAAGCTATTTTACTGAAGGGGCTTATTTGTTCTCTTGTTTGTTTCTTCTTCGTCTCTTTCATCTTTGTCTTTTTTGGCTGCCCCGTTATTCCCTCCTTACTCCCCAGAGAGCGAGAGGAAACGATAGGGGGAAGGAGAGAGGGCTGGGGGAGAAGGAGAGAGACAGAGGGGGTCTCTTTGAAGGAGAGAGAGAGGAGAATTGAAAATGTCCAGTGTTGAAATGTGAAGGAGGGAAGTTGAACAAAACCAATCTGCCTGTAATAAGGGGAGAGAGGAGAGGAGAGAGGGAGAGGAGGAGAGGAGAGGAGAGGGGGAGAGTAGGAGAGGAGAGGGGGAGAGAGGAGAGGAGAGGAGAGGAGAGGAGAGGAGAGGAGAGGAGAGGAGAGGAGAGGAGAGGAGAGGAGAGGAGAGGAGAGGAGAGGAGAGGAGAGGAGAGGAGAGGAGAGGAGAGGAGAGGAGAGGAGAGGAGAGGGGGAGAGGAGAGGAGAGGAGAGGAGAGGAGAGGAGAGGAGAGGAGAGGAGAGGAGAGGAGAGGAGAGGAGAGGAGAGGAGAGGAGAGGAGAGGAGAGGAGAGGAGGAGAGGAGAGGGGGAGAGGAGGAGAGGAGAGGGGGAGAGGAGGAGAGGAGAGGGGGAGAGAGGAGAGGAGAGGAGAAGAGGAGAGCTGAGAAGGAAGGAACAGTTGGAGTCCCCTACAGTATTAGAGAAGGAAGGAACAGTTGGAGTCCCCTCCAGTATTAGAGAAGGAAGGAACAGTTGGAGTCCCCTCCAGTATTAGAGAAGGAAGGAACAGTTGGAGTCCCCTCCAGTATTAGAGAAGGAAGGAACAGTTGGAGTCCCCTCCAGTATTAGAGAAGGAAGGAACAGTTGGAGTCCCCTCCAGTATTAGAGAAGGAAGGAACAGTTGGAGTCCCCTCCAGTATTAGAGAAGGAAGGAACAGTTGGAGTCCCCTCCAGTATTAGAGAAGGAAGGAACAGTTGGAGTCTCATACAGTATTAGAGAAGGAAGGAACAGTTGGAGCCCCCTCCAGTATTAGAGAAGGAAGGAACCGCTGGATGTGTATCTAATAACCCTGACAAAGCACAATATTACATTATTTCCTAAGTTGACTGACTGACAGTGGAAGGGATAGCAGACTGCTGTCAGTACAGTGTAGTGACCACAAGGTGCTGTGACAGAATGGGCCCTGATGATAAAAACAAGCTTCTTCAATAGCACTCCTCTACATCAACCCCAGTAGGCTGTCTACTCTACATTGTGGGCATGCTGTTACATTACATCACAACATTACTGCTGCTACTAGGAGATTGATAGAACTGTAATGATACAAGTAATTCAAGCGAAACGTGGTGTTCCTGTACAGGACACAGAGTGAGGTGTTCATCATAACAAGACAAGGTAGTGACGGTAGAAGTTTCAAACAGACAGAGCTTGTTATATCGTCTTTTCGAAATTTTGACCAAAATGTCCTCATGCTGATTTGTAATGAAGATTTCCTTACTTTCATCTTCTGCCTCAGCTGACTCTCTGTTGTTTGTCTATTCTTCAGATTGTGATTGGCATAATTACGCTGCTCGGATTGAATCAAAAGGAGAGAGAGGAGGGAGATGGAGAGAATCAAAAGGAGAGAGAGGAGTGAGATGGAGAGAATCAAAAGGAGAGAGAGGAGTGAGATGGAGAGAATCAAAAGGAGAGAGAGGAGTGAGATGGAGAGAATCAAAAGGAGAGAGAGGAGTGAGATAGAGAGAGGGATAATGTTGTGGATACCGTTTGATTGTGACTAAATGAGGAAGACCATACTCTGACGAGAACCATCCTATTCTTCTAATTCTGTGTTGTCTCCCGTTTGCTCCTCAGCCTCTGATGACTTTGTCGTTTATTTGTTTGCTGCTTCATTTATTCAGCCAGGATGCTCTGGGGGGTATCCTCATCTCATAATGCAAGACGAGGTGATTTTTCCCCCTTCCTTTCGCTTTTCTTTCCTTTTCTTTTCCTGTGCAGAAGGCGATGTCCCTTATGGTTTGGCCATATATACTGTAATGTATAGGCTAGAACAGTCCTGTATATTAATCAAGCAGTTGACAAAGGAGCCATCCTACACACTGCAGCTCGGGCCCCTATGCTCTTTCTGCATCACACCCTATCCCAGAATCCTCTCTGTTCTGGGGGACAGGGATCTCCCCTCCCTCACTGGGCGAATGTGGCTAAGAGTCCTACTGTACCAGCGGAGGCTGCTGAGGGGAGGACGGCTCAAAATAAAGGCCGAAACGGGGCAAATGGAATGGCATCAATTCCACTTATTCCCCTCCAGCCATTACCACAAGGCCGTCTTCCTCAATGTGTTGTGCCACCAACCTCCTGTGCACATCTATACACTCATATATATATTTAATTTAACCTTTATTTAACTAGGCAAGTCAGTTAAGAACAAATTCTTATTTGACTGTATTGTATAAAAGCAGTTACTACGTAATTATACATTAGTCCTATGCAGTTATACGTTGGAACATGATCCCCATACGCAAGTATACAGTAAACATATGTAGTCACAGCATATTCGTCAGTCATTTAAGGTATTTAGTGTTAATCATCCAGCCAAACCCGGACGACACTGGGCCAATTGTGCGCCATCCTATGGGACTCCCAATCACGGCCGGATGTGATACAGCCTGGATTTGAACCAGGAACTGTAGTGACGCTTCTTGCACTGAGATGCAGTGCCTTAGGCGACTGCGCCACTCGGGAGCCCATATCTACACATTGTGTAGGAAAGGTCAGTCACTAAGCGTAATTTACAAATGATGTCCTTGAGTTTGACCTTAACCTTCCTACTGCTGCCAGAAAAATGACTGTACATGTGGCCAGCCAGCCAGTCAGTCAGACAGACAGACAGACAGACAGACAGGGGGTCTCTTTGAAGGAGCTAACCCCAGCGGGGGTGCCGCTGCTGATCTGAGGTCAGTCCATAAAGGACCCGTGAGGCTGTCTCCCTGGAGGAGGTTGAAGCTGAGGCTCGGGGCTTGGGGCTCTTCAGTCTCCCTTCAGACTTCAGCTAAGTGATAAAAGTCTCTGTTTCCCCCGACCAACCCCAAGGGAATCCCACTGTGTCTGTCTCTCTACATCTACTCTCTCCTTTCTCTCTCTCTCTCTCACTCTCAAGCTAAGGAAGAATCAATGACTCCCACTGTCCCCTTTTCCTCCCTCCTCCTTCCCTGTGTCTCTTTAACGGTCGGTGACTCTTTCTCTCTTCTCTTCATGGCGTCACCTCTTTCTCTCCATCAACTCTCCTCTAATATAGAACCTATCGCTTCTTTTAGCTATCACCCTCTGTGAGTCCTCTCCTTCACCTTTACATTCCCTTTATCGTTGTCTATGGGTATATTTATCTCTAGGTGCTAGTGGGGGAGAGGGCCAGTCCCCTGCTTCTACTGAGAAAGGCATGGAAACTACAGGTAAGGCACTGTGCTTCATGGAAAAACCACAGGTATGACCCATTAGCTTTATTGTTTCCACCTCAAGAAGAGGACTCGCTGTGCCTGTGTGTAGAACGTGTAAACGACTGGTCTACAGTTAACACAGCAACCAGCGATGGAAGAGTGATTGACATAGGATAGAAAAGAAGAGGCGAGGAAGTGGAATGAAGGAGAAAAGTCAGAGACCGTCTTGTTCAAGGGTTTCAGCAAAATCGATTCGTTCATAGCCTATTCAATGAACTGCATGCATTTTCACTTGATGGATGAGGTAGGAAAGGTATTATTTATCAGAAACCCATTGGTCTAGTCCACTTATCAGAACTGCAATTGTCTGTGAGTACCGCACAGATAAAGAGACAGTATTTTACTGAAGTGTAATAACTACGTTGAAAAATTATTTTTGGTGGAGAAATCTATTTGTACTTTACTGCTATATTCTTTCCCAAATAAGCCTACTTTGTTAGCCTCTGCGGCGTTGTCATAGCAATATGCAGTACAATGCCTTATCGAAGAGCCACTTCAACCTTTTCAACATTCTACGACGAGAACCCCTCTCCTTCTGCTGTTACCTTCATCACTCCCGAATGATTCTTATCTTGTTTTTCTTCACCCAAGAAGTGTTAACAACAACCTTGAAGCTTAGTAAACATTTAAGTTGGGGGGAAAAATTGGAACAAAGGGGTTTGTTTTGTGTGAAAACATATTTTATGATTGGCTATCACCCCTCATCCTATCATCAATTCAGTCGTTGTCTAACAGGAAAGAGTTATCTAGGGGTTATATGTTTACAAATAATATCTCTATTTCACCTTACCGTCACAGTTTTCCTGTACTGAATTCAGTGTTGTCCATTTCTTGGCAATTGAATTGTGTAGTTACTGGAGGAGACTTAAGTAGTCAAGTCGATGTTATAAATATCAGACGAAAGACTGGTAAAAGCAAAATGACTAAGAAAGAAAAATAATGCCTTTGTGGAAAGCTCAGCAGATGCCAATCAGACAATATGAGAGACAGCTCGGGGTCCTTAGGGGGATGAATCTGAGTTCAATGTGAAGGCAAGGACACTCCTCTCTGCAGCAGACGCCAAAACAGCCCAACACACAAAGCAGCGTGCTAAAATAAAACACAATCAATTCAAAACACCACTGTGCTGGGACCTCATTTAGAGACTTCCAGAGCAGCCTTTTAAAGATTCTTTACCGAACACTGAAGCTAGACCCGGTTAGATTCTATACCGAACACTGAAGCTAGACCCGGTTAGATTCTTTACCGAACACTGAAGCTAGACCCGGTTAGATTCTACACCGAACACTGAAGCTAGACCCAGTTAGATTCTTTACCGAACACTGAAGCTAGACACGGTTAGATTCTTTACCGAACATTGAAGCTAGACCCAGTTAGAGTCTTTACCGAACACTGAAGCTAGACCCAGTTAGATTCTTTACCGAACACTGAAGCTAGACCCGGTTAGATTCTATACCGAACACTGAAGCTAGACCCGGTTAGATTCTTTACCGAACACTGAAGCTAGACCCAGTTAGATTCTTTACCGAACACTGAAGCTAGACCCAGTTAGATTCTTTACCGAACACTGAAGCTAAACCGGGTTAGATTCTATCCCGAACACTGAAGCTAGACCCAGTTAGATTCTATACTGAACACTGAAGCTAGACCCAGTTAGATTCTATACCGAACACTGAAGCTAGACCCGGTTAGATTCTATACCGAACACTGAAAAGCTAGACCCGGTTAGATTCTATAACGAATACTGAAGCTAGACCCGGTTAGATTCTATACCGAACACTGAAGCTAGACCCAGTTAGATTCTTTACCGAACACTGAAGCTAGACCCGGTTAGATTCTATACCGAACACTGAAGCTAGACCCAGTTAGATTCTATACCGAACACTGAAGCTAGACCCAGTTAGATTCTATACCGAACACTGAAGCTAGACCCGGTTAGCCCTCCCATCGCTTTCTCTCTCAGTCTCTGTCTCAGTTCATATCCAGCACTGCTTCCTCTCATCATACATGTGTATAAATCCACAAACCACTGTCTGGCATGCTCCATCTATCTCCTTCACTCATGTACTGTTAGAGACAACCTCTCTATATCTCTGCTTGCCAACAGTCTGTCCTCCAGGCCCTGCTCACTTAAAAAAGCTGCCCTACTCCAAGAAGGCCAGGTTTGAGCTTAGCTACAAGACCCGCCTTGACATATCACTAGAGATATCACCAGACATACCGCCAGACATATTGCCAGACATACCGCCAGACATATTGCCAGACATACCGCCAGACATACCACCAGACATACCACCAGACATACCACTAGACGTACCACTAGACGTACCACTACATACCACTAGACATACCACTAGACATACCACTAGACATATCACCAGACATACCACTAGACATATCACTAGACATACCACAAGACATACCATTAGACATACCATTAGACATATCACCAGACATACCACTAGACATATCACTAGACATACCACAAGACATACCACGGTTAGATTCTTTACCGAACACTGAAGCTAGACCCGGTTAGATTCTTTACCGAACACTGAAGCTAGACCCAGTTAGATTCTTTACCGAACACTGAAGCTAGCCCCAGTTAGATTCTTTACCGAACACTGAAGCTAGACCCGGTTAGATTCTTTACCGAACACTGAAGCTAGACCCAGTTAGATTCTTTACCGAACACTGAAGCTAGACCCGGTTAGATTCTATACCGAACACTGAAAAGCTAGACCCGGTTAGATTCTATAACGAATACTGAAGCTAGACCCGGTTGGATTCTATACCGAACACTGAAGCGTACCACTAGACGTACCACTAGACGTACCACTACATACCACTAGACATACCACTAGACATACCACCAGACATATCACCAGACATACCACTAGACATACCACAAGACATACCATTAGACATACCATTAGACATATCACCAGACATACCACTAGACATTCCACTAGACATACCACTAGACATACCGTTAGACATACCACTAGACATACCATTAGACATACCACTAGACATACCACAAGACATACCACTAGACATACCATTAGACATACCACTAGACATACCATTAGACATACCACTAGACATACCACAAGACATACCACTATACATACCATTAGACATACCACTAGACATACCATTAGACATACCACTAGACATACCACTAGACATACCACTAGACATATCACTAGATATATCACTAGACATACCATTAGACATACCACTAGACATACCACTAGACATACCACTAGACATATCACTAGATATATCACTAGACATACCATTAGACATACCACTAGACATACCATTAGACATACCACTAGACATACCATTAGACATACCACTAGACATACCATTAGACATACCACTAGACATATCACTAGATATATCACTAGACATACCACTAGACATACCACTAGACATACCATTAGACATACCACTAGACATACCACTAGACATACCATTAGACATACCATTAGACATACCACTAGACATACCACTAGACATACCATTAGACATACCACTAGACATACCACTAGACATACCACTAGACATACCACTAGACATACCACTAGACATACCATTAGACATATCACTAGACATACAGTGCAGTGAAAAAGTATTTGCTCCTTTCTGATTTTCTTTATTTTTGCATAATTTTGATACTGAATGTTATCAGATCTTCAACCAAAACCTAAAATGTTAGATAAAGGGAACCTGAGTTTACAAATAACAAAACATTTATTAATTAACAAAGTTATGCAACACCCAATTCCCCTGTCTGAAAAAGTAATTGCCCCCTTACACTCAATAACTGGTTGTGTCACCTTTAGCTGTGTAACGTCTGCTTCCAACTCCCACTCTCAAACACCTAGATCCCCTGAACGCAGCCCACTTTCCAGCCCATACTCTCAAACACCTAGATCCCCTGAACACAGCTCACTTTCCAGCCCACACTCTCAAACACCTAGATCCCCTGAACACAGCTCACTTTCCAGCCCATACTCTCAAACACCTAGATCCCCTGAACACAGCTCACTTTCCAGCCCACACTCTCAAACACCTAGATCCCCTGAACACAGCTCACTTTCCAGCCCACACTCTCAAACACCTAGATCCCCTGAACACAGCTCACTTTCCAGCCCACTTTCCAGCCCACACTCTCAAACACATAGATCCCCTGAACACAGCTTACTCTCCACATCCCAATCACCTGAATTCTAATCACCTGTTCACACACCTGTATGTCATTATCACACACTATTTAGTTCAGTTATTTGCACCCCATCACTGAGGCATTGTTTGTTTTGTGACACACATCTTTCAGAGCGCTGGGGTTCCTGTGATGTACAATCCCCGGTGTATGATAGTTAATGCCTGCCTCACTAACGACACCTTTTGCCTATCAGATTTCCTGTTATCTACCTATTGCCTGATCTCCCGGACTACGTTACTAGCCTATTCCCTGCCTGCACTGTTGCCCTTTTTGACCCCCTGTGTATGACCTTCTGCCTGCCTCTGGACCCAGCTACCTGCCTCCTTCCATGGTCCTTTACAATAAACACCTGCTGCGCCCTGCGCTTGAAACCAGCTCTTTGTCTCCCCTCGTGTTCATTAGAAGCTGCAAGTGTGTGAGAGACTGACCAACAACTACAGGAAGCATTTGGTTGGAGTCATTGCTGCTAAAGGTGGGAAAACCAGTGTAAGGCAATTACTTTTTAACACCGGGGCAATGGGTGTTGCATAACTTCGTTAATTAAATAAGTATACATTTGTTCTGTTATTTGTAAACTCAGTTTCTCTTTATCTAATACTAGGTTTTGGTTGAAGATACGAGAACATTCAGTATCAAAAGTAATCAGAAAGGGGGCAATACTTTTTCACAGCACTGTAGCCTATTCTTACCTCTCGCACAGTCTTTGAAGTATGACTTCCGGAAGCCTCATAACTACTCACCCATAATGCATTGTGAAGCAAACAAACACATGGTTTGTTACAAAACAGTAGTTGGGTTACATAAACAAAAGAGGAAGCGTCCTCTCACTGTCAACTGCGTTTATTTTCAGCAAACTTAACATGTGTAAATATTTGTATGAACATAACGATTCAACAACTGAGACGTAAACTGAACAAGTTCCACAGACGTGATGAACAGAAATTGAATAATGTGTCCCTGAACAAAGGGGGGGGGGGGGGGGGTCAAAGTCAAAAGTAACTGTCAGTATCTGGTGTGGCTACCAGCTGCATTAAGTACTGCAGTGCATCTCCTCCTAATGGACTGCACCAGATTTGCCAGTTCTTGCTGTGAGATGTTACCCCACTCCTCCTCCAAGGCACCTGCAAGTTCATGGACATTTCTGGGGGGAATGGCCCTAGCCCTCACCCTCCGATCCAACAGGTCCCAGACGTGCTCAATGGGATTGAGATCCGGGCTCTTCGCTGGCCATTGGAAGAATACTGACATTCCTGTCTTGCAGGAAATCACGCACAGAATGAGCAGTATGGCTGATGGCATTGTCATGCTGGAGGGTCATGTCAGGATGAGCCTGCAGGAAGGGTACCACATGATGGAGGAGGATGTCTTCCCTGTAACGCACAGCGTTGAGATTTCCTGCAATGACAACAAGCTCAGTCCAATGGTGCTGTGACACACCGCCCCAGACCATGACGGACCCTCCACCTCCAAATCGATCCCACTTCAGAGTACAGGCCTCGGTGTAATGCTCATTCTTTCGACGATAAATACAAATCCGACCATCACCCCTGTTGAGACAAAATGCGACTCGTCAGTGAAGGGCACTTTTTGCCAGTCCTGTCTGGTCCAGCGACGGTGGGTTTGCGCCCATAGGTGACATTGTTGACGGTGAGGACCTGCCTTAAAACAGGCCTACAAGCCCTCAGTCCAGCCTCTTGTGGACAGTCTGAGCACTGATGGAGAGATTGTGCGTTCCTGGTGTAACTCGAGCAGTTGTTGTTGCCATCCTGTACCTGTCCCGCAGATGTGATGTTGGGATGTACCGATCCTGTGCAGGTGTTGTTACACGTGATCTGCCACTGCGAGGACGATCAGCTGTCCTTCCTGTCTCCCTGTAGTGCTGTCTTCGGCGTCTCATAGTACGGACATTGCAATTTATTGCCCTGGTCACATCTGTAGTCCTCATGCCTCCTTGCAGCATGCCTAAGGCATGTTCACGCAGATGAGCAGGGCCCCTGGGCATCTTTCTTTTGGTGTTTTTCAGAGTCAGTAGAAAGGTCTCTTTAGTGTCCTAAGTTTTCATAACTGTAACCTTAATTGCCTACCGTCTGTAAGCTGTTAGTGTCTTTACGACCGTTCCACAGGTGCATGTTCATTAATTGTTTATGGTTCATGGGAAGCAGTTAAACCCTTTACAATGAAGATCAGTGAAGTTATTTGGATTTTTACTAATTATCTTTGAAAGACAGGGTCCTGAAAAGGGACGTTTCTTTTTTTGCTGAGATAAGTTGCATTATGGAGGTGAAAATCCAACAGGTCACAAAAACAATATGCTCCTCTGTAATTTATTTATGATATGTTCTCTACGATAGTCGAAAATGTTTCCATGGTGAATTGTCGAGGGGTACAAACGCAACAACTGCCTCAAGCCAAAAACAGATAGGCTAAACAATATTCAAACTCGACAGAGAACTACTGTGCTGTTAATGTCAGCTTCTGCTGGGGAACCCCTTTAGTACTGGTGTTTAATGAAACACACTTGGGAGTGTTACAGAGGGTAGAATAGATGGTACAACTATGAGACAGATGAAGCCAAACTCACACGGACAAGAGTAAAAGACAAACCCTGTGTAGGCAGCTGTAGCCACAGTGGGGGTGGTGGTGAAGTCTGGCTGCAAAAGGCCCTCGTTGTGCACCAGCGGGGAACACAGAGGGGCACCCCACTGCAGCCCTCCAACCAAGCTCACCAGACCGACGCGTGCGCCCCCCCCCCGCACCTTCCAGATCACAGCTCAAGGGTTCAGCCTGGCTCATTACGTTTCCCCGTACACCTCACCTCACCACCCTGTGGGGTCCTGACCACACACCACAACGGGTCGACGGCCTGCCACGGGTCGTCCTGTGTTAGCATTCAGCAGAGTGAGAAACAATACCAACACGAAGCAGGGCGTCATATCATCATCTTCCACCTCACAGCTCCCTGGGCCTGACATCTCCTTGCTGTGCTATTGTTTTGCCTCAGCGCTTCTCTATTTGCCCTTTCCCTCCTCCACTTCACAGCCCAGGGAATAGGCTACGGCTGTGGGAGACGCAGACAACAGGAGACCTTGGCATACACCAGTGATTCCCAACCTGGTTTGAACCGTGACACACCTAAAATGTCCCTATTAAAGAGATTCTCCGGTACTTGTGTATACTTTTTAGCCAGTAGTTCTGAAAGTAGCGCTCACGAGCCAAAAGAGGTTCACAAAAATTGCGTACTGTGTCACGTGTAGATATGTGCACTACGTAATTTATCTCTCTCTCACTCTGCTGTGTGTGTGCATCTTACTAGCTGTCATTCAAATGGCGGGGGGCTGAAGCTCATTGGCTAGAACTCAAATTGCTAGGGGGCTGGCCCACGTGGGGGAAAATGTAGAGAAAATGGCGCAGTACAGCTTCCAGAAAAGCAGTGGCTAATTGAGGTAAGACAGTAATTCTGCTCCTAAATTATGCCTGTATGAACTATATATTGACACATTCAGCCTAAATCGGGAGGTTTAAAAACACATTAGTAGTCGCCAAAGTTCCGCAGCATGTCTTTAATTTATTTAGTGGTAATGACCTCCATCTCATCTAATCCATACTGCAAATCATCTATTTACTGTGACAAATGTTTTCATTTTTAGATTAAATAGGGTTTATTTGAAATATTTTTTAAGTTCCTTATTCATGTGGGTTAATTTGTGTGTACCCCTCCTTTAAGAAGGTCCAGTTAATTTTGTACATTTTTTTATCTCTGGTGAAATAGGTCTTTAATTTTTAATGGTTTGGGCTACAGTGGTTTTCTGCACTGTAAAGATGCAACCATGTACACAAAGCCATGTTCTGTTTGTTTCAATGGCAGAGGCTCTGTGGTACAGCTAAGCTCAGAGCCATATATTAAGAAATAAATGACTAACTAAACCTAATCAGACTTGCCTGTCTGTGCTAATGGTTTTCACAGAGGAAGTAAAATGATACAAACGACTTTGCGCGCCCCTCAAATGATACTAATGTAACAACATCCTAAGCGCACTGGACTCCAAACAACAATACAGATGTAACCATTTGCCATTTAATGTATTATCTGACTGGCACTAGTGCTCCCAAGTCAAAATTCCATGTGCATTTCACAGGTCACGTCTATTCCCCAGGTCACGTCTATTCCCCAGGTCACGTCTATTCCACAGGTCACGTCTATTCCACAGGTCACGTCTATTCCACAGGTCACGTCCATTCCCCAGGTCACGTCTATTCCGCAGGTCACGTCTATTCCACAAGTCACGTCTATTCCGCAGGTCACGTCTATTCCACAAGTCACGTCTATTCCACAAGTCACGTCTATTCCACAGGTCACGTCTATTCATGTCTATTCCACAAGTCATGTCTATTCCACAGGTCACGTCTATTCCACAGGTCACGTCTATTCCGCAGGTCACGTCTATTCCGCAGGTCACGTCTATTCCGCAGGTCACGTCTATTCCGCAGGTCACGTCTTTTCCGCAGGTCACGTCTATTCCGCAGGTCACGTCTATTCCGCAGGTCACGTCTATTTCACAGGTCACGTCTATTCCACAGGTCACGTCTATTCACTTCTATTCCACAGGTCACGTCTATTCCCCAGGTCACGTCTATTCCACAAGTCACGTCTTTTCCACAAGTCACGTCTATTCCGCAGGTCACGTCTATTCCACAGGTCACGTCTATTCATGTCTATTCCACAAGTCACGTCTATTCCACAGGTCACGTCTATTCCACAGGTCACGTCTATTCCTCAGGTCACGTCTATTCCGCAGGTCACGTCTATTCCGCAGGTCACGTCTATTCCGCAGGTCACGTCTATTCCGCAGGTCACGTCTATTCCGCAGGTCACGTCTATTCCGCAGGTCACGTCTATTCCGCAGGTCACGTCTATTCCACAGGTCACGTCTATTCACGTCTATTCCACAGGTCACGTCTATTCCCCAGGTCACGTCTATTCCCCGGGTCACGTCTATTCCCCGGGTCACGTCTATTCCCCGGGTCACGTCTATTCCCCGGGTCACGTCTATTCCCCGGGTCACGTCTATTCCGCGGGTCACGTCTATTCCGCGGGTCACGTCTATAAGTGATTGTTACAAGAATTGCTGACGATTAAGGAAAAATTTGAGGTACACCTGAGAGTTCCTCAAGGCACACCAGTGTGCATGGCACAACGGTTGGGAACCAATAGCTTACACAGTGGTGTTCCTACCTCAGATGAAGACTGATTGGCTGAACCGAAGGGGGGAGTGGAACTTGGTACATTGAAATAAAAATCTGAGCATTCTCACAGAGCACAACAGAGTTCCAAATACACTGGACACTGAATAAGGGAGTAGACAGAGGGCATATTGTCTTACCTGTTGGAGAAAGAGGATTTCCAGGAGGATCCAGAGAGAGACATGAAAGAGAAGAGAGATGGACGGTTAGCCACATGTCTGCAGGCTTGATAAGGCTACAGTTATATTAGAACGCTACGGTGCATAGCAATTTTGGAGAAAGTATTGGTTAAAAGAGCCACATCAGATATACCCTGGCATTATGTGGCTGAGGGATTTTTGTCCATTGTATATTTCGGTTTGCGGAATATTTAGATAAAGCCTGGAATAAAAGAAAAAGGGCTACCTATAATTAAATTGTACAAATATTTAGCTTCTATGTGGCAAATGGTACGTGTGTAAATACAGTGCCTTGCGAAAGTATTCGGCCCCTTTGAACTTTGCGACCTTTTGCCACATTTCAGGCTTCAAAGATAAATATATAAAACTGTATTTTTTGTGAAGAATCAACAAGTGGGACACAATCATGAAGTGGAACGACATTTATTGGATATTTCAAACCTTTTTAACAAATCAAAAACTGAAAACTTGGGCGTGTAAAATTATTCAGCCCCTTTACTTTCAGTGCAGCAAACTCTCTCCAGAAGTTCAAACTTCTGACCCACTGGAATTTTGATACAAGTGAATAAAATAAAATAAATGAAATCTGTCTGTAAACAATTGTTGGAAAAATTACTTGTCATGCACAAAGTAGATGTCCTAACTGACTTGCCAAAACTATAGTTCGTTAACAAGAAATTTGTGGGGTGGTTGAAAAATGAGTTTTCATGACTCCAACCTAAGTGTATGTAAACTTCCAACTTAAACTACATATTATTTTACTGCTCTAGGGATATAATTATTGTTTGGATAACCTTATTTACTATTATGTATTGATTTTTACCTTATATTTTGTCACTCTTTATACGATGTGCAGTGCAGAGAACCGGAAGAAGAATCCTAATTGAATTACCTGTAATTATTGTAATGTTTGTTTATGTGTCAATTAATCCCATAAGGGATGGGTTGCCAATTGGCGATTTGACACGAAAATAAAATATCATTCATTCAAAGGTGGAAAAAAACGTTTTGGCTGTATGGCAGAATTTTGGCTATTTGGCTGACTTATTTGGGTCCGTTTTACGCAGTGGGGCCATCGTTGTAAGGAGGGCATCAATCAGAGCTTGTTGTATGGGCTCCAGTCCAGATGACTACTGTTTGGGTCTTGTTTGGGTCTGGAGGAGTCTGTCTACTCTCTCTGTATCAGTACAGAACGGACAGCTCCTGGCAGAGGATGGCCTGGACTTTCCCATGGGGCAAATGACGTGAGCACACTCGTCTACTCTGTGCCGTGGGACCAAATCTACATATTTTCTGATTATCTGTAGACATCAATACGTAAAAATGAAATGTATATTATTTATTTATTTAACTAGGCAAGTCAGTTAAGAACAAATTCTTATTTACAATGACGGCCTACCAAAAGGCAAAAGGCCTCCTGTGGGGATGGGGGCTGGGATAAAAAAAAATATATATATATATATATATAAATATAGGACAAAACATACATCACAACAAGAGAGACAACACAACACTACATAAAGAGAGACCTAGGACAACAACATAGCAAGGCCGCAACACATGACAACACAGTATGGTAGCAACACTACATGGTAGCAGCACAAAAACTGGGTACAAACATTATTGGGCCCAGAAAACAGCACAAAGGGCAAGACGGTGGAGACAACAATACATCACGCAAAGCAGCCACAGCTCTCAGTAAGAGTGTCCATGACAGTCATGTGACGAGTCTGCTTTAATGTTGGTGTGGATGACCTTGATTTTCCTGCCCATGAACAAAGTGGGGACTATGGGATGACAATGAGGCAGGTTCTCCCATTTTTTATAAAAAATAAATGTAAAAAATTAAACCTTCATTTAACCAAGTCAGTTTTGAACAAATTCTTATTTACAATGACGGACTACCCCGGACGACGCTGGGCCAATTGTGCACCGCCCTATGGGACTCCTAATCACAGCAGGTTGTGATACAGCCTGGATTCGAACTAGGGTGTCTGTAGTGACACCTCTAGCAATAAGATGCAGTGCCTCAGACCGCTACACGACTTGGGAGCCCAATCAATTTACAGTATGAGCCTAGTGACATGCATTGAGACATGCACTTCCCACGAACGACTACATACTGTTATTCACATGCAGGGCATAAATCAAAAAGGCAAACCAGCTCATTGTTCATTTTGAGGAGTCAAATGGATGCCCTGCAGAACACATGACCTGTTGAATGTGAGTCATATGCAGACAACTTGGTAACTAAAGGAAAATGTCCTTCACTGTCCTGTTATGGTTTATCACATGTTTAACGCTTTTATAACGAGTTTCCTTCTGGCCCTCTCCACCACCACCATCCAACCCCCATTGGAGAGAGGAAATTAGAGGGGTATAGATACCTCTAATGACCTCTCCTTCTGGGGTTATGCAGGAGGCTGCAGGCTCTGGCTAATGTCACTCAGGACCACTCTCACTATCCTCATCATTACCCTCTGGGTCAGACAACGGTCATCACACTTTCCAGAAAACTGTCGCCACAAAGTTGGATGCACAGAATCGTTTAGAATGTCATTGTATCCTTTAGCGTTATGATTTCCCTTCACTGGAACTAAGGGACCCGAACCATGAAAAACAGCCCCAGACCATTATTCCTCCTCCACCAAACTTTACAGTTAGCACTATGCATTCGGGCAGGCAGCGTTCTCCTGGCATCCGCAAAACCCAGATTCAATCATTGGACTGCCAGATGGTGAAGCGTGATTCATCACTCCAGAGAACGCATTTCCACTGGTCCAGAGTCCACTCTAGCAGACGCTTGGCATTGCGCATGGTGATCTTAGGTTTGTGTGCAGCTGAACGGCAATGGAGACCCATTTCTTGAAGCTCCAGATGAACAGTTCTTGTGCTGAGGTAGATTCCAGAGGTGGTTTAGAACTCCGTAGTGAGTGCTGCAACCGAGGAAAGATGATTTTTACACACTACGCGCTTCAGGACTCTGCGGTCCTGTTCTGTGAGATTGTGTGGCCTACAACTTCGCGGCTGAGCAGTTGTTGCTCCTAGATGTTTCCAAGTCACAATAACAGCAATTACAGTTGACTGGGGAAGCTTTAGCAGAACAGAAATTTGACAGACTGACTTGTTGGAAAAGTAGGAAAAGTAGCATCCTATGATGGTACCACGCTGAAAGTCACTGAGCCACATCAGGCTTTTAATTCCAGTGTGCACCTAGCCAAGAGGCTTTTGTTTAGTGATGTTTTTGTGGCGCACATGTGATGGTAGAGTTTGCAAAACAAATATCCCATGGATTGATGCAACTGATCATGATATCATTATGCCAGGTAGGCAGAGGCTACTTTGTAGTTAACATTTCATTGAGAAGGTTTTTGGGAAAGCCTTTCCATCTACCAGAAGATTTTGCTCGCGCTCTCCCAAACTCCTAACGGATACACAAAAGGGTAGCTGCGTGCACCACACACACACACACACAAAGAGGGGGAATTCTCGTTGCCTCTTCAGAAAGTTTCAGGAAATACGAATCACTGATGCATTCTGTTCATATTTTATGATTAACTTTGGCAAATGAATACATTTTTTATACATTTAGTTGATTCCCTACTAAGTTCAATAAATGTTTTAATACTGTTGAATTCCATTGTCTGGATTCCATGATTCAGTCCATGTTCTCCGTACCTCAGATTTTATAGGGCCCAACTACAGTTCAGTGCACCACCACTCATAACCAGCAGATTCCGAACCCTACCATTACGCTTGTTTACATTGAGCTGCACCATGGAGCCTGCACAAAATATGGTACCTCAATGCAGGGATGAGATGTTCCAAAATGGCTGCGGTGGCTAGTGCTAGCTAGGATGAGGATGAACAGGGCAGTTTTCCGGAAAAACTGGCATTATTTCAATCTTATCAGTTTGGAAATAGGTACAATTTGGAGTGCAGTGGGACATCCCATTCATGCATTGAGGTATGTTTTCTGACCCATACTGTATCTCGCAATGGCTCCACGGTGTCCTAATCTAACCACGATTGCGTTCCGACCACAGTGCAGCTCAGTGTAAACAAGGATAATGGTAGTGTTGAAATCTGCTGGCTACACCACTCAGGTCCTCACCAACGCACACAAGCACAAACAGACCCACATCAGGAAATGTATGGAAAACCGCTTGTCTCTTCCTGATGATGTTTGTGCTCCCTATTATGTTGCTTTCTTTGGTTTGTGCTTTTCCTTCTGTATAAGATGGAAGTGATTTATTGCTTTTTTACAAGTAACACATACAGTCATGATGAAACGAGCAAGGGTGTCTGGTCTGCTGTCTCTTAGAAGACAGGAGGCCCATTGAATTTCATGAATAAATGAATGAATTAAAATTCTATCTAATCATACTTCTGGATTTCCAACTCCCCTCACCAGACTGCCAAGGCATCTCTGTATCAGCCCTGCCATTTGCAAACAAACAGATACAGTATACTCTCAAGTACACACTGAGGAGGCTCACGATGCCAACGCACACTGAGGAGGCTCACGATGCCAACGCACACTGAGGAGGCTCACGATGGCAACTCACACTGAGGAGGCTCACATCTCACCTTTCGCATCCTCTCTGTGTGCGTTCTTCTTTGGAAAGCTCAGCTCAGCTCATCAACATCACAATCATTTTATTTCTTATTTGTCAATGTGAGCCATGGTTGTTTCTATGGACATGATGGAAGAGAGAATATGCAGCTTTGCATCTTCAAGTGGATGGAAAATCTTCACATCAGAGGAATTTATTTAGGCTTCTGTAGGCTACTTTTTGATATAATATTGGCTGCTTTCAAGTCAGTGAATAATTAGAAATGTAAGAGTTGTTGTCAATTAGGCTACACTCTGCAGGATTGGCAGAAAGTGGATGTTTCTGGTTTTCAGGGATACAGTATTTTCAACCTAACTTCAGTTTACCTGAAAAACAGATGTGGGAACTCCCCTCAGGCATCTTTTTACTCCTGCTACATTAGGTTAATTAGGCTCTGCCTGTTAATCTTGAACAACACACATGGTGACCACACAGCCCACCTCAAGGTTGTAGGTTACAACTAGTACAACGCCGATAAGACTTAAGTATGTACGACCTGAGAGTCCCAGCGTTCATCTTTCAGGCGCAAAAGACCCTGTAGAGCCATCTTACCTTGCCATGTGATGGAGTAGGAGTTTGGGAGAGCGCGAGCAATGTGACAATTAAAATATTGTAGCCATACGCTCAACGGAGCAGAGGTGAGACAGGTCGTTTGACATTGTTCGCACATTCACATAGCAAAATTGTGTTAAATACAGTGCATTCGGAAAGTATTCAGAAGTCTTATTTTAAATATGGATTAAATATATTTTCCCCTCATCAATCTACACACAATACCCATAATGCCAAAGCAAAAACCGTTTTTTTTTAATTCTTCGCAAATGTATTTAAAAATAAAAACCAGAAATACCTTATTTACATAACTATTTGCTATGAGACTCGAAATTGAGCTCAGGTGCATCCTGTTTCCATTGGCCATCCTTGAGATGTGTCTACAACTTGACTGGAGTCCACCTGTGGTAAATTCAACTTTTTAGACATGATTTGGAAAGGCACACACCTGTCTATATAAGGTCCCACAGTTGACAGTGCATGTCAGAGCAAAAACCAAGCCATGAGGTGGAAGGAATTGTCCGTAGAGCTCCGAGGCGGGATTGTGTCGAGGCACAGATCTTGGGAAGGGTACCGAAACATTTCTGCAGCATTTAAGGTACCCAAGTACACAGTAGCCTCCATCATTCTGAAATGAAAGAAGTTTGGAACCACCAAGACATTTCCTAGAGCTGGCCGCCCGGCCAAATTGAGCAATCGAGGGAGAAGGGCCTTGGTCAGGGAGGTGACCAAGAACCCGATGGTCACTCTGACAGAGCTCCAGAGTTCCTCTGTAGAGATGGGAAAACCTTCTAGAAGGACAACCATCTCTGCACCACTCCACCAATTAGGCCTTTATGGTAGAGTGGCCAGACGGAAGCTGCTCCTCAGTAAAAGGCACATGACAGCATGCTTGGAGTTTGCCAAAAGGCACCTAAAGGACTCTCCGACCATGAGAAACAAGATTCTCTGGTCTGATGAAACCAAGATTGAACTCTTTGGCCTGAATGCAAAGTACAGAGAGGTCCTTGATGAAAACCTTCTCCAGAGCACTCAAGGCCTCAGACTGGGGTGAAGGTTGACCTTCCAACAGGACAACGACCCAAAGCACACAGCCAAGAAAACGCAGGAGTGGCTTCGGGACAAGTCTCTGAATGTCCTTGAGTGGGCCAGCCAGAGCCTGGAATTGAACCCAATCGAACATCTCTGGAGAGACCTGAAACCCTCCCCATCCAACATGACAGACCTTGAGCGGATCTACAGAGATCCCCAAATACAGGTGTGCCAAGCTTGTAGCGTCATACCCAAGAAGATTTTAGTCTGTAATTGCTGTCAAAGTTGCTTCAACAAAGTACTGAGTAAAGGGTTTGAATACCTGTTTAAATGTGTTATTTCCTTAATTCTTTTTAGAACCCGCCCCCAAAAAATGAATGTTTTTGCTTTGTCATTATGGGATATTGTGTGTAGATTGGGGGGGCTGAACTTTATATACAGTGTACAAAACATTAGGAACACCTTCTCTTTCCATTTCATAGACTGACCAGGTGAATGCTATGATCCCTTATTGATGACACCTGTTAAATCCACTTCAAGCATTGTAGATGAAGGGGAGGAGACAAGTGCAATAATTATTTTTAAGCTTTGAGACAATTGAGACATGGATTGTGTATGTGTTTAAGTGCCTATGAATGGGGTATGGTAATAGGTGCCAGGCGCACCGATTTGAGTGTGTCAAGAACTGCAATGCTGCTGTGTTTTTCACTCTCAACAGTTTCCTGTGTGTATCAAGTATGGTTTACCACCCAATGGACACCAGCCAACTTGACACAACTTTGGGAAGTGTTGGAGTCAACATGGGCACGCATCCCTGTGGAACGCTTGACACCTTTTAGAGTTCATGCCCTGACGAAATTAGTATTTTCTGAAGGCAAATAGGGGTGCAACTCAATATTAGGAAGGTGTTTTTTTCTCTCTCACCAAGCCAAGGAGTTTTTGTATGGAGGTCAATGAGAGTGTTGAATTTGGTTAACCAAAAATGTAATTGCTTATTTGCTACATGTGGCTTATTTGATCGACTAGATGTTTCATACGTATTCGGTTGTGATGTGTTTACTGATATAAGCAACTAGGTAGGCCTACCACAGCCACAAAGTCCTAAACCCTGACTATTTCTACAATTTATCTACTGAAAATGTGATTTTAACCATAACCTTTAACCACACTGCTAACCTTATATCTAACCTAAATTTAAACCAAAAAGCAAATGTTTGTTTTCATACAATTTTATGATATACAGACCATTTTGACTTTGTGGCTGTGGTAACTAATGGTAACCGTTGTGCCTGTTGTTCAAATCTCCCCTCTCATTGGCTAGAACGGTTGCACAGTCCCACCTGATCTTGCCTCTTCGCGACTGTCTTCAATTTTTGAAGACATTTATGTTCATTGTTAGATCGGCCACGAGAGTATCTGGCCAATATAATGGATCATTAGTGGTTATAATAGTAGTATAAGGCCTATGCTCCTCTTTACTCCTCTTTACTGTCAATGGCAGATAAAACATCTACTTGTTTAGATATTATTTACATTTATGTCCAAAAATGTCTGATTGAATCCTCTTATTTTTTATTTATTTTACAGCTAAATAATATTGATTTCTGTTATTTAGGCGGATGAATGAAAAACTGGCATTGGCCTACATGGCTTCTTCTACTTAGAGGAGGCAATCCCCCCTCACTGTACTGGTACTCCCCCTCCCCCCTCTCCCGCCACCCAAAGAAAGAAAACATCACTATATGCAAAAAGATATTACATGAAAAAGAATCAATTAAGAAATAATTGAATAGTTAATGAATTTGCCTGATTGACATAAATGCTACTCACATAAGTGCCAGCCCTATACATTTTCAATATTAATAGTTCAATCTGGCACACCAGAGCATGCTGTTTTTGAATGAGGCTGGAGACCACAACATGCTCTAATTGATATGACCTTTAATTGCTCATTCAGTGGTCTAAGGATAAGGCAGAGGAAGACATCAAGCCAGTCCGCTGTGGTTTGGGGTAAAGAAACAGCAGTACTGGGTAGATTGGCCTTTCACTCTGAGGCCCCCTGGACATAATTAAAGCTGAATAACAAACTTACACAAGTAGCTAATGCCCCAGCTAGTCCTCCTAAACAGGATTGTGAAAACATTTAGGACACCAGCTCAGTGCACTTAGCAAGTCCCTCAATCAGTAAGGATTTATTTCTGTGCAGAGAATATAATTGGAGCCTAGACAATTATGACACAAAAAAATCTAATTTAGCCATGTATAGGCCTGCACCTCAACTGAATAGGTTTAATGACATTACGTTGTTACTCTTGGTGGTTATTGGTGAACTTTTTAATGGGCAAAAGAGACCAAAACTAAACTCTTTACATTGACAAGTTGTTCCAGCATGTTCTTTGCTTCATATGAATAGCCAGATGTACAGTGTACTACTACTTGTATCAAGTCTTAAGTTACAGCAACAACTCAGCTAAAAGGCTTCACTCATGAGTCATTACAGCAGTGTGTATGTATGCTATGCACTACCTTCTATTTGAACCAGCAGACCTCTGGTGACGACTATTCCCAGTTGGACTTTACTGTTGACTGCTCTATACACCTGCAGCCAACTGGAGGGAGCTGGCTACTACCCCAGCCCAGAGTTCCCTCACTGTTCCCCTGCTCATCGGCTTTTAACGGTGTTGGGAATCTAGTCTAGACCAGAACCTCATTAGCTCTCCTGTGGCTTGCCAGGCTCTGATTGTAGAGGCTTGGGCTGCTCTGCTCTGGGATGGAGGGAGGGAGGGATAGAGAGAAGGAGATGGATCCTGATTGAGAGCCTGCTTTATTAAAGGGGCTTAGATGGGGGCTTCTGGATTAGCACATAAGTCTTCCACCTGCATGCTTGTGGTGGAGCGGCCTGGTCCTGACCCTGACCCTGACCCTGACTCTGGCCATGACCCTGACTCTGGCCCTGACTCTGGTCCTGGTCCTGACCCTGACTCTGGTCCTGGCCTTGACCTTGGTCCTGACCCTGACCCTGGCCCTGACTCTGGCCCTGACTCTGGCCCTGGGAAATGATGTAAAATATATCACTAGCCACTTTAAACAATGCTACCTAATATAATGTTTACATACCCTACATTATTAATCTCATATGTATATGTGTATACTGTACTCTATATCATCTACTGCATCTTTATGTAATACATGTATCACTAGCCACTTTAACTATGCCACTTTGTTTACATACTCATCTCATATGTATATACTGTACTCAATACCATCTACTGTATCTTGCCTATGCCGCTCTGTACCATCACTCATTCATATATCTTTATGTACATATTCTTTATCCCCTTACACTTGTGTCTATAAGGTAGTAGTTTTGGAATTGTTAGCTAGATTACTTGTTGGTTATTACTGCATTGTCGGAACTAGAAGCACAAGCATTTCGCTACACTCGCATTAACATCTGCTAACCATGTGTATGTGACAAATCAAATTTGATTTGATTTTGACCCTGGTCCTGACCCTGGCCCTGACCCTGGCCCTGACACTACTCCTCTCTCTGCAGCTGGAGGAGGAGTAAGGCCCGGGGAGTGAAACAGCTTTCCTCACTTTGAATTGAAACACTGGCCTGAAGCTTAACTTCACTCGTCCTGTAGGGTCTGGATCGATTTGTGTTACTTACAGCAGTCAACCTAAATCTCTGGAAAGGGCACCGACAATATGTTTAAAAAATAAATAATAATAATAATAATGTTACCTACATTTAATTAGCTTTAATAACTGTGACTGTACAGAGGAGTCTGTATGTGTAAAATGTGAAGCAGGGCTCTGAAACATGTAAGGCTTAGTGGCCTGTGCACGGTGTTTGTTTTCAGACTGTAGGGCAAGAGCTGGTCAGAGCAAAGTTAAGTGATGGCTGGTGCCCTTACCAAACAAAGGTCCCCTGGTATGAGCAGTGTCCACCCTTCAAACTGGCACCTGAACACGGGGGCACAGGTGAGTGGCACAGCTCCTAGCTGTATTTCATGAAATTTTCAGGCTCTTGAAACTGCCTCTATTGGCTCTTTTCAGCATTAGCACTTTAGGCTACTTCACTCCAGCAGCACTCCCCTGGTATCTCTCTCCATTCTGAGCAGCGCTCCTAGAACAATGTACTGTTGAGTGCCACTGCCACGCAAGACTCTGCCAATGCCTAAGTTTTATATATAAATCTAAACACTTCTAAAAGTCCTCTAAATATATAATGCAGTCGAACTTGAGATCTAACTCACCCAAAATGAAAGGGCTGCCTCCTATCCCCCTTCCCCCTGCCCCCTATCCCCCTACTAAAAACACCCATCTCAAAAGATCAGAACAATGAGAAAGTAAGTCCGAACAATGAAGGAGCAAAACAACTTTTCTCTGTAGAGACTTTTGCATAATTATGATGCCTAGGGGCCAAATTGTTCATCTGAAATCTGTCCTCTGTTGGGGTAGGGGAGGGGGGGGACTAAAATAGCAGCTTCTGATTGTCACACAATTGGCTAAGGCTGCAGTGTGCAGCTGTGCTGTGGGCCTGTCTGTCTGTCATTTAGCTGATTGCTGCATGTGTGCCAGCCAACCCATCAGGTGCATCATCACAGAGGCAGGCATTAAGCAGGCAGGCTGCTATGTATGCAGTATCACAGCTACTCTCTACTCCTCCCTCATAAACAAACAGATCGTAAACAAAATATCTATGGAAAAGGATGTACCATATGATTGAACATGAATCTGTTTTTCAAAAGGTATTTTTTATTTCAGATAGCTACTGCTATCGCACAGATGATGCCAGAGTCTCGGTTTAAAGCCTGAACTGATACAGCTGCAGATATGAATATGAATCGAAAGCCAACCTCCATTGTACGTTTGACTTCGCTTATTAGAATGAGAGAAAAGAGGGATCAGAAGAGACAGAAAAGACAGTGATTTCCAGGTCAGTCCATGCTAATTACTGGGCTACACTGTTCTACCTCTGAGGGCCATCGCCACCATCACTTCCTGCCAATACCTTCATCTTTGTTTCCCCTGCACATTAGAATATGCAAAAGCATGGCTCAGCCATCTGACACCAAGGCCTAACAGGTTTATTGTAATGTGCATACAAATCACATTTTATTTGTCACAAGTGCCCAATACAACAGGTGTAAATTTTACCGTGAAATGCTTCCTTTCGAGCCTTTTCCCAGTTAAAAAGTATGAATATTTTTCAAATAGTAACACGATAAAATAACAATAACGAGACTATATACGAGGAGTACCAGTACAGAGTCAATGTGCAGGGGTATGAGGTAGTTGAGGTAATATGTACATGAAGGTAGGGGAAAAGTGACAAGGCAATCAGGATAGATAATAAACAGAGTAGCAGCAGCGTATGTGAAAGTGTGTGTGTGTGTGTGTGTGTGTGTGTCAGTGTAGTATGTGGGTAGAGTCCAGTGAGTGTGCACAGATGCACAGAGCCAGTGCAAAGTGGGTCAATGCAAATAGTCAGGGTAGCCATTTGATTAACTGTTCTGCAGTCTTACTGTATGGCTTGGAGATAGAAGCTGTTCAGGAGCCTTTTGGTCCCAGACTTTTGGTCCCGCACGGCAATCGCTCGGGTACCACTTGCCGTGCGGTAGCAGAGAGAACATTGTCTCATTGTTGTCGGTGTTCAGGCCTACCACCGTTGTGTTGTCTGCAAACTTAATGATGGCGATGGAGTCGTGCATGGCCACGCATTATTATTTAACCTTCAATAACATACAGAGGTTATTTAAGCAATAAGGCCCGAGGAGGTGTGGTAATGGCTGTATCCAGGAAGGCCGCGTTGCATCGTGCCTAAGAACAGCCCTTGGCCGTGGTATATTGGCCATATACCACAAACCCCCGAGGTGCTTTATTGCTATTATAAACTAGTTATCAAAGTAATTAGAACAGTAAAAAGTGATGTTTTGTCATACCCGTGGTATACGGTCTGATATACCACAGCTTTCAGCCAATCAGCATTCAGGGCTAAAACCACCCAGTTTATAATAAAGGTTAAAGCCCAATATACTGGAGAGAGAAGCTCCATGTAGAGAAGCTATTGATGGTTGACCCTGCTACATTTCCAATCTATCCAAAGACTTCATTCATCACAGTGAAAATGTGACACATAGAAAGATGGCTAAGTGAATTGATAAATTAGTAGTTAGGGAAAAGTGATTCTCTGAGGTTCTCTAGCATCTCATTCTCTCGGGTGTCTCCGCTCATCACAATGCTGCCTATATCACATTTACTTGATTAATCACCTCTGAAGTCTATATCACTCATCATGACACCAAATTAATTGTCCTTGATTCAATAACAAAACTCCAATTAGTTTTTATTTAGCAGATAACAGCTATATCACCCAACACATAAAACAAGCTTTTAAAGCGTTGAATAAACTCAGACTCCGTCATGTTTCTATGTCCCTTTCCATATCACCTTATGAAGACAGCATTGCTTGACTGTGTATCTGATTAGTAGCATGCCTGAAGTGAATGTGATAAAAATGGGGGCTGGTTTATCTGTTCCCGCCTCCTACGAAAGAGAAGGTGCAGATAAGGGCTGGTATCATGAGGTTCATGTGTGATGAATCATGGCTGCTGTTTTCGCTTTCTCTTCAGAAGTCAATATGCCTGTAACGTGAGCACAGCACTGGGCCATCCCTAGGCAGGCTCACTGGGCCCCGTCGTGAAAACAGAGGAAGAAAGAGAGGATGAGAGAGAGAGCAAAAGAGAGGGAGGGAGAGTCAAAGAGAGAAAGAGAGAGCTCTGTGTGTCTGAGCAAACAATGGAAGGAGGGAAACCGTCAAGGTCACCAACAGAGAGAAAGAGCATGAGGGAGAGAGAGGGAGTGATTGAGAGATGGAGAACAGAAAGGGAGAAGCTCATCAGATCCAGACAATGAGATCATTGGTCTAGGTTCAAAGAGGAGTGTGTACAGCAACAACAATTTGTTGTTTTGTTTGTTCTTATCAAAACAGGGACAAAAACAATGAGAAGTGACCAAATATGATCAATATAAATGTGTGGTTCACCCCTTATTTATAAATACGTTATACTGTACTAAAATGTTGGAGTGCAGATGTTTGAATGCATTTTTTAATAATATAACAATTGGCAGAGATAAGAGGCAGGTTTACTGTCCAAGACGCACACATGGGAGAGCCCAAATAAAACGGATCAAATCAGATTGAACAGACTTGACTATATTTCATTTTCAAAGACATTTGAACATTACATTATCTAACATAAAACTAGAGGCTAGGGAGATATCCAGGAAGGTTGTGGAAATGAGGAAAAGTGAAGTGTGTGCTAAACATAAAGTGTACTGGGAAAAGAAAAAGAAAACGGATGTCAGAAGGACGTCAGAAACCGGACTGTTCCAGGAACAGTCAGGCGTGAGGCTACAGCAAACCTATTATCTGCTATTCTGTCACTTTGTCTTTTCCACTACATTCTTGGGACCAGATTCAATTTCAACACCAGATATGTCTGCCGCTTCCCAGACCATCACTGACTGACTGGCTGCTACGGCTGCACTCCCGCCCGCTCGCTAGGTCCACTGGAGTGGACATGTAAGGGTGGGTCTGCGTCCTCAGAGAGAAGATGGTGCTTTTAACAGCACTTCACTCGACCTTGAAAAACACTTAGCGCCAGATTCAGAGTTGATTTCTGTGCTGTTAAGGCGTGGCTGGCATGACGATCCTCAGAAAATCTGACCTGTAAACTGAAATAAGAAGTTTTGTTGAGTTGGCAACTGTCAAGAAAAATAACCCTCTAAACAAAAACTTTTTTAGGGAATGCGGTCTACTCAAGTCTGCTTGAGTATATGATGTGGGTATTAGATATTTGTAGCGTAGAAGCTAGTCTACGCCAGGCTAGATCACAATTCAGCCTTAGTGAGTTCATCATTAAAATTCCATCACGGCCAGGGCAAAGGGGAGGGAAGCAGAAGAAATGCCCGAGATCTAAGCGGAGCGAGGCCTTACATCACACACTGAGCAGCCCTGGCTCCAGCCCTGCCTTTGATCTCTTCATTTACCTGGACTACAGCTGCCTGAAAACACACCTGAAATGGACCTGTCAGCAATGCACTACCAACTTTCATCTGAAGGCTGCCTCACTCACTTCTGTCTGTCTGTGTCGGTCTACCTGCCTGTCTGCCTGTCTGCCTGCCTGTCTGTCACTCAGGGGATGGCAAATCAGTTCATGTCATATCAACTCAGACATCCAAACACAAAAACACCCCACTGCCTCTTTCATGTGTTGCCCTATCATTCCAGCTAAGTAGAGGGACAGAATCAGAGTGCTGGATCAGGATGGTCCTCAGTAGTAAACAGTCGGCAGTAGAGAGACATGATACTGCCATACACAGTTGAGAGACATGATACTGCCATACACAGTTGAGAGACATGATACTGCCATACACAGTTGAGAGACATGATACTGCCATACAGTTGAGAGACATGATACTGCCATACACAGTTGAGAGACATGATACTGCCATACACAGTTGAGACATGATACTGCCATACACAGTTGAGAGACATGATACTGCCATACACAGTTGAGAGACATGATACTGCCATACACAGTTGAGCGACATGATACTGCCATACACAGTTGAGAGACATGATACTGCCATACACAGTTGAGAGACATGATACTGCCATACACAGTTGAGAGACATGATACTGCCATACCCAGTTGAGAGACATGATACTGCCATACACAGTTGAGACATGATACTGCCATACACAGTTGAGAGACATGATACTGCCATACACAGTTTAGAGACATGATACTGCCATACACAGTTGAGAGACATGATACTGCCATACACAGTTGAGAGACATGATACTGCCATACACAGTTGAGAGACATGATACTGCCATACACAGTTGAGAGACATGATACTGCCATACACAGTTGTTGTCCATTGTTTACTGGTGTTGTTTCACCTCTCCTCCTCTCTCTTCCTTTCTCCTCCTCTCATCTCTTCCTCTCTCCTCCTCTCTCTTCCTCTCTCCACCACACCTTTCTGCTCTTATAGTGCATTGTGCTGAGAGTGTGCTGTATCAGGCTCTTGCCAGAAAGGGCCTGTGTGCTCAGTATTAAAACTCCTCACAGTGGAGAATTAATTAAAGGATGTAACAGATCAAACCAGAGGACTCCTGGGCCTCTCCGCCTTCAATCAATAGCTGGGGTAATACTAGCCAGCATCAGGAGGCAAATGAGACCTGGGTCACCAGTGTACAAATATACAGAAAATATCCACTTGCTAGCAAATACTCGCACATACATTTTCACACAAAGAAAATAGAATGTGTTTTTATTGAGATTGGGCATAGTATGCACTTGAGACGGGATGGATCCAATGGCAGTATGGGCTACAGTGTATTGATGTCGATACTCTCTGCAACAATGTGTGTTTACAAGTATGTACTAGTATGGTATGTACAACAATATTAACATGTACTGTACAGTGCATTTGGAAAGTATTTGTTATATTACAGCCTTATTCTAAAATTGATTAAATTAATTGTTTTCCTCATCAATCTACACACAATACCCCATAATGACAAAGCGAAAACAGTTTTTTTATTTAAAAAACTAAAATACCTTATTTATATAAGTATTCAGACGGCAGGGTGGCCTAGTGGTTAGAGCATTGGACTAGTAACCGGAAGGTTTCAAGTTCAAACCCCCGAGCTGACAAGGTACAAATCTGTCGTTCTGCCCCTGAACAGGCAGTTAACCCACTGTTCCTAGGCCGTCATTGAAAATAAGAATTTGTTCTTAACTGACTTGCCTAGTTAAATAAAGATTTTAAAAAACACCCTTTGCTATGAGGCTGTAACAAAAGGTCTAAATCATTTCCAAATGCACTGTATGACCTACAATAGTTGCCCTTTGTGCATTTTGTGCATGTGCACGCAACTGTTGTAGACGGTAGCCGACATGTATGACATCAATACACTCTAATGTCTAGCCTATTGCTGCCGTAGGATCTCTCTTGACAGTGGATACAGTACACACCCAAACGCAACACAAACATGTTTCTGTGTTTCCTGTTAGGGTGCCCAATTAGCGAGGCATTTTATGACAGGACTGTGGAAGCAGCAGATGCATGGTAGTTGTTGTTATTGATCCAAATGTTCTGCTACTCTTATATACATGCGGAAAACCCCCCACAGCCTATACTGTACGCAGACCAGACTTTGAGACTTTGATATGGGGTCAGTGCCATGGAGTAGGGAAGGATTCCTATTTTCCAGAAAGTCTACCAAGTTTGAAGACGGGGAAGAATATTTATCCAGAAGTACCCATTTAAAGTGTTTAAACCAAGATATGGTCACAATGACAGAGTTCTCCCCAAATGAAAGGGGCGTTGGATAACCTTGACAGCTTGGCTGCGCCCCTATGTAAAGGTTTTAGAGTTAATGAAACTGATATTTAATAATGATAGAGTAACTATCTTTGATCACCAATGACATTGTTGTGAATTGCGAAAAAGGCTGTTCATAAATTCTGAGTGTAATCATGTTCCTCAATTGATTCAACGAATTTCAGCAGTAGGCTATCTGGACACAGAGCGCTCTCAGGAGGCACAGAGCGCACCACGAGTATAGCATTGTCAAATCATCCAAACTTTGTAATGGCAGTCAGACAAAAGTTGATAAGCTTGCTAGATCAGTGGTGCTCTACTGGTTTTGTGCCAGGACCCAAATTGAACCAGGATGTCCCAGTCGCGACCCAATACACGCATTGTGAAAAAATAATCACCAAAATACAAATCTGGAAAACTATTTAATGCTATATTGATAGTAAATGTAACAATTATATGGCAACAACATTCCCAACTCTTTCATTGTCAATAAACTCACTGGTTTGAGACCACAAAATCTACCAAAATAGTGCTGCTAATATCTCTATATTGAAAATACTGTGATTGAAGAAAAATTGTTCAGATTAAATAATAAAACCAAAAACAAATGTTCATTATCATATCTGCACACTTTATACCTGGTTTAAGTCATTTAAGTTCAGACTGGAGTATATGTTCATAATTTAAAAATATATATATACATTATTAGTTTTTTACTTGATGGGTCACGACCCACCGGTTGAGAATTGTTGTGCTAGATGACCTCATATATACTGTAACTCCTATATTTGACTAAATCGAGTTGATGATTAAACAGATAGCAGGTCAGCTCATAAATAACGGCGAGATGAAAGGTGCTTTGATAATGCAATCTATGGATTACAGTCAGGATTTTGGATTTCAGTGGGATGGGGACTGGATAGGAAAATAGCCTAGGCTTTAGGACAGGAGATGATCACATTTTCCCTCATGCCTCTTTGAATTGTTAAGACTTCATGTCTGTGACATAGACGCCAATATAGGCCTATAGGCCTATCAAATGTGTGACTGTCTGACGAGTCACAATGACAGCTCAAAGAGGCACACGTTCTTTTCTAGGCTATAGTGTAGTGGTTTCCTGTAGGGTTTATTATCTGCATTCAGTTTGTGTGTGCAGTCCAGCAGTGTCAATTATGCGTGTGTTTTGAATTTATTGTGACTTTGTGTGAAGTAAATACTGTAGGCTAAAGGCTTCCATGAGACAACCTATTTGGATAATGTGCTATTTTACATTTCAGGAATTCTGGGGTAATTTCCGGGACAGTCCCGGGATCCCAGTTACCCATGTTAATCCCTACTATGGAGTGTCTAATTAATGGTGATATAATCTGATACAGTTTAAAGTTGCTGAGGACGGCTGATCCCCTCTGATGTGCTTGTTCTTCCCTGAAGTCCAGGATTATGGTCCCGCTGTGCTGACTGTAATTGCAAAGCTGTTGCTCCTGTGTCACAATTAGAGGAGGAAACAGCCCTCATCACGTCCACATTCATAATCTCGGTCAGGCCCTATTTACCCCCAGTTCTCCATTTGGATTTCCTTCCTTTTGAAATGATGCCAAGACTGTATCGTAAAAAACTATAGCCGCTCCTAATCCCTGAATCAATCAGCTGCTGCTGGAAGCCCAGCTAAGAAGGCTGTTAATGATGGCTCACATGACCAATCAGTGACATGGCAACAGCTTTGTGGATTCCATCCTGGTATAGAACTACAGGTAAACAAAGACGAGAGAGAATAAACTAGAGGAGATATATTTTTGTTTAGGCCTAAAGGCCTGTTCTGAGGAGTGTATGGACTTAAATGGACTAGTTAAGATACGTACATTTCCTTAAGTCACAGCAGTAAGCCTTTAAGTCATCACCGGGCTATAGGTTTGTTACATGCTCCAGGGAGCCGGTCACCTCTGATCGCCGAGAGAGATGCTTCCATCCTCAGCCGCCACTGGCCTGAGTGACAACCCTCTCATTGATTCTATTATCTGCTGGGTAAGCGGAGGACACAGGATGACCTCAAGAGCAAAGTCATTTGTAGAGCGGGTTTGAAAAGAGGGTCCTCTGTGAGTTATTAGAACCTTATGGTCACACTAAGAATGTCACTGGTAGAGACAAGCTGAATACTGAGCTAGTGTCTTGACTAACAAGCATCTTCCTCTACACGTCTCTCAGGGAAGACTTCTAACCAGTCAATTTCTGAAGGTGTCTCTACAGCGGGAAGCGAGAGAGACACATCATATTTATCAGAAGAACAGAGGAGCCATGTGGCAAAAAAGAAAGGGAGACAATTTAAGCAGTTGTCTTTGATAAACCAGTGTTTTTGAAGCATAGCCCGTTTAGCTTCAACAGGACAAGAGGAAATAGGAATGGGAAAGAGTCTCACGACGGTGCACCACATCAATGCACACCGCCGGTACCTGGATGCCTCGCAAACAGAGAAGAAGACTCTAAAACCGTGCCCCTCCTTCCTTTAAACTTTCACTCCTTGATCTTCTCCTTCCCGAATGTAAAGACTGTTACCGCCTGCACCACTGAGAGTTCAACCACACACCTCCCTCGATCCCAACTCCCCACCTCAATATCTCCTCTGTCTCTCAGCAAACTTTAGAAAAAAGGGAAGGGAAACTTTTTCAAGCCAGAAGACAGTCATCTCTGAAAGCCTTGTTCATGTTGCAGGGCCGACCGACACCTGACCGCTTTCCTTCTGCCTGTTTACCCACTGCTCTGCTGTTGCTCCATATTGATCTGCACTGTCTCTCCTGCTAAAGGCAAAGAGGATACTGTTTGTTTCTACAGAGTAGTTCTTTGACCTCAGCCAATTAACAGTAAAGAAGAGGAGTAGAGGAGGAAGGGACTATATGAGACCCAGGGTACCACTGAGTTCCAGGAAGAGTCTTTGCTGACCGACTGTCTCAATCTCTCCTCCCTCCTCAGAACTGCCGTCTTAAATCGCTCTGTCTTTTTTCCTTTAGTTCCCCTTATTACACAAGGCCTTGGTTGTTCGAAATGGCTTCTGTCTTGTCACTTCCATGTGATTTCTGTTGTCCCTTAGCATCAGATGGAGTCTTTTTACAGGACGTAAAACCATTAGCAAATTAAATGTGCATTCTGTAATTCTAGGAATAATATATGTAACATATAATATATAATAACAGTTTATAAAAGGCAAATACCAGCCTTCTAAATGTAATTTATTCAATATTAGAGAACTTAGATTGTGCATTTGCTTGTACAGAGATTTCCTGAAATTCTATTACCTCAAACATGGATGGATTAGGTATGCAAAAGAGACTCCCATATCTAGAGATATAGAGACACTGTATTTTTGTATTTCTTCTGTTTGTTCAGATTGACAGTGTTTTAACCAATCAGGACCTTAAATTGAACTGTTTTTCCATTCATTCTACTCCTCAAACAAGTATTTCAGGAGGTTGCGGTTGGAGAAAAGTTTGTACAAAGGAGTCTGGGCATCAATGAAATAGTGTTGGATTGAGAAAACAAAGTGTTTGTTTCCTATTTGAAGACAAAAGCATGGCAGCACAAGGCATTTTAAGAGATAAAAAGGGCAGTTCCCTGGGATGGGCAATCTGTACAACTAAGCTAGCCTGTTTAACTGTTTGTAATTTGGTCAAATTATTTGTGAGACTCATCGACTCTTACTTCATACGGTTAGCTTAGCTTACTTAGAATGTGCTATCCAGTAGTAAATGTCTTGGGAGGGTTGTGTCATCCTCCCACTAATAAGAGAAACACACTAGAGTGGGTTCACAGGACTCAGACAACTGGGACATAGACTGTGCGACAGAGCAGTTACAGCTCTCTTCTCCTCTCCCCTCCTCTCTTCTCCTCTCCCCTCCTCTCCCCTCCTCTCTTCTCCTCTCCCCTCCTCTCTTCTCCTCTCCCCTCCTCTCTTCTCCTCTCCCCTCTTCTCCTCTCCCCTCCTCTCTTCTCCTCTCCCCTCCTCTCCCCTCCTCTCCCCTCCTCTCTTCTCCTCTCCCCTCCTCTCCTCTCCTCTCTTCTCCTCTCCCCTCCTCTCTTCTCCTCTCCCCTCCTCTCTTCTCCTCTCCCCTCCTCTCTTCTCCTCTCCCCTCCTCTCTTCTCCTCTCCCCTCCTCTCTTCTCCTCCTAGTTCCAGGTTTCCAGTTCTATTAGTGGTATGTGCAGGATACACATGGTACACACTGTCCAACTAAACGCTGACTTGCAGGTTTCTTCTGGACAATGCAACAACAATAAGAAATAATCTAATCTAATAATACAAAAATAAATGGCTCAGTAGAATAAAACAATAATACAGGGAATCCTCTCTCCCTCCTCTCCTCTCCTCTCCTCTCCTCTCCTCTCCTCTCCTCTCCTCTCCTCTCCTCTCCTCTCCTCTCCTCTCCTCTCCTCTCCTCTCCTCTCCTCTCCTCTCCTCTCCTCTCCTCTCCTCTCCTCTCCTCTCCTCTCCTCTCCTCTCCTGTCCCGTGAGGACTGAAACTGTTAACACAGCAATGGCTCCAGCTCTGCTGAGTGGCACTACAGGGAGAAACTATGGTGGGGGGACTCACCTCTCTCTACCCTCCGATTTCCCTCATCTGGCAAAAAAGCTTTCTCTTGTCTCTTGGTCCTTTAGTGTAACGTACGTCAGGATCTTAGGAATTCAATTACTGATCCTCTTTAGCCGTGCCCTAATCCCCCAATTCCATCCATGTGCTGTGTGCCAGCAGCATATACCTCACACCCACACTTCTTCTGACAACCAGCCTCACACCCACACCTCTCCTGACAACTAGCCTCACACCGCACCTCCCCTGACAACCAGCCTCACATCTACACTTCTCCTGACAACTAGTCTCACACCGCACCTCTCCTGACAACTAGTCTCACACCGCACCTCTCCTGACAACCAGCCTCACATCTACACTTCTCCTGACAACTAGTCTCACACCGCACCTCTCCTGACAACCAGCTTCACATCTACACTTCTCCTGACAACTCTTCTCACACTGGACCTCTCCTGACAACTAGTCTCACACCGCACCTCTCCTGACAACTAGCCTCACACTGCACCTCTCCTGACAACCAGCCTCACACCCACACCTCTCCTGATAACTAGCCTCACACCGCACCTCTCCTGATAACTAGACTCACACTGCACCTCCCCTGACAACTTGCCTCACACTGCACCTCTCCTGACAACTAGCCTCACACTGCACCTCCCCTGACAACTTGCCTCACACCGCACCTCTCCTGACAACTAGCCTCACACCCGCACCTCCCCTGACAACCAGCCTCACACCCGCAACACCCCGGAAAACCAGCATCACACCGCACCTCCCGTGACAACCAACCTCACACCCACACCTCCCTGACAACCAGGTAGTAGCATATGGATCTAGTGTCTATGCAGGCCACCAGGCCACTTAAACCACATGGCCTACACATAAGGGGATACACATAGTTGCCTCAGCAGTCCAATGGGATCTACTGTTCTCTGATTGGCACATTGTCTCTATGATATTCCACTGAGATACTGTATCTAGACTTACAAGGAGCCTTACATCTCACCATGACGACATGCTCGTTTCCTTTCCTCTATTTGCACCTGGGTGGTTAATTATAAAAGTTGGCAGGGGGGCGTTTATACCAGCGCACCAGGAAGTTGTGTTGTTTTCACCGTGATGTGTGTCAGAGAGACGGATGGGAGTGTCCATGGGCAGAGACAGTGTCCATGGGTAGTCACCAACCTTTGACAAACATGAGGTTGTGTGTAATTAACAAGAGTTTACTCTCCTGTCCTCTCCCTCTATCCTGTCCGTCAATCTACCAGGCTCCCAAATTCTGACGGACCTGTCAGGAATTGCGCTGTGGCCCCCGATGCTATTAACTCCAGTCAACAGAGCGATGATCTGCACTCACTGCCTGCCTGTCTTCTGATAGGTCAGGATCTGTCTCCCCCACCTGCCTCTCCTCCCTCAGTTCATTTATTTGGGAGATAAGCAGGTGGACTAGGGGAGAAGTGGACCTGGGAGTGAGCTTTACTGTCACACCTGCCTGGCACACTGAATGACAATGCTAATAGCCAGTCTCATTAACCTCTCCACACGCCAAGCCTTTATCTGCACCAGAAAAGACTGCTTGTTTGCTTGTTAGATGATAATATTTACCCCTGGCTTCACCGCCCCACCCAGACATGACAAATATATTTGTGCATTTTGAAAAGGCTTTGGACGGCTCTGTGATTCAAGCAAAGTCAAGGGAAGAGACTGACTATAGGGGAGGCAGCGTCTTTTGTCTCTGCGGCGTCAACCTGCGACATAAAGGACCTCGGGGTTCTGGTTTCTAACAATGCAACTTCCTATCGACCTTTACAAAAGCTTTGTCAAACATACAGTATGTCTTGAATCATCGTGCATTGAATTTCTTGAATATTCTCACTGTTTATTTATCATTCATACTTGCCTTAAATTCTCTATTGAAAATATCTCCACTGTAGTGTTAATAGAGGTGTGGTGAGTTGTGCTCAGTACTGGGGTGAGTTGTGCTCAGTACTGGGGTGAGTTGTGCTCAGTACTGGGGTGAGTTGTGCTCAGTACTGGGGTGAGTTGTGCTCAGTACTGGGGTGTCAGGCGCTAGTCTGACAGATTTCACTTTAATTGGAGAGGTACTGATCCTGCCAGACGTTTTGGTGCCAGAATTTAGCATCAATGTTTCTCCGTTTTCTGCTGCGCAATCACAAAATGATATTAGGGGACAGCAGGTGATCCATAAAATCAGCGTTTTCAAGCCTTGTAAATGATTCCTTTAGAAGTCAAATGAACAATGGGGATAAAAGCCTGTACTGTGCAGGGTGAACCTATTTGTGGGGTGTGAGAGACTTTGCCCCACAGTAATGTACATTAGAGACTTTGCCCCATAGTGGTCTACATTAGAGACTTTGCCCCACAGTGATCTACATTAGAGACCTTGCCCCACAGTGATCTACATTCGAGACTTTGCCCCACAGTGATCTACATTCGAGACTTTGCCCCACAGTGATCTACATTAGAGACTTTGCCCCACAGTAATCTACATTACAGACTTTTCTCCACAGTGATCTACATTATAGACTTTGCCCCACAGTGATGTACATTAGAGACTTTGCCCCACAGTGGTCTACATTAGAGACTTTGCCCCACAGTGATCTACATTCGAGACTTTGCCCCACAGTGATCTACATTAGAGACTTTGCCCCACAGTAATCTACATTACAGACTTTTCTCCACAGTGATCTACATTAGAGACTTTGCCCCACAGTGATCTACATTAGAGACTTTGCCCCACAGTGATCTACATTAGAGACTTTGCCCCACAGTGATCTACATTAGAGACTTTGCCCCACAGTAATCTGTCCACATGTGTCCCTCCTTCATCACAGCTCACCTTTATGGTTTGATGTAGGGTGTTCTGGACCTGTTAGTTGTTAAGCACACCTAGTGGCAGTTTAAGTTCAGCAGTCTAGAGTTGACCTGTTTGTGTCATGTGACAGGAAGCAGTTTCAGATGTGAAGCAATGTGTAAGATGTGCAAGTGTGACAGAGTAGTTACAATCCTTCAACATCCTTCTTTATATGCTTTGTATGACACAATGTCTTTTCACACTGTGATTCAAGTCAACTTCCAAAACAGCACCCTGCTTCCCATGGAGTAATGTGAATGAGTGTTTAGCTAACTGGATAGCTGGATAAGGGCTACTGTACATTTAGCAAATCCAGTATAGTGAAAAGACAGGCGTGGAGTAACAAGGATTAGTTTACAAGCTGTCATCTCGGCGCAGAGCAAGACATCACGACATCGCCAGCTTAAGTCTTCACCCTACGTGCCACACTTACCTCACATCATCATGGCAGAAAGTAGAAGGAAAATGCTACGCAGCAAGACGAAAACATTCAAGAGAAACATGGAGCATTCGTTGCACAGTCTATAAGTTCTCGCTCTTACAAATCATCAGTCAGTTCGAGATTGTCAGCCAGTTCAACGGCTAGTATAGTCATCGCCAAAGCGAGAGCCAACACAGAAGCAGCCCAAGCCAGAGCAGCTTATGCGGATAGAGAGATAGACATTAAGGTTGAGAAGGCCTGCCTCGAAGCTACCGTGGATGCCCTGCAGGAAGAGAAAGAGAAAGATGCTGCTCTAGCTGAGGCATAAATACTGGAGGTAGCTCTACACGAAGTAGATCTTGGTTTGGCTGGCAGGTTCTCACCCCCAGTCCCAGGTCAGAAACGCCTTCAGCGCACATTGGACAATGTGATAGACCACGCTGGCCTTAGTTCAAGTCCGCAGTTCAACAGAGTGAGGGACGAAGAACCACAGTTACATTAGGTAACTGTTACATTAGGTAAGTGCACTGTGCCACCAACCAAACACACACAGATGAACAACCTACACCAGGTCATACGACCCTCGCCTGCCCGAGTAAGGCCAACAACCAGAGGAATGGAGCGATACAAGAAGAAAGTCACCAGCAGTTTCCTACTTGTTCCCATGGGAACCCCTGCAGAGCCTCTACTCAAGGTGACCATGGCGTAACCCCCCACCACCTACGACCTTCCCAAGTACCTTGCCCGCAGCAAGTTGGTCACTACAGGGTTAACCACATTCGATGATAAACCTGAGAACTATTGGGCTTGGAATGCCTCCTTCCGTAATACCACATCCGAGCTAGGCCTTTCAGCGGGAGAAGAGCTTGACCTGCTCATGAAATGGCTTGGTGCAGAGTCTTCAAAGCAGGCACGCAGGATAAAGGCAGTCCATGTCGGACATCGGCCAGCTGCTCTGATGATGCTCTGGGAGAGACTTGAGGAAAGCACACACTCACCCGAAGCCATTGAAAGGGCTGTCTTTGCCAAGTTGGAGAACTTCCCCTAGGTGACAAATAAAGAACCCAGAGACTCCGTGACCTTGGATATCTACTATTGGATCTCGAAGCTGCAAAGCAAGATGGCTACCTACCTGGCCTATCGTACCTGGACACATCCAGAGGGGTGAGCCCTATCGTAGAGAAGCTCCCATATGGCCTGCAGGAAAAGTGGACATCATACGGGTCAAAATTCAAGCTAGAAAACAATGTCACCTTCCCTCCATTCTGGGTGTTCTCCAACTTCATCCGTAGAGAAGCCAAAGTCAGGACAGACCCCGGCTTCAACCTCTTCTCCTCCCATGCGGTACCTGTCAGAAGAGACAAGCAAGACAGACATGGGAAGACAATATCTGTCCACAAGACACAAGTATCTTCAACTGAGAACACGGGGAATCAGAAGAAACCAGTGGATTTGAATAAGCATCCACAACAAGCCTCATCCGTTAAAGAAGAGGTTACAGAGAGAAGTCCCTGGAAGACCGCAAACAGTTCCTCAACGAGAACGATGTGTGTATTCAGTGAAGCTCTTCCACAAACCATCTCGCCAAGAACTGTAAGGTACCGGTGAAATGCAATGAATGTGAAAGCGGCTGGCACCTCTCAGTACTCCATCCCAACCCAGCTCCATGGAAGTTAAACTTCCTCTTCAGAGCATGGCAGGGAGGAAGAGGAACCGGACAATCAGGAGGTCACATCTAAGTGCACCGAGGAATGTGGAGAAGGAATGAGTGCGAGAGCATGCACAAAGATATGCCTTGTTAATGTGTACCCCGAAGGACATGGTGAAGAATCCAAAAGGATGTACGCTATACTGGATGAACAAAGCAATCGGTCTCTAGCAAGATCAGAGTTCTTCGACATCTTCAAGGTCAAAGGTAGTTCATCACCATACACACTCAAGACGTGTGCGGGACTCACAGAGGCAGACGGCAGAAGGGCCCGTGGTTACGTTGTGGAGTCAGTCGATGAGAAGATGTGTCTCTGCCTTCCCACACTCATCGAATGTAACTAATTCTCTAACAACCGCTCAAAAATTCCCACTCCAAATGCAGCTCGCCACCACAGTCACCTGAGACGCATCGCAGACGAGATCCCACATCTGGATCCTGACGCAGACATACTTCTCCTCTCAGGCAGAGATGTCTTGAAAGTACATAAAGTCAGGAACCAAACCAACGGTCCAGATGACACTCCATTCGCCCAGAAGCTAGACCTAGGTTGGGTTGTCGTCGGGGACGTGTGTCTCAGAGGTGCTCACAAACCATCTCAGGTGAGCTCGTTCAAGACATTCATGTTGGAAAATGGTCGTCCAACCTATTACAGCCCATGCAATTGTCAGTTTAGTAGGGTGAAAGAGAAGCTCAGTTATGGAGCACAGCTGCAGCTCCTCGACAAGCCAAACCTGCAAGACAACTCACTGACACTTACTGGAATGAACATGAGTCAGTGAATCTTCTGTCACACCACTAGAGATCAGAAACTTGTACCTTCGATCAACGACACGATATTCCTTCAGATCATGGACAATGAGGTTGTTGTCCAAGGACCTGCTGAGCTCCAAACGCTTTGAGAGTTTCTCCAAATGGAAGAGTCTCATAAGGACAGTAGCACGCTTCATCCACATAGCTCTGACCTTCTCTCAGCCGGCACAATAGAGCAGCTGCCATGGATGGCACATCTGTCTGAAGAACCCCACTGAAGAAGAGCTGGAAAGAGCCAAAGTCATTGTGATAAATAGTGTCCAAGACGAGTGTTATGCAAAGGAATTTAGGTGCATAGCAGCAGGACGCAGTTTTTCTACCGACAACAGTCTATGAATTCTGCATCCTATCGTTGAAAGTGGTGCCTATCGTTGGTGCTTGCCGAGACCTGAGGATGGATGGATTAAGCTCCAGTTCAGAGAGCGTGGAGAGGTATCTCCAAGAACACAAATATACCTGTGTATTCAACCTACCTCTCTCATCCCATATGGGTGGTGCATGGGATGATTGGCATTGCACGTCATATCCTCGACTGCATGCTCCTCCAACGTAGATCTTCATGCCTTACACACGAAGTCCTGATAACACTAATGGTCGAGGTCACTGCTGTGATGAATGCCAGGCCTCTCATCCCAGTATCTTCAGACCCGGAATCACCCCTCATCCTCACTCCAGCTATGCTCTTGACCCAGAAGACTGGGTCCCCCCTCCTTCACCAGGCAAGTTCGGAGAAGTAGAACTCTACAAGCAAGAGTGGAAGCAGGTACAAAGTCTAGCGGACACCTTTTGGAACAGGTGGCGGAAGGAGTATCTCTGCACGCTGCAGTGCCGACGCAAGTGGCAGGACAAGAGGCCAGATCTTAAAGAAGGAGATGTTGTCTTAATAAAGGACAGTCAGGCTAAAATAAATTAATGGCCATCGTTGTGAAGACCCTTCCCAGCCGGGATGGGATGGTCAACATGAGGGAGGGAACTATGAAGGTCTTCTCTCTGCCTATTTCCAAAGTGGTTCTCATCCTTTCTTCGGAAGACCCCAGTGGTCAGAGTTAGGTTATTGTGGGATCGTTAAAGTCCCCAGGCGGGGAGTGTTCTGGACCTGTTAGTTGTTAAGAACCCCTAGTGTCAGTTTAAGTTCAGCAGTCTAGAATTTACCTGTTTGTGTCATGTGACAGGAAGCAGTTTCAGAAGTGAAGCAATGTGTATGTGTGACAGAGTAGTTACAATCCTACAATCCTTCAACATCCTTCTTTATAAGCATTGTATGAATCAATGTCTGAAAGTACATTTGTTAATTAACACAAGATAAATGTTTATCACATATCATTTTCATGTTTCTGTAAAATATGAATAATTGAGTTAGCTGTTAGCTACTTTGCATTAGGTTCGATACTATTTCTCCCTAGGGATATCTAGCTGAGCAATATTAAACACACAGTTGCATTCTAGTAACTTTATTTTAGATTTGACTCTAGATTGAGTACTCTTATTCCTTATTTCATACATTTAGTGCAGTTATTGTGGAAGACATTCTGTGCTCTATACCACGTAACTGAAAACATGTACGTTTGTGTTTGTTACAGTTTCACACTGTGATTCAAGTAAACTTCCAAAACGGCACCATGCTTCTCACAGAGTTATTTGAATGAGTGTTTAGCTAACTGGATAGCTGGATAAGGGCTACTGAACATTTTGCGAGTCCAGTATATAGGGAATGAATGCAGCATCCAGCATAATTTAGCGATGTTATTTACATCTGACATAATTAGAATTGTATCATTTGAAAACGACCAGTATTTGATCATTGTTTCTTCCATTTAAAACATGAGGCAGATGGGCAAAAACCTTTATGTTACGACATTTCAAACATGGACAGAATATATTGTTTTGTATCAGTGGCCATTATGTATTACTGGGCATAACGTGACAAAGGGCTACATCCCAGCCAGCTAGTTATAATAATTGTCACATTTAAAAAAAAATACTCCCTACTCTGAAAAGATGTGGTTACTGGGTTTAAAGTGTATGCCCATATTTTGCCTGTATTTTCCAGAGAACAGACATCATACTGTATTTTGTCTTTGGCTGGAGAGGACTTAATGCGTGGCAAGCCTGCCAGCTCCTCCCCACGTAAGAGACATGAGAAGAAGGGAGATTAGCTCAGCTACCCATCCATGACCTTGATATTACGATGAAGAAGACGGATAAGAGCCTTCCTTTCCTCTCCACCTGCCTAAAGCCTGCAAGCCTGTTTGAGTAGCCACACAAGCAGCAATTCTAAACAGATTCTTATTTTTCTCAGCTTTCCTGAGCCTTTTCCGAAATCAATTAATGGTGCCACATTCCTAGCAATATGAAACTAATGTTGGCTATATTCTAGTTTCTATAGAGGGAGATCCTGCTCATGGAATTGAGAAGAGCGGGCGTTAGACTGTGGCTGTAGTAGTGTACGGCACATACCACAGAATTTTCATTTGTCTGGGAGGGTCAAACAAGCCTGTGATAGTATAAGGGGATCAACAACAGAGCACAGACACACTATGACCGCCATTTGTGTATACTAAAATTCACCTTAATGGCTTTCACTGAACTCAAGCTATGTGGCTTTGCACAGGAGCAGAAAGTAAAATATGCTCCAATCAAATTCACTCTCACTCAAACCAAACCAGTCCTTCTAAAACATCTTCTGCTTGAAGTAATGAGTGAGGGAGAGGAGAGGTGTCTTCCCGAGTCACCAGTTACCAAACACTGATTAAATATGCAACACAGAGCTCAGGAATCCAGCAACCGCTGACTAAACTCAAATCAGATGGTTAACTTATGGTTAACTTGTGGTTGGTGAAAGTTCCTTTTTACACCACATCCCAAACTGGTTGTTGTGTAAATTGCCAACAACACCACTACTGCCATGGGTTTTTTCCATTACAATGTCTTTATTTGGGTCAGGGAACAGCAAGAGGGAAGAGCCTCCTGGATATCAGCAGTGTTGCTATTACAGGAAGAGAAGCTCTACTATAACTCTTATTATCCTCTCTTGCTCTTTTCATGTCCTCTCCAAGAACTGTTCAGAGCTAAAACTGTCATGTTCTGTCCTGTGCTGAACTTCTGTATAGTGTGAATGATCTGCTATGCTTTGCAGAGAGGTGGGACAAAAGAGGAGCAGAACCAACCAATCAACACACAAAATCTGTGATTTTAGCCCCTCCCCTTGGCCTCTGGTTGGCCTTGTATACAGTTGACAGATGAATAATGGATGGTTCTAAAATAGTCCAGGTATGTGCTTGCATCACTGTGGCGATTCCCTGTCATTTCAGATCTGGTTGGCTATTCCTCCCAGATTAAAAGAGCGGCAGGTGAACTAGCGGTTAAGAGCATTGGTCCAGTAACCGAAAGGTTGCTGATATGAATCCGCAAGCTGACTAGGTGAAAAATCTGTCGACATGCCCTTGAGCAAGGCACTTAACCCTAATTGCTCCTGTAAGATGCTTTGGAGAAGAGCGTTTGCTAAATGACTAAAATGTAAATTGCATGAGTACTGCCCTCCTCTCATTACTGAATCTCACTAAAAGCACTAAGAGTAGAACACTGTACCATGATGACATGAGTGGCTGAGGAGAAATGCTGAGGAGAAATGCTGAGGAGAAATGCAGAGGAGAAATGCTGAGAAGGCATACATTCCTTTACTGGAATACACTTGTGTTTTTTTTTATAGATTACAGAGTCTAATGAGTTAAAAAATCCATTATAGTATGGCTGTTATGGAGCTGGTAGTGGATGGATGATGTGGTAGTGGGTGGATGATGTGGTTGTGGGTGGATGATGTGGTTGTGAGTGGATGATGTGGTTGTGGGTGGATGATGTGGTAGTGGGTGGATGATGTGGTAGTGGGTGGATTATGTGGTTGTGGGTGGATGAACTTGAAATATTTCCTGTGTAGTAAGTATGTAGTTCTACTCCAGTGTACTGTATAGTTCTCCCGCATAGCACAGTAACTACTCTAGTGTACTGTAAGGTTATTGCAGGGACATACTGATTAGGCACCTCTCTGTTCCATGTCGATTTCAGGGTTCTGAATCGAAACTGAACTGAAAAACAGGCATTTCAGAGACAGAGATTTTTCACACATAACTATGCGAAGTAGCATGGTTTTGGGAGAGGCTGCGCTGACTCTGTCCCCTAGGAGACCCTGTGTTATAAGCCCCTGGATTTGGCTAATAAAGCTCAAAATGCCCTTTTGACCAAAAAATGAACTGATCTCATTTCCAGAGAAAGAAAGAGGATTCATATGCAGACATAAATACACTCGGGGATAAAAAGAAGAAGAAAAAAGGACATGTGGGAAGAAAGAAAGAGAGAGAAAAAAATTGAGTGAAAGGAAAGAGAGAGGTAGTGTAGAAGGAGAAATGGGGAGGGCAGTGTAGATGGTAGAAGGGAGGTGGTGATGGAGGTTGTTGTGTGCCAAAGTTAGTCACTTATCCGTGCAGAAACAGTTGTTTTTGATCACAGAAAATCTCGGGCTTAGAGCATAAAGACATTAATCGGGGTGAATGCCATAAACAAAAATGAATCTGGGTGAGTGCCATAAACAAAAATGAATCTGGGTGAGTGCCAAGCAGGGTGTTTCAACTGCCTGTGTGTTGCCACTACATTGAATGGAACAGGAACAGGAAACAGGGTGGAGGCAGACATATGGATGGTGGTTAGGGAAGACTTGTTAACACAACTCTACCAAACCATTACAGAGAGAGAAGAGACAGCAGACTGGACTATATGTGGGGGGAAATATCAGACAGTAAAATATGATACAGCTAAAATATTCCCAGCCAAGCAAGATGTTAAGTGCCAAATTGGATCAATATCTCCTGATAACTCTGTTATGTACAGTGCAGCACTTAATGTACTGTAAATGGTACTGTAAGTATTCACTTATACATAATGAAATGCAACAGAGTGAGAGAGAGAGAGAGAGAGAGAGAGAGAGAGAGAGAGAGAGAGAGAGAGAGAGAGAGAGAGAGAGAGAAAGAGAGAGAGAGAGTGAGTGAGTGAGTGAGTGAGTGCAGCTGTTCAAGATATCTTTAGGAAGTCAGGAGAACTTGATCATCTGGCAGCCATCACCTTATTTTCTAACTATTAAACACATGTAATTCATTAAAACTATTTTGAAAACAGACAATTACAAAAAAATGATGTTGAGTATGAGCTTCTGTCATTGTTTAGATTTGAATACCATGATTTGCAATTGCAAAAATACACTTATTTTCCAGCCAAACTTTCACAGTGGGAACCATGAAAAAGTTACGGGTAATGAATTAGCTTAATGATTGCACAGCAATATTGCTCTGAGACAGTCAAAGCTGGAGGAAATGACTGTTCCCAAATGAGCGCCCGAAAATTATCTAAAAAAAAGAGTGCTGCCGGCACTTATTCTAACACCATCAGCATCCCGTCCTGTGCTGTTCCTCATTATTCAGTGAAGTGCCCGCCTGGCCTGTTCTGTTTGGGATGGGTATCACTGTCTGTCTGGCCTCTCCCTGCACCCTCTCCTGTGACTGCTGTCTGGAGCCTGAGAGACTCACATGCTAGGCTAACAAGCACACAGCCCAGTGGGGAAGCTAACGCTCGCCACCCCCCCCCCCCCCTCTCTCTAACCATCCAGAGGATCATGGAGCGTGTAGGAGAAGATACATTGTATCGGAGGTCTCAGTTGGGTGGGCTCTATACAAGAATAGAAAGGGTTGAAGCCAGTGTGAAGGAAACTCAACACATGCACCCACACCCCACAAGGGGGTTAAGGCGAGGAGGGCACAGGAGTCATCCCAGCGGTATAGTTCAGTATAGAAGCTTATTAATGCACAGCTCTAACCTTGACGAGCCCCATTCCATCCTCTGTCAACGAGCACTCTTTGCCTCAGTGCAACGACGCAGAATGTAAAAAGGTATCTTGCTCGCTTGAACGAGATCTATTGACATGAGGGTTAGAGATAAAGGTGGAGGGAGGCAGGCATAAAAAGCTGCCACATCACTTGACATAACTCCCATGGCAGTGTGGCGTACTGCTGTGACTTTGGCTTTTGTCCCCTCATTTGAATGCATTAGTAAACCTCCTAAATACAAAAACGCACCTCGATAAATAAGCCCTCTGTGTTTCAGGCCGTGCCAACGAGCTCTGATCTGGGCCTTTTAGCCCACTCTGTGTGATTAACAGACTCGAGCAATGCTTTGGCTGGAATAAATTAGAAAGTCCACAGGATATCTGAGCCAGAGGGGTGGGTGGGGACGCGAGGCGCACTGGGGGGGGGGGGGGGGGGGGGGGGGGGGTACACTGCTGATACGTCTCTGTGTTGGGAATCTCTAAAGGCCCCAGTAATTCCATTTCCAAAAGTTTCCTTTTTTATGCTAAAACAAAGGAAATTAGATAAAGCACAACGAACCTTAGAAATGAAATGTAGCTGTCACAAAGAAGCCGAACGCAAAGTCCCTAAATGTAAATAAATATATTAGTAGAAAAACATTCACATTCAGACACAATACAACAACAAAGTGAGCGCCGTTACACAAACACAAAGCATTGTCTCCCTGATGTTTCTGGTTCTCTGTTTGTTTCCTCCTGTTCATTAACTTCTTTAGGCCTCGTGATGAAAGCTAAGTGGGGCTGAGCACCAGCAATCACAACTGGGGATTATAAACTGTACCTCTTTGACCACTTGGGAAACCAGTCGCTCAGTCACTCATGACTGCGGCTGACCAGGGGTGCAGGGTTGAAATGGAGCTGAAGTAAGCAGAATGAGTTCTGTCACAATAAGGAGACCAATCACATATAAAGTGGTGATGACATCAGGGAATACCGGCCTTTACCTCCAATAAAACAGTAATCGCTGTTTCTATGGACATGAAATATGATACTTTAGTAAGGTATAGTATAGTACAGTACAGTATAGTGCATAGTAATAGTAGGTCACACTTTATTTGGATAGTCCGGATAAAATATCTGTTGATAAGCAACTGCTTGCTGAGGTTACGATTAAGCTTAGGTTTAGAATAAGGGCAAGGATAAGGGTTACATTTAGGACAAGGGTTAAGGTAAGGGTTAAGTTTAGGATTAGGATAAGGGTTAAGGTAAGGGTTAAGTTTAGGATTAGGACAAGGATTAAGGTAAGGGTTAACTTTAGGATTAGGACAAGGGTTAAGGTAAGGGTTAAATGTAGGATTAGGACAAGGGTTAAGGTAAGGGTTAAATTTAGGATTAGGACAAGGGTTAAGGTAAGGGTTAAGTTTAGGATTAGGATAAGGGTTAAGGTAAGGGTTAAGTTTAGGATTAGGATAAGGGTTACGGTAAGGGTTAACTTTAGGATTAGGACAAGGGTTAAGGTAAGGGTTAAGTTTAGGATTAGGACAAGGGTTAAGGTAAGGGTTAAATTTAGGATTAGGATAAGGGTTAAGGTGAGGGTTAAGTTTAGGATTAGGATAAGGGTTAAGGTGAGTGATATGGCTAGAGTTAGTAGGGTTAGTAGACAGTACAACTAACTACTGATAGTATGTAGATAGTATGTAGAGCATCTACAGATGGACTATCCAAATAAAGTGTTACCATAGTATACTGCAGCATAGCACTGTATAATAGTTACAGCAGTACAATAGTGTATAATGCAGGAAGGTGGCGTGTAAAGTCCTGTAGTGTGATGCTGGAATACAATAGTGTACAGTACAGAGAGACAGTATAATGCAGTGTGTAGTGTGATGCAGTCATAGTTTAAATAGATAATAGACTGTCTGTAATTAATCTGCGCTGTGTGCGGTTTTCCTCGAAAGATTCCTGCAGTTATGACTATTTCATAAGGGGCTTCATGTATAATGGAGGCAAGCGGGAGGGGAAGAATGTAAATGAAAGCGAGTCAAGCTTGTTAGAAGGCCAGTTTGACTGTTTACATGCCCAGCTTGTCCCAGGTAGATCCTAGTTAACTATTCATGGAGGACTTTCTCTTTTTTTGGACCAGCATAGGGCACAAAATGCATCTAGAGCCATTAGGTAGGTACGCATGCAGCCTGCCCACTCACTCAAACCCCTTTTAGGGTGTCTGCTTGTCCTCTCGTCCTCCTTCTCTTCCTACAGAGGACCTCCAGGTCAAGGTCCCTCCTGCATTCTGCCATTGTCTCGGAACACTGAGCATTCAGGCCAAAACTCTCCACCAGTATCCGAGCACTACTACAAGTGCCCCAACAACCAGGTGTTTCAAAGAAGAACGGGATATTTAAGCGAGACCTATTCAGTTGAATTAAGAGCAGAATTGAACAGAAACCGTTTTACAACCTCTACCTCGAAGCATATAGTCTATGGGTTTAACTGTGCTCTGACAAATCCATGTATCATTTAAAGAGGCTTTAACTGCTATCATAATACAATGGCTATTGGCTATAGAGGCCTGTGTACACCACGGTGTTCTGTATAAGTAGCCAGCCAGGTAGCCATCAGGGAGCTGGGTCGTGTCTGTGTGCTCAGCAGAGTACATCACACCAGGACAGAGAGGAACATGGATGGAGGAATGAGAGGAGGAGGATAGCACATAGTCTGTGATGAGTGAGGGGAGGGGGTCGTGTGTGTGTGTGTGTGTGTCGTGGCGGGGGGGAGGGGGTCGTAGGGCTCCACAGTCGACGAGGTTAATGACTTCTGGGAGAGAAGAGGCCACTGTGTGTCTGTCTGTCTGAAGGAGCAGGGTCTGGGTAGAGATCTCCTCTCGCTGTGTCCGATGGATAATGGGGATAAATACAGGAATCAAATGTAACATGCATATTAAACCACAAGGCCTGGCCTCAGCTCGGCAAATACAGTGTGCATTAAAGAATGCAGGAATGTGCAGAGAAAACAAAAGCGATGGAGGGAGGAGGCCATAAAGAGAGGAGAGAGGAAAGCCCGGGCTGCTTACCAGCCCTCCCACCCCCAGCTGAGAGATAAAGATGACTGATTCCCGCTCCACTTCCAGCCCAATTCTTTTAGTGCCGAGAGGAGGGAAAGGTGGGAGTTAAGAGGCAGGAGAGAGAATTCAGCATGAAGCTACTCTCTCTCTGTCCCCACTAAGTTCATCTCAGTTGAATTCAGGCGTATAGAGCTTTTTTTCATTGTGACTCGTGGCAGACAAACATCACAACACAGTCCCAAGGCTGGCGGCTGACGTGTTCAGCAGTGTTCCACATGGAACACAGCGGAATGTTCAAACGCTGAATAATTAGCATGATAATCATCTTCTCTTTCACGAGGGGGTCTCAAAATGCACACCTGACATCTGGTACTCATGGCTCCTCTCACGATCTACATAATTACATTTCTACCACATTTCCATGCATATGTTATGTTTCAAAAAAAGGTTTGAATGTTGCATTTCCTGGTGGAGTGACGCCTTGTTTACCCTTTTGCCCTATAGGTGTACGTATGGGGCTGGTGGGGCTTCCTAAGCTGTCTGTGTGTGGGACCATGTGATTTATTATAAGCAGGACTTTGTGGAGAAAGAGAGCTACAGTAGAAGAGCTAATGATGCACAATGTTTCTCTGGGAGGTACCACAGTTAAAGCGCAGCCGGCAAATCAATGATTGGCTTGTCAACACAATGCACAGTAACCCCTTTTTGTTTTTCTATTACTTTGGCATTTAATTTGAGTTAACAAGTTTGTAATGGTGAGAAGTGATTAGGGTGGTGCAATTGGCAGGCAGATACAAGAAAGAGAGGCTGATTTAGCCTTATATGTCTGGGTGTGAAGACCCCCCCCCTCCTCCTCCTCCTCCCCCTTCTCTCCCCCTCTCAGAGACCCACTCAAAATGTTCACAGCTCTGTGAAGCGTCCTGGCCCTGTGTGTGAGGGTACCGACGCCAACCACAGTGCCCACCCCTCCCAATCACACTCTGCTAGGGCACAAGTCCATCCATCCACTCCAGCCACAGTCCAGCCACAGCTTTACTGGCAGTCAGATTCAACTCTGTAGCGTTAATATTTCTATCACCTAGGGAAACAGGCCTTTAACTGTGATGGGATGGCCACTCATACCTCTGCATGACAGCGTAATGCAGCCTTTATGACAGGCCACCTCAAGGTAAATGTTATCCGTAAGAGTATCATCGGATTTGGCGTTCCATTGGGGTGACCCGTTATTAATGTGTCACAATACAGGACAATGTTAGCTACAGGCCCGCCCCCAAAGAGATCCTATTAAATTAGTATTCTAATTCCAAATTCTATGCCCTCACCAGTCACCACAGCACACTGCTGCTAGCCCCTCCCCTCTCTCATTATCGGGCTAAATGGAATTAAGAGCTTTTCTATTGGGATTTTGCATGGTGAGGAGTTGCCCTTTTAAAAAACCTAAGGGAGATTTTAACATGCCATTACCCTTTGACAACAGGCTGGTATTAGAGGTAGAAGTGTTCTGGGGGATTTAGTCCTGATTCCAGACTGTGAGAGGAGAGGAAAGCCAAGCTCCTCTCCCCGGGTCTCTGGGAGGAGAGATGGAAAGCTGGAGAAGGGGCACTCTGCTCAGCTACGCTCAGGGCAGCAGGGGTGGGAGGCCCCAGCCTGGGCCCTGTCGACCGCGGTCTGCCAGAGACAGCAGGAAACCCATTTATTCCCGGTGACCTTAAATAAAACGACGGCTACCCCTGTGGGCCCCACCTGAAGCCAGAATCAAATGGCTGTACTCTGTGCTCCCTCTATCCCACTGCTAGGAGAAATGAGCTTTATCTGTGGGGAAACTGCGGGCCATGTGAATAATGCCCCTGCTTCCCTGCCTGCATAACCCCGCTAACTCTGTAGGAGAGTTAATTGGCAAAGCTGTCGCTTTTTAATTGCTGCCATTTGGAATGGAAGGAAGGTGCCCCAACAAATGTTGAGACACTTGGGATTACTTTGGGAAGTTTCCAGTGATGCACATCACTATATAACACTTTGAGATTGGAGACAATGGAACACACGGACACACAGACAAAGTCACACACATACACACACACACACACACGTTCCCCAAGGTGACATGAGCTTTTCGACAAAGATGTTAGATAATTACTGCAACCGAGACGATATTACTACCAAATTATGCACTCCTATTTTATTAAGTTGGGAAAGTGGAGTGCTAAGTGATGACAAGCCAGAGCGGTGAGTATATGTGGCATTAATCCCACAGTGTGTCTGGCAGGACTCTCATTCCAAGACTCAACAGAGGGCTTACCGGATGCGTTACGTGACGTTAAACCATGTAACAAAAGCTTAGATATTTGAATTGAATTGGGAGTTTGTTTAGCTTGCATGACAAGCATCAGTACCGTTTCACTGAGATTTCCACTCCTTCGCCTCCTTGAGCTCTCCGGATCATTGAAAAACCCCGACAGACAAACACTTGGCACGAACGTTATTGTTCTATCAAGGGCATCTCTTTGTCTTGTGGCACCAGAGAAAGCAGGGCTACTGGTGTTCAGTGTTAAGACTGCCCACTACATGTCTGAGCCGAGCCATGAATCAGTAAGCCTAATTAAAGCAGAGTTAATCACAAATAGCTGGATATGGGGCCACAATTGAGGCATATGTTAAGAATGAATGAGTAATTAGGCCTAGCTGGCGAGCAGTGGGCGAGACAAGTCCCAGTCTGCTTGAGGAGTCTCGGCACGTTACTAATATATGAAAAGGTATAAACAAACAGCAATCTGGTTGTTTAGCTTCTCCAACCCACTTACAAGGATCCAATTATGGCAGATCCCTGGAGCCGACCGTACAATCAGCCAGGACTGAGTCGGCGTTATGAATAACTGTGAAGGCCACACTCAATGGCTGATCCACCCAGGCAGGCAGTCGGCAGCGTTGGGTTGCCCTACCGAGGGGGCAGTTATGTGCGTCAGTGAGCTCCGAAGTTCCAACATCCAACCCCAGGGCAGATAGAGAGCAGCAAAACAGAACAGAATACAGCCCAGCCTTTGACATTGCATTCGGAGCTGTGCCTGCATTGTGCTCTATACAAGCTAATTCACTGGATGGCTTGGCTTTATGGTCTATCCCCTCATAGGGTGCGGGATAACACACCATTAGCACTGTGGTTGCCTTGAACAATGCTTACGGCAATGATCTGTTCAGCGTACACCTGCTCCTCTATCGCTCTCTATGTGTTTTATGGAGGAAGGCGGATTCAACAGCACAACCCAACAATAAACTCAGCTCCCGGGAAACTAAAACGCCGTCAAAGCCGCATTGTTCTACTGACAGATAATATTCTTCTAAAGGGGGCCATCTTTGTGTACAGTATCTGCCCTGTTTCTTTCTGGTTTTAAGAGGCACAGAGATTTGAAGACGGACCCATCTGTAAACACTATGCATACAGTAAGCATAGCAGGCGATATGTGGAGATTCAGAACAGGGCTATTTTTCCACGTGTTATTTCAGGACTACCATGATCCATACATCCTGTGGGAGTTTGTTGTTTTCTGCCTTTTCAGCTGGAATGAGAGCAAGCTTGAGAAGGGTGGGGTGGTGGGTTGGGATGGATGAGGGGTGGGTGTAGTGGGTGGATGAGGGGTGGGGTGTAGGGGATAAGGGGTGAGTGTAGGGGATGAGGGGTGGGTGTAGGGGATGGATGAGGGGTGGGTGGGGTATATGGGATGGGATGGATGAGGGGTGGGGTGTAGGGGATGAGGGGTGGGTGTAGGGGATGGATGAGGGGTGTGTGGGTGGGGTATAGGGGATGGATGAGGGGAGGGGTGTAGGGGATAAGGGGTGGGTATAGGGGATGGATGAGGGGAGGGGTGTAGGGGATGGATGAGAGGTGGGATGTAGGGGATGAGGGGTGGGTGTAGGGGATGGATGAGGGGTGTGTGGGTGGGGTATAGGGTTGGATGAGGGGAAGGGTGTAGGGGATGAGGGGTGGGTATAGGGGATGGATGAGGGGTGGGTATAGGGGATGGATGTGGGGAGGGGTGTAGGGGATGGATGAGGGGAGGGGTGTAGGGGATAAGGGGTGAGTGTAGTGGTGCTTTAATTTCCATTCATCATTCAATGCCGGAGGTTGTGTACAGTTAGAGGTTGTATACAGTTAGATGTTAGAGGTTGTATACAGTTAGAGGTTGTATACAGTTAGAGGTTGTATACAGTTAGAGGTTGTATACAGTTAGAGGTTGTATATAGTTAGAGGTTGTATACAGTTAGAGGTTGTATACAGTTAGAGGTTGTTTACAGTTAAAGGTTGTGTACAGTTAGATGTTAGAGGTTGTATACAGTTAGAGGTTGTATACAGTTAGATGTTAGAGGTTGTATACAGTTAGAGGTTGTATATAGTTAGAGGTTGTATACAGTTAGAGGTTGTGTACAGTTAGAGGTTGTATACAGTTAGAGGTTGTATATAGTTAGAGGTTGTGTACAGTTAGAGGTTGTATATAGTTAGAGGTTGTATATAGTTAGAGGTTGTGTACAGTTAGAGGTTGTGTACAGTTAGAGGTTGTATACAGTTAGAGGTTGTGTACAGTTAAAAGTTGTGTACAGTTAGAAGTTGTGTACAGTTAGAGGTTAAAAACAGTTAGAAGTTGTCTACAGTTAAAGGTTGTGTACAGTTAGAGGTTGTGTACAGTTAGAGGTTGTATACAGTTAAAGGTTGTGTACAGTTAGAGGTTAGAGGTTGTATACAGTTAGAGGTTGTATACAGTTAGATGTTAAAAACAGTTAGAAGCTGTGTACAGTTAGAGGTTGTGTACAGTTAGAGGTTGTGTACAGTTAGAGGTTGTGTACAGTTAGAGGTTGTATAGAGTTAGTCGCTCAGATCCCTGGGATGTATAAAACACTCTCCCTGGTGCCTGGCTGTCAAAAGCAGTGAACCCAGAGGACGAGAGAAAACACACACACACACACACACACACACACACACACACACACACACACACACACACACACACACACACACACACACACACACACACACACACACACACAAACCATTCCTTCTCAGCAACAGACCAATCAATCCAACATCAGACTTTTCCACTTTATATTCAAGGTTAGGAGAGAATTGCTACAGTAAAACAACAGTCTCATTGGCAAAACAGCAACAGAACACATCATTCATTCAACAGACAAAAGGAATCCCACACTGCTAAACGAATCCCGATCTGACATTATTTGTGATGACAATGCTTCATTCATGTTATACTATTCATACTGATGGCATCTTATGACTAGTCTGTATTCCTTCCTGTTACTCTCTCCTCTCTAAGATGTGTGTAGATGACTCAGCACCTGTCCAGCCTTAACAAGACAGACACCTACAGACTCATTACTAGAGGTGAACAGCATGATCCAGCCGATCTGTCAGCTGGCCTCCTTCTCCTCCTCCTCACACACAACCTGCCTTCCTCCCTATACGAGAGACACCATCCTCAGGACACACTGCAGGGGGCTAACAGCAGGAACCAGTTTTAACTGGCTCCAACCTGCTTACCTCCAGCCTGCCTCTCCTCTTCTCCTCTCAGACACATGTACTGTACACACCACCAGGACTCCCGTCCCTATCTCCTACCCTGCTAGTGGAGGTATCCCCCCCCCCCCCACCCCCTGCCAGGGGAGCCCTCTCCTCCCACTCCAACTCTAATTAGGGGCGAGCTGATTGGTGATGCCCCTTGCTCCAGCAGGAAGTGACTCAACCTTCAGCCGTGCCAACTTCTCAGCCCTCTCTCCAATATGGATCTTCCACCTCCAGGCCTGGCACTCTTTCTGAGCTACACCATGGCAGAGTGAAGGGTAAGGGGTGGGCTGGGGGACATGTGTGTGTGTGATGCACTGTAATAACACACAGCACAAAGCACTTTTCACACACATGCTCTCCCATGATCCTCCTATAGTGAATATGCAGATCAGTGGTAGATCTGCTGGGACAGAGGGAGGAAATGTGTCTGTGGTTTAATTAGTTGCAGCTCTAGGAAATATTCAGTCAGTAATTATGGTCAGGATATTACTGACCTTTCCTGTATTCTGCATGTTTAGCTTTTATCCAGTCATGTATTATTCAGGGTCTTTGTTGTGTAGGCTACATTGTGCTGTGCTCAGCCACTGTCCCTCTCACCGCTCACCATCGCATATATAACACCTTTATTTTGCAGGATGGCCAAACGCCCTGGTCTATTCTCTATTATTTCCCTTCGATTTTTCCACTTCTGAAATTACAAAGTTCGGCTATGAAATGGTGGGGCCAAGCCTCACACAGCCAGGCAGAGCAGCTCGTCCAGAAGGCAGCCATACATATTTATAAGCATGTCATTCTGTTTGCTCTCATAAGATTCAATTTTGCACAGAGGAAGAAAAAACAAACAATCTAACAATCTATGTGAATAACCTGCCAATGTCTCCCCCCAAACCCCCGTCCACCACCAGACTGAATATTGAAGTCAGGAAAAAAACCATGATTAAATTATTATTTCATGGTATGAGGGATATGGAGGGGGGTAATAAAAATAGTCAAATGTACAGTCAGGAGGGGTGAGAAGGAGGATGAGGCAAAGCTGTGTGTCTGAATATGACATGCAGAGGGTCTCTCACAGCAGCATACTAACTAGGTTATTAAAGGATTAATTACCGGGTTAACAGTGGGTGTCAAAGCAGGGCCTGGCTGTGTGTTTAAAACCCCACAACCATCGCCTCACACTAACTCTACCTTTCAACACACACACATCTCAAAATTGGCCTGCACACACAGGAGCAGAGACACTCACTGACGGTTGAAATCTGGCTATACAAGAGAAGAGCCAGACTAGTTCTCATTCTCTGTGCATATTAAAGCCGGGCTAAGCTGTGCCATTCTGCAAAAATAGGATCATGGGCCACACAACTAGGCATACACACAAATCACACACGCTACAACTACACACAATGGCAGGAGCATGCTCTGAATGTCTACTACTACACACACACACACACACACACACACACACACACACACATAGTATAAGAGCAGAGGCGGCGCTGAAGGGATTTGAGCTGCCAGGGCCCCTGTGGGGGAAGCTATGGCTTCCTGTTTGCAAGCCTTTCTTTAGTGAAAATGCTTAATACGAGCCAAATGAGAGCAGTGCTTATCCAGCAAAATTGCTGCTGGATGGAGTAGAAAGTGCACAAATTTTCTATGACACCCCAGTAATGAGGTTTTATATTGACCCAGCGACTGTGAGTGGAATGGGCCGCTGCTCCTCTCCTCTGCCCCCTTAGCTGCTCCAGCCGCTCATCCCTCTCTCCTTTCCCTCCATTTATTCTGGGTCCTTTCAGTCAAGCACTATCTGGTGGAGCGTCCTGGCCGGCCGGCCTCAGCCATGCAGGTAGCAGAGCACAACTATTCATAAAGCTCCATTATATTGTTGGTTTGAATAAAGGGCTTAGCGACAGACAGGCTTAGGAGAATAACAACTGTGGTTGCTGCCAATATACTGTGTGTAAAGCAAAGGTATATTTGTAGATATGTGACTTTCTATAAGACGTTTTTAGGTTACTTGAAAGACTGAGTGACATATCGTTAAGATCAGTTATTTACAGTAAAGCATTACAGCTGCAGTTACAAGCCAGTCATACGTCTGGCTAGAGAATAGAATGCTAAAATCTAAGCAATAGTTCTGATAAAAGGCTTTAACAGTCATTTCCTATTACGCCAGACATTTATTGCTTTTGTGTAGTATGTATTCACACATTAAAGTGCTTTCAGCTTGATTTAAACAAGGCAATATGAACCCAACAGAGGAGTACTATTATTGTTGGCTTTTATACCCAACTATACAAACACAGGTGGGAACGTGCTGTGCTGTGAATGCTTTGATAACAGTGCATGTTTCCTCTTTGATCAGATTATCACTGAAGAGATCTCTCTCCCAGAATGCTAAGTGCCTGAGGCTGTGGGCCGTGAGGCTCCGTGAGGCTCCGTGAGGCTCCGTGAGGCTCCGTGAGGCTCCGTGAGGCTCCGTGAGGCTCCGTGAGGCTCCATGATGCATAGCTCAATATCCCTGAGCTGCCAGTCTTAAAGGTCAGCCCTCTCTGGCTGGATGTGTGTGTGTGTGTGTGGGGGGGGGGGGGGGGGGGTCGGGGGATAGCTAGGCACTGATCTCACTGTGATCTTTGAACAGTTATTGCATTCATAGGTTTGGTGTTCTGTCAAGCACCTAAGAACCCCAAAGTCCTCCCCTCTCTGAACACTGACATTCAGACCGGAAAAAAACAGGACTCTGACCCATCCATCATGGATTCATGAGATGTGTCCCTTCCTGGATTTCTGGACCCTGACACAGATATATAGTGCTGGACGCTGCCTGCTGGAGCTGGGCCTGTCATGTTAGCCAAGGCTCTCTCTCCTCTCTCTTCTCCTCTGCTCTGCCACCCAGGCTGGGTTGGGTTCTCTCATTAGCAATATTTCTGTATGTCCGTCAGGGTAGCATACACCAAGCTATTTTAAGTAAATGCATCAACCACCAGTAAGATTTTGCAAAGTCTGCAGTCTTCTGATAAATTAAACATGTATGCTTGGATGGGAATAATTTCTGTACTACACCAATGGTAATTATCTTAAAGGGCTACACATATCATTTCTAGAGAGGGACATTATTTATCGTAATTACCCTTCTGAACATTTTAACAAGTAAAGTGAGGGGTTTGTCATTCTTATTATGCTCTAAAAATACATTTAGCCTTTATCTATCTACACATTTCTCACATTTTATCCAAGATGCCAAGAATCAGTCACTGCTTTCAGGCAAACACAACATAAGCCTCAAAGGTTGCCCACAACACATTAAGGCAGTTTCTTTTTGACAGACATCAGACTTTGACCTTTAAATGATTCTTGTTATCAGATAAACCAAACAGGAAAATCAATGGGATGCAGAGGGAGAGCAGAGATTAACGCGCACCAAATTGATCATTCCGTTTAATTTTCCTATTGATCTGAGATGCTCCCGGCAACACATCTGACCTCATCACCTTCTCCCTGTTTGTTACACAATACCATGTCTTTCTAATGAGGAAATAATAAAGATGAAAATTCTCCCATTCACATGTACAGCATAAATTGTGGCATTTTGAACAGGTCTCTCTTGTAAAAAATATATTTAATCTCATTGAGAATAACATGTATAAATACATGTTAAACAGAACAAGTAAGTGACCACTACGACACAGTGGTTCACAGGGCTCATGATGTCTTACTAGTCACCATCAATGAGAGGAAATTAACGAAACATTTCCCCTTTCAGACAAGCTTATTGGTCCATCGCACAATAAAAAACAAATACATTAATGATCTGTACAACATTGATGGATCATTAATGACTTTCCTTACTGTTGTCACACATTGTTGAATCCATTCACGGATAATCAGAGGAAGTTAATAAAGACAAAACTTTATTAGACAGATGTTTCCGTTACATACACTGCCATATCTGGACGAGCAGGAAGTTGACTTTTGAGTCTCTTCGATAAAATACAATATTCCCATTAGGAAAATGCAGCAAACATTAAAAGGAATACCTGTCAAGCCATAATTTGACTATCTTCTCCTGTTTCTATGGCCACGGGTTGGGATAGTTCAAGCTGCAAATGCCAAAGCCTCTACAGTGAACCATGATAACAAAGATAGCAAAGATACCAAATGAAAAATGGCACTTCTCTTTTACAAGCAGATACATCAGTGTTTATTAAATCAATGGCAGAGAGAGGAATCTGAAGGTAAAATAATGAACCACTTATAAATGATCTCTGCTTCACTGGGCCTTACCTGATCGGGAGCTGCTAGGGGACCACCAATGCAAGGTGTATTAGGAGAGGTCTATTAATCCTCGCCTCTCATAGCTGACTATAAAATGGGAGAGTCCTCTGTGACTTGCTAGGCACATCCTTTATAATTTTCCTATGAAAAAAAAAAGAAGTCAAGCCACACGGCTCTCATTGATTGGGTGTGAATGTTTCTGTTTCCCTTTACTGTATCTCCCAGTGCAGCCTGAGCTTTCCCTGCTGGTGCTGTGGAAGCGCCTCACACACACACACACACACACACACACACACACACACACACACACACACACACACACACACACACACACACACACACACACACACACACACACACACACACACACACACACACACAGCCACACACACACACACACAGCCACACACACACAGCCACGCACACACACACACACACACAGCCACACACACACAGCCACACACACACACACACACACACAGCCACACACACAGCCACACACACAGCCACACACACACACAGCATCCATGGCAACTGGGGAGCTATGGCTAGGCCGCTCTGCTCTGTTCTCTCAACAGCAATGTGCTTTTAATTGAGTGACATCTAATCAAGCAGTGAAATACAGCGGTGGAGTTAACAAAACAGGTCAACGAGGGACAGGCAGCGCCAGCTGCACCAAACGCCATTATAGGACAGCTAGGCAGCGCTTCAGTCAAGATACAGAGGTGGCGAATCAGTCTGGTGGTTTAATGAACCAAAATCACGGGGTCGGAGGGATTTCTCAGTGCGATCCTTGGGTGAATGTGTGATTGGATAGGAGGGGAGCTTCAGAAGAGACTACACAAGCTTTGGGAGGAGGAGCGCCTTTGATGTGTTCAGATTACAGAGGCTGAGGGTCTCACCTGCTCCATCTTAACACATATTAAACAGGCTCTTTGCAAAGGAGGAATTTTTCGTCGTCACAGAACATAGTGGGGCCCGGTTTAGGTTTTAAGCTGTGTCTATCTGCTATTTTCTCACTCTGTCAGATCGTGCTTGCGAAAAATGTTTTCTATGTTTTATCAAATGTCAAATCTATGGACTGGGGGAAACCATCAAGTTTCCAAACATAAATCACAGTGTACAGGCAGGACTGTGATTGTAGAGGTAGAGACATACATAGATAAAGAGGTGACGGCAGACGTAAGACTGTACAATCTCCATCATGTTCTTGCTTGGGATCATTTGAATTCATGGTCTTTCTGGGTATGCTAACCCCAATCCCCTCACTCTCTCTTTGCTCCACCTGATATGGCAAAAAATGTTCACGTCATTCTTCTTCACTCCCGTCATGTCGCTCTCTCTCTCTTCACTCACCAAACACATTCAGGGAATGTATGTGTTCCCTCTGCGTGTGAGAAACCACGGGCTCAACCTTTTTGCAGACAGTGTCTTTCAGCACAGCTGAAATAAATGAGATTTTAAATGCCGCTCCTCACGCTCGGCAGCTTGACATGCAGATCCAACTGATTGGATCTCATAGAGGACATTGTTTTTTATACACCCCCCCCTCAAGTCACACGTAATTGCCAATGAACTTTTGGACCTTCGTCCAGCAGAGCAGGATGAGACTCTCTGACGAGTGTGGTTACTCTTAAGGCCTCAAACCAGAGGGGTGTTGCCCCGGGAACAGTAGCCTACTGTGCTAGCTTCCTGCTTCGGGGGAGAAGAAAAGAAACGGGGTCCTTGATAAGCTCACTGTAGCAAATGTCTCTTTGAAAACTGCTGTATAAAAAAAAAAACTGAAGAGAAGAGAGATTTAGCTATTTAGATTTTGTTTGTACTTGTTGTAATGTATGCAAGATGCCAAGTGGGCTGGGCTCTAATCGGAAGCACCTCACAGCATTGGAATGTTACAGTCTGCAGCTCTGTGTACTGTAGGTACCATAGGCTCATACTATAATGGCCTCATTTCCTTATTGGTGGGGGAGACTGTGGTGCTATCTGTTCGTTATTGCTCAAGACAAATTGCATCTCTAGCTGAAGGGTTGGAGGTTGACAGGCAGGGGACGACAGCTAATCACAAAATCTGCCAAACAATCGAGGGTCAGATCCAAAGATGTTCTTCTCTATTTCCCACAATGTTCACTGTTGTTATGCAGCACAGGCACCGATGTGACAGGCTGACTGTCTCTGTGTGTGTGTGTGTGTGTGTGTGTGTGTGTGTGTGTGTGTGTGTGTGTGTGTGTGTGTGTGTGTGTGTGTGTGTGTGTGTGTGTGTGTGTGTGTGTGTGTGTGTGTGTGTGTGTGTGTGTGTGAGGATAAGAGCAGTGGCATCTGAGAGGTCCGACCGTGTCACCCTGAACCAGCCAACAGGAGGAGGAGGGGGCAGACAAGATACTTGTTAACAAATGCAGGGCGATGCCTGTCCTGTCATCACACAAAGTGTAAGGGTGTGTGTGTGTGTGTGTGTGTGCGTGTGTGCGTGCGTGCGTGCGTGTGTGTGTCTTTGACTATGGTAATGCCTGCGCCCACTGCTTTACACAAGGGTGGAGACTCATTGCTTGTTTTTAGGGGGACTGGGAAGGAGAAGATAAAAAAGGAATGCCTGTGTGCCATGCGGCCTGCTGTGCTAGACAGAGCCAGCAGCCAGTCCCTATCCTCCTCATAGTGTTTCTGTCCACGTCCTTCTCTGTTAGCTATTACTGTGTGCAGACGAGGGGTGATGTTTACTCTGCTGAGACAAGCAAGTCTACTGCTCTGGGTGGCAACCTTGTGACTCCCCTCTCTCTCCTGCTGCCAGCTCGCCTCATGTCTAACCCTGGCCCTCACACAGGCAGCCAGGCAGCCAGACACTCCTTCAGCAGCCTGACACTCACTGGACCAGAGCCTGGGAGTGGAAATGATATTACTTGTCTGTCATCGTATTAACCCGATTGGTGTGTGTCCTTCAAGAATCATTCAGTCAGAATTTGCAGGAGGCGATCCTAAAATATAGTTAGATAACAACAGACCTCTGTTACTTTACAGGAGTATATTTATTTCTCTTTCTGTCTCGCTCTCTCTCTCTCTCTCTCTCTCCTTCTCACACACACAGACACACACACACACATGGAGGGGGGGCTGGGGAGGTGTGGATCCTTGGTAATAATAAAAAAACGAAGTCAATGAAAACATGGCTAATTAGATATTCTATCAAATAAACATAAAAATAAACAATAAGAAACAAAAACGAGCAAACACACATTTTTATGTTACAGGTCAGGGACAGAGGAGTAATTGAGCATGCAGAGACAAGGAGGATATAATGAAAAGGACACATAAATAATTGAATAGAAAAAGGCAGTAATTTGTAGAACACATGGTGATAACCAGAAGGGACAAAGGGATGACGGAGAACAAGTAGCAACAAGCATGACAGTCTGGAAACAAGAGGATGATCAACAATGGAGCAAAATTGAGAAATGAATCAAAATGTTTCAAATGAAAAATGAAATGATTACCAAGATTATGCAGGAGGTCAGGGTTCAGAGGTCAAGTTCAATATAAACAGGAAGGAGGAAAACCAATATGGCGGATGGATGTCTGCCTGCATGGAAGGATGTCTCTGGAAGAAATAAAGCAAGGAGGTGAGGTAAGTACACTTCACTGTTAAGTGCTGTTGAAGTCCTACATCTACCTGACAATATGTAGCACTCAATATTAATGGGACATAGTACTGTAGTAAGCACTAGTTCACAGCAGTATAGTACTTCACAATACTGTACTAAAGATAAAGAAATAAAGTTATCTTCCACTAAGTGACAGTGGTGGGCTACTTTGGTGTTTACTGAATCACAGACACTTAGTCCCCCCCTCCATATAAAAAGTAGACAGCATCTTTTTACCATCCCATAACAGGGGCTAGATCATGAATTATTATATGCTTGCTCATCTTCAAAACCTTTCAGGAAATGAGGAAGCCTTAGCATAACAGCATCATTCACTCTCTATCTCCCACTCATACACTGAGACACAGGCATACATTTGGTGTACAGACCTAAACTCAGGGACGTAAGTGTGCCTGGGTTTAAGCATTCATGTAGGCTAGTATGAGAAACTACAACGTAAATATTCAATAAGGAACATAATTGATTAGGCACCAACACACACAAACAAGGCATTTCTACTTCACCGTCTCTGTACAGCTAGGCCTATACCTTTAACGAACACTAAGCCCCCCGATCCCATTGGGACCATACTTGCAAACTTTAGAAAATGTTTAAGATCAAGATGTTGTTGGGCCACCAGAAGGATACATGTAGGGTCAGTGCTAACCTTAATCTTAACCCTTACCGTAACCATTTTAAAGTTCATTGGGTTAGGGACGTCTTGGGCTCCCGAGCGGCGCAGCGGTCTAAGGCACTGCATCGCAGTGCTAGAGGCGTTACTAAAGACCCTGGTTCGATTCCAGGCTGTAATCACAACCGGCTGTGATTGGGATTCCCATAGGGCGGCGCACATTTGGCCCAGCGTCATTCGGGTTTGGCTGGTGTAGGCCGTTAGTGTAAATAAGAATTTGTCCTTAACTGACTTGCCTAGTTGAATAGAATAAAAGGATCCGGATAGCATGGACCATGCATTCCTCTGGTGGCTGAGTTGACATATTTTAAGAAATTGGTTTGTGGAGAAAGATCATTGATAGGCTGATGAGGAATTTGTTATAGGAAATAATCACTGCCACATGGTGAGGTTAGCATAGGGCTAACTTGTGCCAGGTTATCTGAAGGCACCAGCTACAATGTACTCAACCTTAATGCACACTCTAACTTCACAACAACAATAATGCTGAATGACTTCAGAACATCACAACACTAAACAACCTAAATGCTGTTCACAGCACTAGATAACAACATTGCTGCTCTAATTTCACAACATACAGCATTAAACAACCCTAACACTAACTTCATGTTCACAACACCAAACAAACATTAACAACCCTCTCCTCTCGCCTGCCTGCCAGGGCCTCCTGCCTACCTGTGTTCGCCACCCATCATTAATAGTCTGTTCACTGTGGAGCCTGGAAGGAAGCAGCATGAGGTAGAGCAGAGCAGATGGAAAATCTCACAGGTATTAGCAGCTAATTGCCATCAACGAAACAAGCTCCACTTTCTGGAAGGAAAAACGATCTACATTGAACAAAAATATAAACACAACATGTAAAGTGTTGGTCCCATGTTTCATGAGCTGAAATAAAAGTTCCCAGAAATGTTCATACGCACAAAAAGCTTATTTCTCTCACATGTTGTTCACAAATTTGTTTACATCCCTGTTAGTGAGCATTTCTCCTTTGCCAAGATAATCCATCCACCTGACAGGTGTTGCATATCAAGAAACTGATTAAACAGCATGATCATTGCACAGGTGCACCTTGGACTGGGGACAATAAAAGGCCACTCTAAAATGTGCAGTTTTGTCACACAACACAATGCCACAGATGTCTCAAGTGTTGAGGGAGCGTGCAATTGGCACACTGACTGCAGGATTGTCCACCAGCGCTGAATGTTAATTTCTATACCATAAGCCGCCTCCAACATCGTTTTAGAGAATTTGGCAGTACGTCCGCAGACCACTTGTATGGCGTTGTGTGGGGAGCGATTTTCTGATGTCAATGTTGTGAACAGAGTGCCCTATGGTGGCGGTGGGGTTATGGTATGGGCAGGCATAAGCTACAGACAATGAACACAATTGCATTTTATCGATGGCAATTTGAATGACCAGAGATACTGTAATAAGATCCTGAGATCCATTGTCCTGCCATTCATCCGCCACTATCACCTCATGTTTCAGCATGATAATGCACGACGCCAATTCCTGGAGGCTGAAAATGTCTCAGTTCTTCCACGTCCTGCATACTCACCAGACATGTCAGCCATTGAGCATGTTTGGGATGCTCTGGATCGACGTGTACAACGACGTGTTCCAGTTCCCACCAATAACCAGCAACTTCGCACAGCCATTGAAAAGGAGCGGAACAACATTCCACAGGCATCAATCAACAGCCGTATCAAGTCTATGCGAAGGAGATGTGTCGCACTGCATGGTGGTCACACCAGAGACTGACTGGTTTTCTGATCTACGCCCCTACCTTGTTTTAAGGTATCTGTCACCAACCAAAGCATATCTGTATTCCCAGTCATGTGAAATCTAATGAATTTATTTCAACTGACTGATATCCTAATATGAAATGTAACCCAGTAAAACGTTTGACATTTTTGCATGTTGTGTTTATATATTTGTTTAGTGTATATTTATTCCTCTTATTTTCTCCTATAGAATACACAACACAATTTCTTGGGCACACAAGTAATGCTTATAGCGTAATTACAACTAATTGTGAAAATAATACCAAAGTTCTCGTGCCACCTACACCCCACCCCGACTCAAAACAAAAGCAATCTTCGCTGTGGAACAGAGAGGGCCCTGGCTGGTAGAATATGAAGGATTCTCTTATTTTCTCCTCTCCCCCTCTCTCTCCCTGTCTCTCTCCGTTCTTTACAGGAAACCTGGCTATGCTGAGAATGAATCTGCTTCATGGTGAAAAATAATAGAATTGACAAAAGGAACGATAGAGGAAGGGATGGAGGAAAGGAGGAGGGAAGGCTGACAAGGATTCATGGATGTTCCCGAAGCAGACATGCTCTTAAAATGGCTCATCTCTACAACCAAACAATGTGAAGGCCCCAGGAGCTTTGCGCTTCGTGATGGCATCTTTGAATTTATATCCTCATGACCCTTTTTAAAGGAGAAAAACACAAACAACAAACAAAACATCACCTGTACATCCAGATAGGCTTCTGCTGTATGTTTGACAGCCTAATCCCCTTCATTTGGGGTCAGGATAATATTAGGGCTTTCTCACCGCTCTGGCGGTCAAAGCAAACTTCAAAGATACTGTGTTATTTTCTCTCAGCCAGAGAGGAGAGGAGAGGAGAAGAGAGGAGACGAGGGGAGAGGAAGAGAGGGCAGGAGGGAGACCAAGGTAATCACTGTCTATTACAGACGAGCCAATCATCAAAGACATATGCTAATTCCAAATGAGATGCAAGTCATCAAAAGATAAGCACTGAGATATTTTGCATCTACAAATTGAAAATGTCTTGCTTTATAATCTTGTTTTTTAAAATGCCATCTTAGGTAAAATTAGTGGTTGGTTGCATTGGCGTGGGGGCAATTTGTCATTAATTGGCATAAACAGTATGGGAATGTCCCGTTATATTAATGGTAGAGCATCATATTATAGCCTAGACTTACTGATGGTAGACATCAAGACACTATTTTTAAACGCCAATCGGTTTCGCATGAATATCACTTGTCATTCATCATCACTGGTCTCCGGTGTAGATTATTTTGTGAGGAAGTCTGCCAAAACGCAGTTAGTTTAAACAATAGAAACACACAGATAATGACCCTATCCTCAGTTTAAACAATATAAACACAGATAATGACACTATCCTCAGTTTAAACAACAGAAACACACAGTGATATAATGACACTATCCTCAGTTTAAACAACAGAAACACACAGTGATATAATGACACTATCCTCAGTTTAAACAACAGAAACACACAGTGATATAATGACACTATCCTCAGTTTAAACAACAGAAACACACAGTGATAATGACCCTATCCTCAGTTTAAACAACAGAAACACACAGTGATATAATGACACTATCCTCAGTTTAAACAACAGAAACACACAGTGATATAATGACACTATCCTCAGTTTAAACAACAGAAACACACAGTGATATAATTACACTATCCTCAGTTTAAACAACAGAAACACACAGTGATAATGACCCTATCCTCAGTTTAAACAACAGAAACACACAGTGATATAATGACACTATCCTCAGTTTAAACAACAGAAACACACAGTGATATAATGACACTATCCTCAGTTTAAACAACAGAAACACACAGTGATAATGACCCTATCCTCAGTTTAAACAACAGAAACACACAGTGATAATGACCCTATCCTCAGTTTAGACAATAGAAACATAGATAATGACACTATCCTCAGTTTAAACAACAGAATCACACATAGATAATTACCCTATCCTCTGGGAGCCCCAGACTAAAGAGATAGTCAATACTTCTCTGCTTCATTTGTACCAAAATGGCTGGGTCAGCCGGTTTGCGCATTCATCTCGCCCTGGTTTCCCTCTGAATCAGGGGTGGGCAACATACAACCCATTCATCTCTCGCTGGTTTCCCTCTGAATCAGGGGTGGGCGACATACGGCCCATTCATCTCACCCTGGTTTCCCTCTGAATCAGGGGAGTGCAACATACAGCCCATTCATCTCACCCTGGTTTCCCTCTGAATCAGGGGTGGGCAACATACAGCCCATTCATCTCACCCTGGTTTCCCTCTGAATCAGGGGTGGGCAACATACAGCCCATTCAATCTGGCCCGCGGGAGGTTTGAGAAAAAAGTATATTGAAAAACACTCTAGGCAACTCTTGAATGTCTAAACTAGATAAAAGGTATATATATATATTTTTTAAACTTTTATTTAACTATGCAAGTCAGTTAATAACAAATTCTTATTTACAATGACGGCCTTCACCAGCCAAACCCTGGTGACGCCGGGCCAAGTGTGCACCACCCTATGGGACTCCCAATCATGGCCAGATGTGATACAACCTGGATTTGAACCAGGGACTGTACTGACGCCTTTTGCACTGAGATGTAGTGCCTTAGACCGCTGCGCCACTCGGCAGCCCAACGTATGGAAACGCTTCTTTCCAATTAGTTTCTAAAGAGGACAGTAACAAGTATAATCACTACAGCAGTGAGGTGTGAATGTTTTTATATGTTTTGCCATTATGCTTGACAATTGATATAGAAGACTATGGGCTTATGATCCAGTCAAGATGGATGAACAGTGGCATTGACAATGTCGATATTTTCCCCAACATGCAGAGTAGGCATACACTAATAACAGAACACGTGTATCAGCAAATGAAAGTAGGGGACCAGGGGGGTTGGAAGGAAAGAATAGCTTGCAACAACAAATGACCTGACACCACAAATACAAGACGCACAAACAAGCTGCAAAGATATGCCAAGGGGTTAGGTTTCTTTCGCAAAATAATGGAGATTGAGGTTCGACCATAGACGAAATGTGTAGCTGATTTAGAATAAGGGAATACACAAGGTATCCTTGCATTTGAAAGAAGTCGGTAGGCTAGTGTTCAGAAGCATCTTCCGCGTTGAAGGCTGCAGACAGACCAAACTGTTTTGAGCCTGTCACTCCTCCAAGAATAGTTTTTGTACCAGTACACCCACCATTAGAGGTCAAGTCAGAGGATTCAAGGTTTTCCAGTAGAAAACATTTTACCAACACACAATTTGATGTCTCCCCCCAACCCTTCTCTCACCCCCACGTCTCCTTCCCCTTCCCCTCAGCATATGAAGGGGCTTATCATGAAAGCGCAGTGTGGAGATATTGTCAAGACCGCTTTCAAGTAATCCTGATTAAAGAGCTGGACTTTTATTCTCTCAAGAACACTCTCTCTCTCTTTCCAATCCACCACGGCTCACAAAGATGCCAATCCAGTACTGTTGGACTCTATCCATTCACCATCCACCCCATCTGGTTGTCAATCAAAGCACACAAATATCAGGTGCTGGGCTGGCGCCTCAATCATACGTTTTGTTGTTCTGCCTGTATATATAACTGGCTCAGCCAAGGCAGCTGTGTGTGTACACATCAACACCATGGATATTACTAAGGGTTGAAGAAGAAGAATTGGAAAAGAAGGAGGAATAGTGTTTAAGGTCATGATATGACTTTGAAAAAACAGATCCACAATCTAAGAGCACAATTCAGTTTTAAAAGCAGACATGAAAAGCCTTGTATCCATGAGAAATACTAAAATACTTGATGACAAACAGATCCACAGATAATGCAATCTCTATCGCACTCCACGCTGCCCTTTCTCACCTGGACAAAAGGAACACCTATGTGAGAATGCTATTCATTGACGACAGCTCAGTGTTCAACACCATAGTACCCTCAAAGCTTACCACTAAGCTAAGAATCCTGGGACTAAACTAGAGGTCGACCGATTATGATTTTTCAACGCCGATACCGATACCGGTTATTGGAGGACCAAAAAAGCCAATACCGATTAATCAGCCAACTATTTTTTACATTTCTTTTGTAATAATGACAATTACAACAATACTGAATGAACACTTATTTTTATTTAATATAATACATCAATAAAATCGATTTAGCCTCAAGTAAATAATGAAACATGTTCAATTTGGTTTAAATAATGCAAAAACAAAGTGTTGGAGAACAAAGAAAAAGTGCAATATGTGCTATGTAAGAAAGCTAACGTTTCAGTTCCTTGCTCAGAACATGAGAACATATGAAAGCTGGTGGTTCCTTTTATCATGAGTCTTCAATATTCCCAGGTAAGAAGTTTTGTAGGAATTATAGGACTATTTCCCTCTATACCATTTGTATTTCATTAACCTTTGACTATTGGATGTTCTTATAGGCACTTTAGTATTGCCAGTGTAACAGAATAGCTTCCGTCTCTCTCCTCGCTCCTCCCTGGGCTCGAACCAGCAACACAACGACAACAGCCACCATCGAAGCAGCGTTACCCATGCAGAGCAAGGGGAACAACTACTAGAAAGCTCAGAGCGAGTGACGTTTGAAACGCTATTAGCGCGCGCTAACTAGCTAGCCATTTCACTTCAGCTACACCAGCCTCATCTCGGGAATTGGTAGGCTTGAAGTCAAAAACAACTCAATGCTTGACGCACAACGAAGAGCTGCTGGCAAAACGCACGAAAGTGCTGTTTGAATGAATGTTTACGCGCCTGCTTCTGCCTACCACCGCTCAGTCAGATACTTAGATACTTGTATGCTCAGTCAGATTATATGCAACGCATATGGTACAACGTTCATCTGTACAAACAATAGTACGCAAGTATAAACACCATGGGACCTAGCAGCCGTCATTCCGCTCAGGAAGGAGACCGGTTCTGTCTCCTAGAGATGAATGTACTTTGGTGCGAAAAGTGCAAATCAATCCCAGAACAACAGCAATGGGCCTTGTGAAGATTCTGGAGGAAACAGGTACAAAAGTATCTATATCCACAGTAAAACGAGTCCTATATCGACATAACCTGAAAGGTTTCTCAGCAAGGAAGAAGCCACTGCTCCAAAACCGCCATAGAAAAGCCAGACTACAGTTTGCAACTGCACATGGGGACAAAGATCGTACTTTTTGGAGAAATGTCCTTTGGTCTGATGAAACAAAAATAGAACTGTTTGGCCATAATGACAATCGTTATGTTTGGAGGAAAAAGGGGGAGGCTTGCAAGCCGAAGAACACCATCCAAACCGTGAAGCACGGGGGTGGCAGCATCATGTTGTGGGGTTGCTTTGCTGCAGGACGGACTGGTGCACTTCACAAAATAGACGGCATCATGTGGAGGAAAATTCTGTTGATATATTGAAGCAACGTCTCAAGACGTCAGTCAGGAAGTTAAAGCTTGGTCGCAAATGGGTCTTCCAAATGGACAATGACCCCAAGTATACTTTCAAAATTGTGGGAAATGGCTTAAAGACAACAAAGTTAAGGTATTGGAGTGGCCATCACAAAGCCCTGACCTCATCCTATAGAAAATTTGTGGGCAGAACTGAAAAAGCGTGTGCGAGCAAGGAGGCCTACAAACCTGACTCAGTTACACCAGCTCTGTCAGGAGGAAAGGGCCAAAATTCACCCAACTTATTGTGGGACGCTTGTGGAAGGCTACCCGAAATGTTTGACCCAAGTTAAACAATTTAAAGGCAATGCTACCAAATACTAATTGAGTCTATGTAAACTTCTGACCCACTGGGAATTTGATGAAAGAAATAAAAGCTAAAAGAAATAATTCTCTCTACTATTATTCTGACATTTCACATTATTAAAATAAAGTGGTGATCCTAACTGACCTAAGACAGGGAATTTTTACAATGATTAAACGTCAGGAATTGTGAAAAACAGTTTAAATGTATTTGGCTAAGGTGTATGTAAACTTTCGACTTCAACAGTAGCCTTTCTACTGTTATTGCCTCATTACTGTATACAGCCTCGCTACTGTTATTTTTCACTCTCTTTTTACTGTTGATTTTATTTCTTTACTTATCTATTGCTCACCTAATACATTTAATTTAATTTAATTTTTTAGAAATTGCACTGTTGGTTAGAGCCTAAGTGAGCATTTCACTGTCGTATTCGGCGCACGTGACAAATAAACTTTGATTTGATTTGACGTATGTACTTATAACACCTAGATAACATTCATACTTTTAAATTACTTGAGTAAGACCTTAGGCTATGTGCATGTATGTAGGAGAGTTAATTGTCATCTGGGAGGTTTTGTCAATTTCTTCATTACACAAACAATTTCTTGCATTATTCTTCGTTAAACAGAATATAACATGTTTTAATCACACACAGATTGACAAGGCCATGTCACTGTTTCCAACTGAAAGGTGAGGCAGGCAGAGAGACTCTCCTCTCCTCTCAGTCCGTCTTTGTTCAGTGTCACCAATGTTAAAACATCAACAGATTAAAAAACTGTCTATGTGCAAATATTGCTCCTCATTTTAATGGAAAAGATGGAAGCTTACATGCTTTGCGTAAATGGATAGAGAAATGTCTCTTTCATAACATAACAGAGCGATGTCAGAGTGGCAGATTGCTGTGCAACTGTGTGTGCTGGATTGACTCTCTATCTCAGCAGGGGAGCTGTGTGTCATCTCTCCTCTCTGTGTACCTCTCTTCTCTATCCTTCTATTCTCTGTGTTCCCTCTATTTTTTGTGTATTGTAACCCAGAGAGGAAGGGGATGGGGAGAGCAGAGCCAGGTACCCCTATCCCCTCACAGACACGGACACCAGAGCATGTTGATAGTTTTCCAGCTATCTTCCTGTACTGAAGCTGTCAGCCGTAGCGTTGGGGCTGGGAGGCAGGCAGGCAATTTTAGCGCTGTGCCCGAGGAATCGATACCCCATCACATCACGTTCGCAGGCAGCACACCGCCCTGAAGAGGCCGCAGCGCAATTTACAGCATATTGTTTTTGGCCCCTGACGCAAACAGGCCGAGAAAAATAGAAGGAGCATGTCGGAGCGGGAGTGAGACAAGCCTTTTCCTAACTGCCTTATCGCTGGGCAACATGGAGGGGACAAGGAGGGACATTCATATGAAACACCTCAGACCTCGTCCTCAGACTAGGGTGGCTCTTACAAAGGCTGCGTGATGCATCAATTTGTCTGAAGCTAAATCCTCGCAGCTAGCATGTTTTGCTTTCTTAACTACTGGCTATTGTACATGAGCCAATTGAAAGGTAGGAATCAGAGAGAGAAAGGGTAGAGACAAAACACCAGCACAGGCGCTAAAGATGCTAACTACATGAGGTGAACAATACAACAGATTATTCATCTAGTGGATAAAAAACTGCAGCTATGAGTATGTGTTTGCTGCTGCGCACTTAGACTAATGTCTTGGTATGCCAACGAGTGCCTTGCATACACCTGCCATCATTACCATCACACAGCGGGACAGACACTGGAACAGACACACAGCAGGCACTATGGATAAGGAATCAGCAGCAGCTCCAATAGGATTCTCACTAAACAAACACCAAGTAGCCTATGCAACAAATAGGCCCAGTACTCATACTTTCAAATAAAGCAGTCATCTCGATGCTGTCCTAATGACTATTCTGATAAACAACATTGATGCGAACAGACGTGTGAGATGAAAAAAGCAATCTGGTTTAATCAATAGCAACAGCCTATTATGGTGACACGCTTCAACAACCATTACTGTTATGCACATCTTCTCTTGATGCTTGAGATACAGGGTATACTTCATATTCCACACATACTGTACAGACACTCTGGAGAGCTCTACTGTAAACACTGCCTCATGTTCATACAGTGAACACTGTGTATGTTACGTGTTCTTCCGTGTTTAACATTGGTCTGAAAGCAAGTCCACGGGGTTTTCAAGTACCTTTTCAATCGAGGTATCCGATGGGGGTTTACATGGTGGAGGTTCAGCTCCAGCCAGTGTTCTTGTTATGTTCAATCACTAATCGTATCCAAGAGGCACGGTGGGTAACAGGGCGATTATAGGTGAAAATGAAAGACAAATCATTGCTGTTTGATTGATGGACCTTTTCCCCTGGGCGATACGCCACTACTTTATTTTCAACAACTGCAACTGACACAATCCTATGTAGCTAGGCTGGTTTATTACACAGCAGATACATTCTCTTTAAAATGACGCTTTTATATACTACAAAGTCAACAGACGTAGCACAGTCGATGGCACGTACTGTCTGTCTGTCTGTCTGTCTGTCTGTCTGAGTGGGTGGGTGGTTGCAGACAGACTAACTACCTCTAACGTCAGTGTTGTGGCTTCTCTTTAATAATGCAGCTGTTGTGACGAGACAAGACGAGCGGAGAATGCCTGTATTGGGATATAGCTGAAGAGCTAGTCTTTAGACTGGATTGATAGTGCTTAGCCAGGGAAGTCAAACAGAGCTGGAAGTGGCCTATTATTTGGTTGTGTTTATAACAGCTGGAGCGGGAACGTCATTAAGAGGAGAGCTATGGTGGTGACAGAGCAGGAGCTACTAGTGTGAGGAGGAAAGCAGACATTAGGGTGTCTGGGACACCCACCACATCACAATCATTAAACTAGAGTTAAGTGTAAACAGAGCTTTCTAAAAACAGAAGAGCATTGTATGATTTTAACTGGTGCAATTAGTTATCGATGCATAATCATATAATGCAGTGAATTTCCCCAGATAAGGTCCAGCATAGAAATTATTACTCACGCAGTTAAAGTGTACAACACAAATAATTGCTTTGCTTCTCAGTTTTGTTTCATACAAGTCTCAAACCATTGAGCATTTAGGGACCAGCACAAAAACACTAATTTGATTTCGATGCATAAGATTTGTATCTACTTTACCACACAGTACATTCAGTAGGTCAGTGCTACAGTCAGTACATCACTCCTCAACCTCATCCACTTTAGTTGGCACAAGATCCCCATCTCACCCACTAAGCTACGTACGGTATGTATACAGTGTGAGTATGTTCTAGTGGAATGGCATGGAGCCATGGGGCTGCATCCTGACATTTCCATTTGGAGATAAATGGATATCCATCTGTAATGCCTTGACACTAATTAGGACCTGTCAGTCCTGCATTCAAGTGTTTCCCCTGCTAATTCGTTGCAGCCACTCCAAATGGTATATATATATATATATCATTCTTTTGGGGGGGGATTGTAAAACATGTTCAGTGTAAATTTAAACAACTAAAACCAGATATAAAGTACATTACATGGCCATGGAAACCCATTTCATGAAGCTCCCGATGAACAGTTATTGTGCTGACGTTGCTTCCTGAGGCAGTTTGGAACTCGGTAGTGAGGACAGACAATATGTACGTGCTATTCGTTTCATCACTCGGCGCTCCCGTTCTGTCAGCTTGTGTGGCCTACCATTTTGCGGCTGAGCCGTTGTTGCCCCTAGACGTTTCCACTTCACAATAACAGCACTTACAGTTGACTGGGGCAGCTCTAGCAGTGCAGAAATTTGACAAACTGACTTGTTGGAAAGGAGGCATCCTAGGATGGTGCCATATATATATATAAATAAAGAAGATCATCTTTGAGAACTAACAATCACAAAAATAAAAACTAGACAGTCAGGGAGAATCTAAAATTCAACTGACTTTGTGTGAGTCATTCAGATCATTCATTAGTGTAACAGTATAAATTTAGTCCGTCCCCTCGCCCCTACCCGGGCTCGAACCAGGGACCCTCTGCACACATCAAGAACTGACACCCACGAAGCATTGTTACCCATCGCTCCACAAAAGCTGTGGCCCTTGCCACTTCAAGGTCTCAAAGTGAGTGACGTCACCGATTGAAACGCTATTAGCGCGCACCACTGCTAACTAGCTAGCCATTTCACATCGGTTACATAAGCCATATGGTAACATGTGTAGAATTGCAGGAAATCTGCTTTAAAAATGTTTTATCTCAGTCCCATGGCAAAATGTGTGGAATTGCAGGAAAGGTTTAAAAGAGCTAAATGTTTTAAACCTGTTAAAAACCACAACGCTAACTTTGCTACCGCTGCTGAAAAAAATCCTAGGGGAAACACTGTAATCAATACATAATATACACACTGCTGGTATAGGGGGATGGGGGCAAGGAAGGCCATGCACTCAGCAGCTCCAGGTCTCCACAGACCAGACTTTGTGTACGTCCCAAATGACACTATATTCCCTTTCGGATGCACTACTTTTGACCAGGACCCACAGGCTCTGGTCAAAAGTAATACACTATATAGGGAATAGGGTGCCATTTGGGACGCAGTCCCTATCTCCAACCCCCTCATCACCATTCCGGAGAACATCCCTCATTGCGCAGTACAAACGCTTTCCACACAGAAATCAGTGGGCATATGAGGCACATAAATGTGAATTTTCATCATATTCCACAAGCAGGGAATATTAATCAGAAGCTACATCCCCTGACGATCAAACCTCATCCATATTCCTGCTGGCTTATTGCACGGAGAGCCAGTGGTGATAAAACAGGATCGATATGCAGAGCTGGTGAAAACACAGCCAGTACAACAGCATGACACAAAGGCAAAGAGCAGGAGGGGAGAGGGGAATGAGGAGAGAGCAGGTAAGAGAAGGGCAGAGAGGGAAAGATGCCTGGTAAACCAGGGTTAAAAATCATCACTCTTAACATATTGATGAGAGAGAAAGCAAAGGCCTGATCTTCTCTTGTAAATATCACAAATGAAACATGCATGCACATCTGATGTAGTCACAGATGAAAGAACCAATTATGTTCTGGGAAATTATATTGGCACAAAGTTGTCAGTCAATTTATTGCAAATAATGTGACAATTTAGTCATCTGCAGGTCTACTCTTATCTTAGAAGGTGCAAATTCTCACAGCATGGTGTAAAAAAAATAATACAAATGTGCCTTAGATAAGATAATGATAATACACACAGCTTTCATTACATTCAGTTGAATGAACATAGGCTATGTGCATGAAACACATTGTTAACACCTATTAAACATGGATGGGGAATTTAAGGGAGGTTGTAATATGTTCAATACATGGTTAAAGTGGAAACTTATAATGCAAATGTATCAAAACAGGATTGGCGGATTGAGGAGTCTACCTCTATACCAACATTTATTTTGTCAATACATACCGAGGTACAGAGAGGATTTGAGTTTTTACATTCCACACGGGGAAACCTAGGCACAAATCAAACATTTTCCCTCTCTTCAGCACATCTGAAAAACTGCCACAGAAAATGAGTGACAACTTTATTCCTCATGTGTTACGTAAACCAACTGAACCAGACAGAAAAAAATGCAATCTTTAGCTAAGAAAAGTTCTCAGCTTTCAAAGCTCCCAAGCATTTCTTCAACAAAGTTTCACCCAAAAGAGAAAGTCATTTCTTTGACAGGCAGGCTTTAAGTCCTAGAAGGGGACTTTTCCCCACATTAAAGAATGGAGCTCCGAACTACAAAACAGATAGCAGCTGTTTAAAAGGCCAATTTCCCAGTCCACATTGTCATTGTCACACTTTTAACACCAAAGGCAAACACACACTCTGGCATCAAAGGCCATTGATTTCCTAATCAAGAGCAAATGATGATTAAGGCATATCTGCTACCTTATCTTTCCATTTAAAATCCTCCTTTCTGGATTCAATTTGACTTTGGGTGTTTTACTCCTGCTGTTGAAGGGAATCAGGGGAGTCAAAGGCAAAGATACCTTGTAAAAACAACTGAAGGTGTCATAAATGATTAAGTCAAGCAGAAAATAACTGTGCCCCCCAAAAAACACTATTTGGATCAGGAGGTGAAGGCTAATCTTGTTGCTATGTGTAAAGGAAGGTTTTTACCCCAACAGACTTGCGATAGGCCTAGGTCTGCCTTTTCAATAGCTATCCTTCAATATTAAAGGATAATTTGTCCCCTAAAAGTAGATGTTCAAATGAGAGTAGTTTATGGAGGGTGGATGGAAGATACCAACCCCTGCCAGGGGCATCAACAACACCCATTACTCATTCCTGACTGACTGAGGCAGCTCTAAGGTCTAACATAGAGCACTACTAATTCCCCCTCTGGAGCTCTATGGACTCCCCCGCTGCTCCCATACACCCATCCCTAGCTGGGGCTGCCTGGATCTGGGCAGCAATAAACAACATTTAAACCACTGCCTTTGAAGACTCTGAGTCCTTCCTTTAGCTTGATAAAGTTAAGATGCAAAGCAACGTAGCACTGCTGTTGACTACTAGCCCTGAGGATGAGGCTTGTACGTACATTCTATCTTACCAAACTTCAATTATCCCTGCTTTCTCCTATGGCCTGTCTCCCTGACTGTGTATCTGTTTATGCTTTCTTTAATACAACTGCCTGTGGCTCCAGGATTAACCCTCGCCATAGCCTATCTACAACCTATTCTGGTGTACGTAGGCCTGGGCTGAAGTCTGTCTGTCCTTCAGGGGGAGTCTGGAGCTCATCTTAGCTAAACAGCACTCTCTCTCTCTTTCACTCTCTCCTCTCTCCTCCCAGACTAACTTGGATCTAATCACACTCACAGACCCTTGGACTTCATCAGTCATTACTAATAGTGTCTGGCGACCAGAAGTGGAGGAAGAGAGAATAAACACACAACCACCATGAAATAGCTACGTTAATGTTAGCTGTGCAGAAGAGCACTAACAAAGGCCCGGTTTTAGTACTCAGCTGGAAAGCTGGTTCTCTGTACAGGATTTGTCTTTTTGGAATAATAATAATTGCACATTTAAAACATGCAAGGCCCAATAGCTTTGATAAATAGGGGTCATTGTGTTACAGCTGCTTGTGTTAATTACCCCAGTTATGTGAGTTATTATGCTGTGTGTAATCCTCTCTCTCACAGACCAGCCAAATAATGGGGAAGAGGAGAGTAGGACGTTTATTTTCAGATTCATCATTGCTACTATCCAATAACTAATATAACTGCCATTACTCAAAACCCTGTGAATGTTATTTTTAAACTTCGCCAGACGTGGCGCACATAGTGGCCCGGGACTTTAATGCAGGAAAACTGAAATCGGTTTTACCTCATTTCTACCAGCATGTGCAATCAGAGGAGAAAAAAAAACCTAGACCACCTTTACTCCACACATCTAGACAGGTACAAAGCTTCAACTCTCCCTCCATTTGGCAAATCTGACCATAATTCTATCCTCCTGATTCCTCCTGATTAAAAGCAAAAACTAAAGCAGGAAGTACCAGTGACTCACTCAACATGTAAGTGGTCAGATGATGCAGATGCTAAGGTACAGGACTGTTTTTCTAGCACAGACTGGAATATGTGGCATTGAGGAGTATACCACATCAGTCACCGGCTTAATCAATAAGTGTATCGATGGCGTCGTCCCCACTGTGACCATACATACATACACCATCCAGAAGCCATGGATTACAGACAACATCCGCAATGAGCTAAAGGGCAGAGCTGCCGCTTTCAAGGAGCGGGGCTCTAACCCGAGTGCTTATAAGAAATCCTGCTATGCCCTCCGACGAACCATCAAACAGGCGAAGCGTCAACACAGGACTAAGACGGAATCCTCCTACAGCGGCTTTGACGCTCGTCAGGTGTGGCAGGGCTTGCAAACTATTACGGACTACAAAGGGAAGCCCAGTCACGAGCTGCCCAGTGACACAAGCTTACCCGATGAGCTAAATGACATCTATGCGCGCTTTGAGGCAAGCAACACTGAAGCATACATGAGAGCACCAGCTGTTCCCGGACGACTGCGTGATCATGCTCTCGGTAGCCGATGTGAGTATGACCTTTAAACAGGTCAACATTCACATGGCCACAGGGGCATACAAATTAGCAGGACATGTACTCACAACATGCGCTAACTAACTAGTAAGTGTGTTCAGTGACATTTTCAACCTGTCCCTGAACAAGTCTGTAAATACCTACATGTTTCAAGCAGACCACCATAGTCAATATGCCGAAGAACACCAAGGTAACCTGCTTAAATGACTACCAACCTGTAGCACTCACGTCTGTGGCCATGAAGTGCTTTGAAAGGCTGGTCATGGCTCACATCAACACCATCCTCCCAGAAACCCTAGACCCACTCCAATTCGCATACCGTCCCAACAGATGCACAGATGACACAATCTATATTGCACTCCACACAGCTCTCTCCCACCTGGAAAAAAGGAACACCTATGTGAGAATGCTCAGCGTTCAACACCAAAGTGTGCTCAAAGCTCCTCACTAAGCTAAGGACCCTGGGACTAAACACCTCACTCTGCAACTGCATCCTGGACTTCCTGACGGGCCGCCCCCAGGTGGTAAGGGTAGGCAGCAACACATCTGCCTCGCTGATCCTCAACATGGGGGCCCCTCAGGAGTGCGTGCTTAGGTCCCTCCTGTACTCCCTGTTCACCCATGACTGTGTGGCCAAGCATAACTCTAACGCCATCATTACGTTTGCTGACGACACAACGGTGGTAGGCCTGATCACCGACAACGATGAGACAGCTTAGAGGGAGAAGGTCAGAGACCTGGCAGTGTGGTACCAGGACAGCAACCTCTCCCTCAACGTGATCAAGACAAAGGAGCTGATCGTGGACTACAGGAAAAGGAGGGCCGAGCACACCCTCATTCACATTGATGGGGCTGTAGTGGAGCAGGTTGAGAGCTTCAAGTTCCTTGGTGTCCACATCACCAACAAACTATCATGGTCCAAACATACCAAGAGAGTTGTGAACCGGGCACGACAATGCCTATTCCCCCTTAGGAGACTGAGAAAATTTGTCACGGGTCCTCAGATCCTCAAAAAGTTATACAGCTGCACCATTGAGAGCACTGGTTGCATCATCGCCTGGTATGGCAACTGCTCGGCATCCGACCGTAAGGCGTTAGATAGGTTAGTGCGTAGTACATCCTTGGGGCCAAACTTCCTGCCATCCAGGACCTATATACCAGGTGTCAGAGGAAGGCCCTAAACATTTTCAAAGACTCCAGCCACCCTAGTCATAGACTGTTCTCTCTGCTACCGCACCGGAGTGCCAAGTCTAGATCCAAAAGGCTCCTTGACAGCTTCTAACCACAAGCCATATGACTGCTGAAAAGTTCATCAGATGGCTACCCGGACTATTGCATTGACCCCCCCCCCCCCCTTTTTTTATGCTGCTGCTACTCACTGTTTTTTATCTATGTATAGTCACTTTACTCCTACCTACATGTACATATGATCTCAATTACCTTGACTGACATGAACCCCTGCACATTGTCTCGGTACTGGTACCCCCTGTATATAGCCTTGTTATTGTTATTTTATTGTGTTACTTAAATTTTTTACTTTAGTTTATTTAGTAAATATTTTCTTAATTCTTATTTTGCTTAAAACTGCATTGTTGGTTAAGGGTTAAGGGCTTGTAAGTAAGCATTTCACGGTAAGGTGAATTCGGCGCATGTGACAAATACAATTTGATTTGGTAATTGGGTGGGGGGCATTCCTAGTTTGTCTCTTCCCTCGAATGTCTCTTCTTGAGTTCACTTGATGTTTTCAGTTCTATATCAGTGGTGTTTCCTCAACACAAAGGGCTGTGACGTGACACAGTGTGAAGAGCTGAAGTGAAGTGGAGGAGAAGAGAGGAGGGCAGTGGATGCATCCAGCATGGTGGAGCAGAGAGAATGAAGCCCTGATACAGTTCTGTGGCACAGCAAGAGCCCTGCCTTCTGAAAAGATGGTAAGCAAAGCAGGCGGACGCTCTTTGGTTGCACAGTTCTATTAGGACAGATGGGGACTATAGCAGTTTTATTCTCTGTGTTTCTTCTTCTCTGGTGGATGCCAGCATATGGTTTAGTGCTCATTGTTGAATGCATCTCATCTCTCCATGTAGCTGCTCAAAGACAGGGAGATCAAGTTGCACCATGTTTTATCTGTTTGGCTGCGTGTAGTGGAGTCAGACATTTTCACAGAAACATCACACGGTCTTTAGAAGCAGATGCCTTGCTGCAGTCTAGTGGTCATATGAACACATCAGCTTACTTACCTTCCTGAGTAATGCATCTTTACAATGACTCTGTGCGTCATCCCCACGCCCAGCTCATGACCTTAACATAAGATGTATATTCAATCAAGCATAAAACTAATTCAATAAAACCATTGTTATAAGGAAAAGAATGACACACAGAGAATTTCTACAAGGTTTCTGGTTAAGGTTGGTTGGAGGTTGGTGATACAGTATCAGCTAGGAGCTAGTTAGGTCATGTGATCTCCATCACCAGATTGGCGGAGCAGAACCTGTCTGATTACCTCCTACCTCTTCTTCTTATCTGCTGTACCACCAAGCATACATATATCACCTAGTATCTGTATCTAGGATTGTGTTTTTTATCAAGAGGTTTCCTGTAGATTTTTACCTTAATCCTTTGAGATAATATAAAGGCACTGATCCGCGCCTGTCTTGAAGGTTATCTGTGTATATGTTTCACACCCCAAAGCATTCATTATTTACATAGCTGCTCTCCCTTGGCACTGCCAAGTCTCTCTCCACAGGAGGTGTGGATGGAAAAATCTCCCTCCCCAATCTAGCCGGGGACACATCCATATCTCGGCTGCAGCGCTCTGCTCTAACGCCACGCCTGACTGACTCTGAGAGGATGCAGTGTCAGGATTACCATCGTCTCCCAAGAAACGGCATCATCATCGGCTTGGTAGCTGTAAAGAACCCGGCAGTAGGCAAACAGCAGCAGCATTAGCATCAGGAAGGGAATGAGGGATGTTTACCTTTGAAATCAGGGGTTCCCCAACTCAGTAGCCCCCAGGGGACCTATCTTAAAGAAGAACGCTGTTTCTTAAACTGACAAGGAAACAAATCAGAATGCAACAAGGCTGCAACGCTACGCTAGCTAACAAACCAACGGCGCGTCTCGTTATGAAGAGCCCCCAGGACATTTTATCTCCCTGAGAAGGAGAAGTGGAGTGCACCAACTTAAACTTTCATTCAAGAGGAGAGGAGAGAGAATGTTTTCTAATATCATATATAAATTCAGCTCTCGTCTTTGGATGTGATAAATCCGTTAAGCCAGCCTGGTGTTTCTACCCAGCTATTTTCCCTAAGGAAGAGGAGGGAGAGAAACAGACTGAAAATGTTTTTGTGACAACACCAGCTCATGCAAAGGTGCTAATAATTCATGGTTTGTAAACATCTATCAACACATTCATTCATTCATTCTACATCCACACAGACATGTGAAGTAGAAAACCACAATAGCAGTTGTTGAATTTCATTTCACAAGAAACTCATCTCTCTTACCTCCTGGATAATTAATTCTAATGATACTGGTTTATCTGTGACAGACATTCTAATAAACATTAACACACCAGCTCACTCATCTCAATGTGTTATTGAGCAGAACGTTGACCTTTGCTGAGCCCCCTGGACCTTCTCGGATATGTGTGAAAAATATCCACGCCAGCCCTTTCAGAGCACAGGGCTCATTTGATAGAAACGTGACAGGCGTATTTATAGAGAGAGGCAAGCTAGGGCAGAGATTGGAATCCTCCACCTCCTCGTTCTCTTTCTATTCCATGGGCCTGAGCCTGCTCCAGTCCAGTCCAAACACTATAATAATCAGTACTAAATTTGCTACAGCCTACCCTAGAATTAGAATCAGTATTGCATTCTCTATGGTTAACCCTAGAATTAAAATCAGTACAACATTCGCTAAGGCCTACCCTTGAATTAGCATCAGTACTGCATTCGCAAAGGCCTACCCTATAATTAGAATCAGTACAACATTCGCTAAGGCCTACCCTAGAATTAGAATCAGTACAACATTCGCTAAGGCCTACCCTAGAATTAGAATCAGTACAGCATTCTCTAAGGCCTACCCTAGAATTAGAATCAGTACAGCATTCTCTAAGGCCTACCCTAGAATTAGAATCAGTACAGCATTCTCTAAGGCCTACCCTAGAATTAGAATCAGTACAGCATTCTCTAAGGCCTACCCTAGAATTAGCTAAGGCTAATAAAATTAGCCTTAGCCACATTTTCTTACATTACAGCTTTATTCTAAAATTGATTCAATTGTTTTTTTCCCTCATCAATCTACACACAATACCCCATAACTACAATGCAAACAAAGTTTTGCAAAAACAATATCACATTATGTAAGTATTCAGACCCTTTACTCAGTACTTTGTTGAAGCACCTTTGGCAGCAATTACAGCCTAAAGTCTTCTTGGGTATGACGCTACAAGCTTGGCACACCTGTATTCAGGGGGTTTCTCCCATTCTTCTCTGTAGATCCCCTCAAGCTCTGTCATGTTGGATGGGGAGCGTCGCTGTACAGCTAGTTTCAGGTCTCTCCAGAGATGTTTGATCAGGTTCAAGTCCGGGCTCTGGCTGGGCCGCTCAAGGACATTCAGAGACTTGTCCCGAAGCCACTCCTGTGTTGTCTTGGCTGTGTGTTAGGGTCGTTGTCATGTTGAAAGGAGAATCTTCGCCCCAGTCTGAGGTCCTGAGCCCTTTGGAGTAGGTTTTCCTCAAGGATCTCTCTGTACTTTGCTCCGTTCATCTTTCCCTCGATCCTGACTAGTCTCCCTGTCCATGCCGCTGAAAAACATACTCACAGCATGATGCTGCCACCACCATGCTTCACCCTATGGATGGTGCCAGGTTTCCTCCAGACGTGACGCTTGGAGTTCAATCTTGGTTTCAACAGAGCAGAGAATCTTGTTTCTCATAGTCTGAGAGTCCTTTAGGTGCCTTTTGACAAACTCCAAGTGGGCTGTCATGTGCCTGTTAGTGAGGAGTGGCTTCCGTCTGGCCATTCTACCATAAAGGCCTGATTGGTGGAGTGCTGCAGAGATGGTTGTCCTTGTGAACGTTTCTCCCATCTCCACAGAGGAACTCTAGAGTTCTGTCAGAGTGACCATCAGGTTCTTGGTCACCTCCCTGACCAAGGCCTTTCTCCCCCGATACCTCAGTTTGGCCGGGAGGCCAGCTCTAGGAAGAGTCTTGGTGGTTCTTGGTGGTTCTTCCATTTAAGAATGATGGAGGTTACTGTGTTCTTGGGGACCTTCAATGCTGCAGAAATGTTTTGGTACCCTTCCTCAGATCTGTGCCTCGGCACAATCCTGTCTCAGAGCAATTCCTTCGACCTCATGGCTTGGTTTTTGCTCTAGAATGCACTGCCAACTGTGGGACCTTATATAGACAGGTATGTGCCTTTCCAAATCATGTCCAATCAATTGAAATAACCACAAGTGGACCCCAATCAAGTTGTAGAAACATCTCAAGAATGATCAATGGAAACAGGATGCACCTGAGCTCAATTTCAAGTATCATAGCAAAGGGTCTGAATACTTTTGTAAATACATTTTTGCATTTTTTGATTGTTTTTATATATTTGCAAAAATGTCTAAAAACCTGTTTTGTTTTTTTCATTGTGCATTTAATCAATTTTAGATTAAGGCTGTAATGTAAAAAAATTAAAAGTCAAGGGGTCTGAATACTTTCCAAATCCACTGTATACTACATCTCTATGGGCCTGCCATCCGATGTCACATTAACCTACACCAGCAAGGCACACTAACAGAGGTGACATGTTTTGCATTAAGGCACCATTAACTCCACATAGTGCCATCCTTAGCATGGTATGTTTAGCCTGCATCAATATGCATGTAATAATACCAACCATGTGACGTGTTGGTTAACGATAAACAAATTAACATATTAAGACAAAAACAAACCAGATCTGTAAACCTGCCTGATCTACACTGCCACGTTTGATTCCTGTTTATCTCCAAAGTATAGGTCGCCTACTAGCAGGGTTGAAACTAACAGGAGATATTTTCTTTTTGGCCCAGCAAAAAACTACAAAATCATTAAGAATTTAGCAAGACATTTGTTTAAAATGTGTCCTAATTTAAACGAATTTATTGCTAAATTCCTGGTGATTTTGTAGTCTTTTTTAACTTTAGAAAAAATGTTGCGGCGCAACAGAAAACAAATCTCCTGCAGGCCACCTGCTAGTTTTAACCCCCGACCATCCGCTCGGACAGAAATCATCCCGCAGCTGAATCTAGTTGCCTACCCCTGGTTTACAGTATGTCCCTCCCTGAGTCAGACCATTACAATCAACAAATCAGCCACACCAGCCAGCAGGGGGAGATAAATAAATCAAATTAATAAATGGGAATAACGCCCCGAGCAGATGTTTTCATAAACATTATTTACAAATGCATTATGCATCACAATGCCCTTTTTGCTCCTACAGAATTCTTCATTGTTATTCCAGGTGTTCCTTTAGAGTGTTGAGATACGGAGGCACAGCTTTGATCACCATATCAGAACAATCCCCTCTTTCATCCCCTGGATGGAAGGGAGGGAACATGGTTTGGTTAAGGGGAGATTTTGGATCAAGGTTGGTTCAGCCGAGCTGAGACTTGGCACACTCTCCCTCCCCTCTTGTTTGGTATGCAAGCGCGTTGCTGTTCTACTGAAGTCATCGGCAACATCAATCTCCCATTAATACACAGCGCAAATATTCCAAGAAGCAGAAGAACTGATGCTGAGCGAAAACAAGTCTGGAGAAAAGACCCCAAAACCAACAATAACACAAATACAAAAAGAGAGAAAGAAAAAAACAAAACAAACACAATGAAAATGCATGAAAATAAGAGGAGGACCTTTCAACATGCAAAGCCTGTATCGATTTAGTTTGAGTTATTTTCTTACTCTAAAATTGGAATTTCAAACTTTGATGTATCACTCTGGAAAAGATTGGTTATTATCTTTTCCATTGTTCAACCCACAGCATGATGTCTAATCATATTTCCTGAATTCATCTGGCGCAGACTTGTTGTAATAACGCCTGCAGGACTAATTATTACGTATTACTTACTTATGTCCTCAAAATAAATCTAACATTTCTTAGCCCACTCAAAAAGAAGGAATCATTTAAAAACAATACATCGGTTTTTTTAAAATAAAAATTCAATTACTCTGATTTTCAAAGCAAAAAAAGAGCCTTTAGGTGCAACGTTTTGCCATTGAGAGTCTAAGCAAAAATCCATAGTTTGTTCTTGTAAGTGAAAGCAATTTTCTTTTGCCTGCCGACACCACCGCTTTGAGCTCCAATGTGGATTTAAGAGGTTATGACTGGAGGCGCACCATGGCCATAGGAGACTACAGAACAAGCGAGAGATGAATAAAATACATAAATATAAGATTAAACAGGCAAGTAAAAATCTGGCTCCTCTGTGGCCCATCTGCCATTAGTGTAGAGGAGGCATCCTGTTATTTTCGCTAGCAGTAGGCCTGGGTCTAGGCTACAGTAGCTAGTTACACATATATTTAAGTTTAGCAGACGCACTTAACCAGAGCGACTTACAGTAAGTAGTGAGTGCATACATTTTCATCCTTTTTCATACTGGTCCCCCATGGGAGTTGAACCCACAACCCTGGCAAGGCAAGTTCAATGCTCTACCAATTGAGCCACACAGGACCACATCTCACATCTGCATCTAGCTCGAGGTCACTGAAGCAAACTTGGACTGGGATAAGTCACTGACTATTGGGCTAAAACAAGCCAGAGACTGAGTAAGTATGGCATGGGCAAAAAAACAACTAAATAATTTAGCTGGGGAGACAAACTGATAAATGGTGGTGTTGCAGGTCTATACATTACAGGGACCTGTGGACCAAGCCCTTTGTGGGATTTATTAAGCATTGGGGGAGAGGCCATTGATTGTGTCCCACAAGGTCACCATGAAAGGTAGTGCTCATCTAAGGCCTCTGTCCCTCGTGGTAACAACTCTCTATGACCAGTCGAGAGATGCAATAAGGTTAATGAAATTCGCAAAAAAACTGCATACTAAGGTTGGGACTGGGGCTGGCCTCTTACCATGAAAACAGATCTTGAATAATAGCCTGTATTTATTCAAGGAAAACTTGTCTGACTTGTACATTATTCATTGGGACTAAAGAAAATGCAATAGCGGTGCTAATATGATATTGACCAGACCCAGACACTGCAAGAATGGCAATAGAGACATAGCTAAACACACAAAGACATACTGGGTTACTCTCATTGAAAGATATCACTATTTGCACCACAATCAATTCACATGTACCTACAGTACATACTTTGGAACCTGTTTTAAAGGTCATGACGATTGGGAGTGAATGGACAGAGGGCAGGAAAGATCATTGAGGTTTATAAAGAACACTCAATCAGAGCTGAACAGCATTGGATTGAGCTTGTTTTCAGTCCACAGTCCATTTTCACAGTCCGCTCAATTGTTCTTTAAAAAAAAAAAAAAATTTAACCTTTATTTAACTAGGCATGTTTAAGAACAAATTCGTATTCAAGAGGGAGGATTCTCTCTTTATTTGGCATACTGTGTAGGTGGACAAATATACATGGAAATATAACAGTGCAAGAATGGATTAATGGTTTATCCCACATCTAATGAAGATTTTGAGTCTGGCTGCCTTTGTAGTGAGGCACAAACATCTCTCCAGCTAGCACCAAGGAGGGACTTATCCGATTTCCAATTAAAGAGAAAACATTTTCACTCTCAGAGATGGGATGCTTATCAAGAGTACAAATCTTGACAATGAAACAAAAGCATGTACATTCATCATTACACAGTAAAAAAGCGAATATAACTGTCTTCCGATTCGAAAGTGTGCGATTCTTGTCATGGTAAAATGTGCTGAAATATCAGAGTATGAGAAGGGTTTTTACTCATCTTAGTTAACTCCATCCCTCCCTCCTTGAGTCCTCAAAACAAATTATTTCTGTCCTCTGTGTCTTTAAGAGAATCGACAGCAAACACTCTCACATAAACACTTCTGGGTTCCAGCTAGTTCATGATTGGGATTTATTCAAACTGTGTACCAGGTTGTCACAGATCATTAGTTAGATGGAAAAGCTACCCATGTAACCCAACCCTGTACTATGTTGGTTGCCAGCTAGCCACAACTAAGAAGCTTGACATCCTCGGAGTCACAATAGACAGCAAACTGTCATGGTCCAAACACCTCCCCAACATCTCCATCAGAGCAGGTCAGAAACTGGGAGCACTGAGGAGAGTGGCCAGCAAACTTAACACAGAAAACAGAGCCACCATCTACAAGGCACATGTTCGCAGTGTCATGGAGTACGCTTCACTGAGCTGGATGAGTGCCCCGCCTACTCATCTCTGCCTGCTTGACAACATCCAGAAGAAGGCTCTGAAAATAATTGGTGTGGACCAGGAAACCGCCCTTTCACAACTCACCATCCCCAGCCTTCACCACAGACGACAGGTTGCTGCTACAGACCTGTAGAAAATGCACACCCACCACTGCCCCATGGACCTCCAAGCTCCCCCCATCATATACTAGACACCGCCTATGCACAGCCATGCCACACCATGCTCTCACCCTCCCAGTCACCAGAACATGCTCCCTGGACAGAAGCTTCATACACACTCCTGTCCATATATGAAATAGGCTTCCACGGCATATTATCAGTGACATCACAAACAAGACATTGATCTTCAGGCCTTCAAATGCTGAGTGCATGGACACCTCCTGACTACAGCAACCCACCCACCACCACCCACTGACCGCTAAACTGCAGTGAACCATATGATTGGCCGACTGGATGTTACTTTATGTCTGATTGGGCTATTGTTCACAATTGCAACCCCCCAAAAATGAGAAGAAATTTGAATATAGAAACTGGAGAATACACTACCAACATGTCCTAATGAGCGAGAGAGTGAGCGAGTGTGTGTCCCTCCCTGAGCTGAGACTGAGAACAGGTCTCAGTGAAGCAGTCAAGCCTCCCGTTCAGTCCAGATGAGACTGCTAAGCATTTCCATTGTTAGGAAATCGTCAAACACTTTGACTCCTTGCTAATTATATAAACATGACTTTGAAAAATGTCCAGCGCTGGGAGAACAGAACAGCAGACTAGCAGAGCTACATACGGTCGCTGAGCAGCTCTGCTGCGTTGCCTCATCAACAGATTTCAAAAGAGGACGCAGCCCGGAATTTCAATGGCTCCTCAAGGTTCTGTTAAAGGACAGGCCAGGGGAGAGGATATGAGGAACGAGGGAGGGAAGAGGAGGGCACGTTATAATGAACTGTCGAAGCGCACTGTGTCGACACCTCAACCTTTTGGGCTCTAGCTAGAGAACATGTGCTGGAGGATCTCACTGGCAATTAACACTGAGAGGTACAGCGCTCCAGACAAACCTCCAACCCTCAGAATACCAAACCTATTCAACTTTACTGCTTGGGTGCTCCTTTTTTGTCTCCAAAATGAGAGTCCACATTTTGAGAGACTTGAGAATTTATTGAGGATCCCAATTATGTAAAAAAAAAATCTCTGTGTTTGCAAGTGGAGATACAGTAGGCCTAGATGTTCAACAGCACAAACAAATGTAACTGGTCTGGCTAAGCTCTCAAAGTCACAACTCAGCAGTTACTAATCAGAACCAGGCTATTTGTCAGACACATTGGTTATCTATACATTCATTTGAATAAGTTTGAGGCCCAAGGCTTTGCAAACACTGGAATAGAAGGGATTGAATAAGCCTATATCATTCAAGGGAGTGGCTGAACTTTGATCAGCTGCAGGAAATATTCAATAAATTGAAACCCATCCAGGTAATAAAGCCTGCCTGGTAAACATTATCATCATACCATCTCCACAGCCCCAGAAGACACAAGGTGTTTAGATAGTAAGAGCTAAATCACTGTGTGAAGTAATTAAGAGGCAGAGACAGATTCCCTCTGGCATTCATCTCAGTAAAGAACAGTCTCTTTCCTACAACAAAGCCAGTGATTTTTTTCTCTCTCAATTTCCTAATAGAACAAACCATTGTCGATCACATAAATAAAGAGCAAATCAACGGTTCAAGAGAAACCATATTATACCATTCAATCTTTATCATGGAGAATGAAGTCTTCTGCCTTGTCAACAAATCTCAACAATTTATTGAGACAGCCTCCTGACAAAGTGTATCACTTGTGAAATGTACAAACTGTTTAGAGGAGAAATGCAAAATGTAGACTGGATGAATCTCATATCGATATAATCATGAACCATATGATTGTTTGAACAGTTGCCTTACAGAGAGAGCAGAGAGAGCGCTCTATAACTACACTGTTCTATTCTGGTGCTTAAACGGCTTTCAGAACCTGTCCAGTCTGTGATGTGGGACCTGCAGGATGGATCATTATGCCCTCGCCAGCACATTTTCTAAATCCCGGCGGTTGCATTGATGTGTAAACATCTCTGGGAGAAAGGGCTTCACATGTGGCCCAGATTAACAAAGAAGGCTGAAGGACGTCCCTCCAAGAGGATGTCTGAACTATGCTAGTCTTGGATCTGGTGAGCTGAGGGACACAGCCGAGAACGACGCAGAATGAGAAGCTCTGACAGGATAAAAACAATGAACAACTAAAGGGGGATAACCTTTGATATTTTGAAATGCAGAAATACCTCAAAGGTCAGGCAGTGTGCTTGATTGACAGCACTGTACAGAACATGTAGCCATGCCTACTTTAATGACCGGTTCACATACTCTAGGTCAAAGGAAGACTCTTCTCTGGCGTGTAAAAGGCCTTCTGAGGTTCCAGCATGGTTGAAGTGTCATGTTTTTCCCAGTTGTGTCAATAACCATGAAGTAAAACTTAATGAAAATACTCCCATCGGTTGTAGGCCTAAAGTATATAGCCTAGTACTTTAAACACCATATTCTCAGTACCAGTACTAGTCTGCTAAAAGCTGAGAAAGTAGCCTAAGCTCCCAACAAAAATACCATTAAAATGCATCAATTCAGAAGAAGATGTTGAGGCAAACACCTTGTTAGCTCAATGCAAGTGGGCCTTGGTGTTTGACAGAGTACCCGGGTTTAACTCAGGGAGAGATGACAGTGCAGTCAGCTGGGCGTCTAGAGAGTCTTGTCAACCTGCCAAATGCTCAGGTTCCTGCTCTGCAAATCTCATAAATGCTTAACACTTACAGTGTGAGGGCTAACATCGGACAGGCCAGGCAGAGCTCCGTTAGAAAAGGGAGAGAGGTCTCACCAAAGAGGAAGGAAATTCCCCTGTCAGCTTAACTGCCTCTTTGAGTTTCTGAAGAATTACTTGAAGACATGAAATGATCAGATAAATGCATGAAAATAACTATATTGTAACACTGTATCAATGTAACAAACAAGGTCAATGAGAGCTCCATTTCTAGTTTCCTTTCTCTTTGAAAATGAAAGAGGGGGATATCAGGCAGGCAGGCAAAGCCCCCAATACATCAGGGCTGTAGTGGGGAGAGGAGAGGTATGAGAGGCACTGCCTGAGCCTGCCATAACTGGAGCTGTCCATCAGATGGAGAGAGGATGATGGGAAGGGATCCAAGCAGTCCCAGAGAGAATCCCAGCCTGCTGCTGTTGCTGCCTGGCTGCTGCTGGCTCCTCATTCTCAAGGACCTTTAAAGATCAAAGCCCCACACACAACAAGAAAGGGAAGAAAGGGAGGGAAAGGCATAGAGAGAGATCAAGATTATGAGAAACAAGAGAGAGAGAGAGAGAGAGAGAGAGAGATAGATAGATAGAGAAAGGAGAGAGAGAGAGAGAGAGAGAGAGAGAGAGAGAGAGATAGATAGATAGATAGATAGATAGATAGATAGATAGATAGATAGATAGATAGATAGATAGATAGATAGATAGATAGATAGATAGATAGATAGATAGATAGATAGATAGATAGATAGATAGATAGATAGATAGATAGATAGATAGATAGATAGATAGATAGATAGATAGATAGATAGATAGATAGATAGATAGATAGATAGATAGATAGATAGATAGAAAGGAGAGAGAGAGAGAGAGAGAGCGAGAGAGCGAGAGAGAGAAACAGGAAAGGTGCCATGAAGCAGAAGTAGTAGAACCCATGCAGCCTTCCACTGATTACCCAATGACATCTCTCCTACTGAAGTATGGAAGTGATGGGATCTTTTGATGACCCTTGTGGAATAGAAGATTGTGTCTCGCTCGGCTCCAAAACAAAAATACAAAGAGACAAAGAGTGTTCTCCGCTGACCAGCTGTGACTGAAATGTTTGACCTTGATAAAAGACTGAATAGGACAATTCCATGAATTGCATGGCTCTCTCTTGTCCCTCTGCAGCAGACATATGGTAAGAAATATGTTTGAAATGTCGAATTGCAATAAAATCACAGTATTGAATCGCAATACAGAATCGTGAGAATCGCAATACATACCGTATCGGCACCTACATATCGTGATAATATCATATTGTGACGTCCCTGGCCCCAATTCCCAGTGCCCTAATTGTAACTAAAGCGTTATTGATAGCATTAGCTGAGAGAGATGTATGGTGTACACACTATCAGAACGATCTAGAATCCAAATCAGAACAATCTCTAAGCAGAGGAACAAACTGGATTAGTATTCAAATAATAATCCCTCCCAAACACTAATCACATGATCTCATGGTCTCATCCATCAGCCTGTGTGGAAAGAGATGTCACCTATCACATTCCCTTACAGTGCACAGTATGCTGTGGGTATGCCGCTCGGCCATCGCTCATCCATATATTTATATGTACATATTCTCATTCACCCCTTTAGATTAGTGTGTATTAGGTAGTTGTTGGGAATTGTTAGATTACTTGTTAGATTAGTGTGTATAAAGTAGTTTTGGGGAATTGTTAGATGACTTGTTAGATTAGTGTGTATTAGGTAGTTGTTGGGAATTGTTAGATTACTTGTTAGATTAGTGTGTATTAGGTAGTTGTTGGGAATGGTTAGATTACTTGTTAGATTAGTGTGTATTAGGTAGTTGTTGGGAATTGTTAGATTACTTGTTAGATTAGTGTGTATTAGGTAGTTGTTGGGAATTGTTAGATTACTTGTTAGATTAGTGTGTATTAGGTAGTTGTTGGAAATTGTTAGATTACTTGTTAGATTAGTGTGTATTAGGTATTTGTTGGGGAATTGTTAGATTACTTGTTAGATATCACTGCACTGTTGGAACTAGAAGCACTAGCATTTCACTAAACTCACATTAACATCTGCTAACCATGTGCATGTGACCAATAACATTTGATTTGATTTGGGTAGTAGGAAGTGAGAGTAGCCTATAGATTACATGCACTGACTCCGCAGGTCGGTCTGATGCACTCAGCGTAATGGAATAACAAACCTGTCATCAGTAGAACTGATGGCTCTCCTGCCATTTGATCCTTTCCACCCAGAGCTGAGAGAGAGCACAATGGCAGTTACTCTCTCTAACACAGACATGTAAATATTAGAGACCTACTACAACTCACTGAAACACGCAGCAGACAGACAAGGTGAAAGAACTCTGGAGAAGAAATCAGGATTGGAACTTTTTTCGGGTAAATAAACGTCCAATTCCATTACAAAACGGTTCCGCCCAAAAAACCCTGACCCAGCAATTTAGTGCGAAAAGGTAAAGAAATCTATTCCTCCATCCCTGAATAGCTTTGCACCTCAGTGAACACATGAGGGAAAAGGAAAAGAGACAGAAGATAAGCGTAAGAGAGGGAAACTAGTGCGAGAGAAAGAGTGTGGGGGGAGAGAAAAAAAACGAAGACACAAGCTGGGTTCAATTTAGTCTTCTCACAGGAGGTGGAGTGACCTGTCTGTGCTACAATAGAGGTCATGCAATTTTGAGCGGGCACCCCTGTCTTCAGAGGAGGCCGAAGACCCCTGCCTTCATGTGCACATCCAGGGGAAGAAACCAAAAGGTCCCTGTAGCGTGCAGGACTCCCTAAATGACCTTACTTGTGGGTTGCTAAAAACAGGCTCACCACACCACAGCTACACAATTGACACAGTAAGCTACAGCACTAGCAATCAGTAAAGCTATCAAAACATAGGGCAGGGTACTACAAGGCCAGGCAAGTCGACCAAGGCATTGCAGCTTAGGCCTGCGCTTCTTCTGCACAAAGGCTTTTCCTAATAATATGGATTTGGGGTGGAAATGTTCTCATACCCCTAAATAATGTTAAACCCCAAGACCTAGTTAAAAGAACATGGATCCCCACTGTATCCAATGGTATTTCTCCCTTCATCTCAGCCAGTTAAAGCAGCAGTCCAAACTCCACCTGAGACCTGATCACCGGGCCCATTCACATTCACAACATGCACTGAACACCTGTTCATGGTGTAGAAAAACACTAACATTAAGGCATCTCGATTTGAAGAAAAAAGAACAAACAAACAGGCAAACATGACCTTTACTTTCCACTGATTGCCCCAGAAAAGCTAATGAACATTTCCATAAACATTTGTGGTTCGGAGGGAGTCATTTTAATTACACTCTGTAGAGGAAGGATGAGGTTGGGCTAGGATAAACATTTCATCAGAACCAGCCTTGTGTTCGATTAGGTGAATTCTCCGAGCACTGATGTCCATAAAAACAACATTGACAGGCCCTGGAGAAAAAAAAGATCTAATTTGTTTGTGCTGCAGCAATGACTGAAAATGCATTAAAGGGAGTTAAACACCTGGCTGTTTGATGAGGGCAGGCCCAATCATCCTAATCAGAATCATCCTAATCCATCGGAGAAAGCTTTAATCCAGCCAATGTTGTAATGAGGTCAGGATATTCAGAGGGGGATTCACCAGCCTCAGCAGTAGGCAGCAGCACTAGAGAAGCTGCAAGCCACAGTAAAAAGGTTCTGGGAAGAACACAAACCTCACAGAGCTGATTATCCAGGGCTACAGGAAGGACATCATGTAAATGAACCTCATTTAGCTTTCAGCAAGGTATTAAAAAATTGGTGATTCGTTAATGATACAATAAACTTCTTCTGGATCAAACGGAAACAACATGACATTGGTAGCTAGTTTGTTTTGAAAGGAGAGAACAAGGAGAGACGCCTGCTAAGCTCTACTGCCATTGTAATCCTTTCATATTTTGTTCAATAAAAACGCAAAAGTAATCATTACCATTACAAAAGAACAGAGGAATGATGAAAACTGTATCTGATTGAAGCGATCTCCTGCAGCTCTCTTTGAAAGATTGTGCCTTGGATTCTCAAATATTAATAGCGGGAAGTTGTAGCAAACAAATGCCTTGGAAAGGGTTAACAGACATGACGTTCCAGCCAGAGATAAGGTTCTGAATGATTACACCACTGTATCCAATTGTCCTCATCATTATCGCTGCCTATCTCCTACTGTCAGTGATCGACTCCCAAGATTACCTCCCTTCCTCAGTCGTATGCATTTCATGACTCATTAGCTGTGGTTCTTCTGAGTCTGACCAGCACTGAATCGCTAGGCTAGCTGCCTCCCTGGCCCTCCCTCCCAGTCGGTCTGATTCACCCACTGCCCAGAAGTATAGTGAGTGTGTCCACTGAGTGTGTCCAGTCTCCAGTGAGGCTCTGGCTAGGTGCTGTCCTGAGTGGAGGCATATTGCATGCAGGCACCATGCCGTGCCACTGCCAGAGTTAGCGGCAGGCACTAGAGGATTATTACTGATGACAGGGGCATTCAATGTGTAGCAGGCCGACTGAGGCCTGAGCTGATGCTGTCTTGTCTCTCTGGGTTCAGCACCAGTTTAGAGGCAGCAGGCAGCTATGGGGCAGCTATGTGGGAGGCTTTGCTCACTGTGCCTCACAGTGCAGTTCTCAGAGTGCTGCTGTGTGGCATTCATTAAGGACTGAGGGTGTCACACCAGCTTAGGTCCCCTGTCCCCTCTCGCCTGGGCTTCCTGCTGCTGTGGACCAGCGCTTTTGCTTTTCAAGACTCTTTTTGACTGAGGATCAGACATTATTCCCCTCGATATGGCAAGTCTGATTGCGACATGTTTTCTAATGCATTCTGATATCTCACAAACAGAGGCATTCATCTAAAGTAATCCTAATTGGCTTAAATCTATACAGATTGGTGGGTATTTAACAAACTATTTTGGAGACCAGTCCACTTAATTTACCATTGGATGAATACCAGGCCCAGACTTAGGACCCAGAGTTCCAACGAGAGCCAAAGAGCAAGAGATGCATTTGAAAAATAGCACTGCTACGTGGCATTGCAATTCTGCCACACATCTCCAGTCCTCCTACCTTCCCATGCTGAGGTAACCTAAACATGGAGGCGGTTCTGTTTGATCTCGGAAGGGATAGAAGCTTTAAGCCCTTTCTGTGTGAGGTGTCCTTCTTTAAAAAGATTTTAATCTCAACAGGAATGTCCGGCCAAATAGAGGTCATGGCTGCCAGAGCAGCCAGAAGACAATAGCAAGCAGTTGGTTGTGAACCTGAGAGGAATTCTGGTGAGGATTTGTTTCTCCTGGGCCTAGACTCATCTCAGTAAGCATTAGGAGGCAGGGTGCTGACTGAAAGAGCAATGACACAAAATGATACATGATTCGACAACAAGAAGGGGTGTGGCTCTGTGTGAAACAAACTATGGGAATAGCTTTAGTCTTAGGGGTTATTAAAGTATACTTTATGTAAATAAATGTCATGTAATGCAATGTATTTAAACTGCAATAAGAGACAAAATATGTAATATTTGTAATTCTCTGCAGCATTAGTCGAACCTGAGGTGCAAAACTTCCTATTCTTTGTGAAGGATTCACAAATTATACAAGTCAAATATTTCCCTCCTTGAGAAAACACTGATTTCTGGCATGCCCTCCCTAAGAGGAAACATACCTCCCTTTATTTCCGCTATGGTTAAATTGTCAAGCTTTGCCCCATATTTCCTCTTAATCTCACTTTGACAATTTAAAAGCTGAGCGCAGCGTGCATGCCTATCACCGGCTCTGAGAGAGGATGAGTCTGCCCCCTTCCTCCGCCCTCTTCCTGCCTTCCTTCCCTCGCATTTTTATCAGATTGGTTTATCTAATTTTCCAGTAAATGCTTGAAATGTATTCCTTCATACCTTCTCCCCATAAACGTTAGATAAAAATGAATAGCTCGGCACTAACTGCCTTCACACCCTCGCTCCATTCCGATACACATTTGGAGGGGCAGGAGGGGAGAATCTCTTTCCCCTCTAGAGGGATGACAAACACTTATTCAGCAACAAGGTAGAAGCCAAGACCTTTCCAACCTACCTATGAGGGATGAGGCCTTTAAATTCATACAGGGTTGAGACAGACATCTTTAAACCAGTATGATAATAGCTGCACACATCAGGATGAGTTAGGTTTAAGGAAAGCGTTTAGATGTGAGCAAACCTGCATTCAAGCTGAGGTGGTCATCAAAGGCTCTCTCTATCATAGTGCCCAAAATGTTGAGAGTTTAATCAGAGGAGGAGAAAAACAACAAGGTGGCATTAGGCATGCTGAACCAGTGCCAGAAATATGCAGAGAATTGATGAGGTGTCACTTTCGCTAAGAGTCACACAATTGCTGCCGACAAGAGACTGTAATCCCCTCCCTCCCCGCCTGCCACCAACGAGCCACAGCACAGAAAGAGACAAGAGACGCTGGTTCCCTTCGCACGGCGCACATGAAAGAGAAACGCCCTTGATTTTAGGGAAGGTTGCCTATCTCCCTCCATCTTCTCAACCCTGGAAAGTAGTGCTCTCCTAACACACAACGTGCAACATAATTAGGTATGATGCTCTCTTTGCTTGTGGTATTGGAAAACCTGACATGAGGTACCGTACCTATCACATTAATACTATAACAAACATGGCAATATATTGTGCTCTCTTAAAGTAACATCAGAAACACAACTGTGTCTGTTAATTAAATGTGCTTGCATTGATGAAAGCAATTTCAAAATCCATTAATTCATTTAGACTGCTAGGAGAACTCTGCAGGTCAGACAGGAGAAGCAAGCTAAAACAATAGCCTCAATTAGAAAATATGCTAGCGGATTATTTTATACTTGTTCATAACATGGCAAGGAAACAAAAGTGAGGCAGACTGAGAGAATGATAAATAGAGATAATGTCTAATACAGAGATTATATTGTGTATGTTAATTCATGTGTAGACCTATTCAAATCAGCACTGCAACAATTAGGTTACTCCAAAAGGCTAAGGTATTAGGCTAATACAAAACAAATCATCTCATACAGCAACAAAGACATTAGAAGTAAGGACTTCTGATGTAAATAAAAGTGACATCACTAATTTCAACACCACCCATATTTTGTCTTGAGGTACGGATCGCATTAATAATTTACCATCATGTTTGCTCTGACGCTTCCACTTGTTTTTCACTCAATTAGAAAACCAATGACGACAGTATTTCTGGCCCAAATGTGTTAATCAAAAGTACGGGTGGCTGGGTTTTGCACATTGCTTTAATTCCTTGTCATTATTAGTGGCAGTGACTTTGATCAAATCTTTGCGCATATAATTCAATTAATTCACTCATTAACAACTAATTATCTCAATATCGAATTTCAATAAAGCCATAGGATCATTGATCTGAACTGATCTGCACCTCAAGGGAAAGCGGTGAGAAAATTCGGACAAATTCTCTCAAATCTTGAAGCTTGACTGAAATACCAAAAACTGCTTCCTTCCCGCTCTGTCTCTATCTTGGCATTGTCATTCATTCTTTATACAGCATATTCAAGCACAAAGACTTGTCACTACAACACTTCACTGTTGAAGGATCAAAATGCCTTTCTATTTCAAAAATGCACCTTTAAGAGAAGATGGTTGACTATTTGTCACTCCAGAGGGTTGGCGGACCTGAGTTGATGTGGGAGTGACAGATGAGCTATGACAGTGGGGCTGAGACCATCAGAAGGTCTCTCAACCAATCACTTTGCTCCACACTATTTTCTTTAAAAAAGTTACAGACTTAAAATGTAATTAATGAAAGGGGAAAGAAACAATGTTAGCTAATAACTTAAGAATTATACAAATAAAACAGTGCTGCTTTTCTTTGCCTTGGCTCCTCTGACGATTCCGCTGCCTGTTGCTTCATTAGGATCAATTGTATTAAGAATTCAGCGATGCCTTTCCAGGCAGCAGCTTTTGAATTTCCTTAGAGAAACTTCTGCAATTGCAATCATTCAAAATCCCTCCAGCTTCAGGCAGCAAACTAAATCATGTTTAGTTCCAGTCTCCCTGCTAGTCTCCACATATGAAGACAAGAGAGACAATCCATACAACAAAAACAGATCATGACAAATAAAATGTGAAGATCAAGCAATACACTGTCTCACTTGCATAACATTTTAAAGTGACTGCACTGGAAATAAATGAAATAATGTAAAATAGCTGGCCTATAGGTCAAGGACAAATGGCTTCTGTGATTTCTTTTCACACGGCATACAAATAATAACATTTTGCACTTTCATTTTCCACGACAGCAAGCTAAACGAATTGTTATCTTTTCTTATTGGTGTGATACAATATATGAAATGTGAAACACCTCCAGGCTCTTATGCAGCCTATGTTAAATACTTTGTTATGTTGAAATTATGAGTTCTACATAATGCTGGATGAATACGTTGTGGAATATGCAGCCCTACTGAACAGGAACTCGTGTGATCGACAGTTACATTTATGGTTTAGGCTAAACAGGGATTCCTTTAATTAAGAATGGATAGTGTAAAAATAAACATGAGCTCAGCGATAAGACACATCCAACTTGATCCAGCTATTATTTCACGGATACATACACTACATGGATACGCTACACTACAAAGGTATGTGGACACCTTCAAATTAGTGGATTCGGTTATTTCAGCCACACCCGCTCGCCTCCATTGGACTCTGGAGCAGTGGAAACGCGTTCTCTGGAGTGATGAATCTGGCAGTCTGACGGTCAAATCTGGGTTTGGCGGATGCCAGGAGAACACTACCTGCCGCAATGCATAGTGCCAACTGTAAAGTTTGGTGGAGGAGGAATAATAGTCTGGGGCTGTTTCTCATGGTTCGGGCTAGGCCCCTTAGTTCCAGTGAAGGGAAATCTTAGTGCTACAGCATACAATGTCATTCTAGACGATTCTGTGCTTCCAACTTTGTGGCAACAGTTTGGGGAAGGCCTTTCCTGTTTCAGCATGACAATGGCCCAGTGCAAAATGCGAGGTCCATACAGAAATGGTTTGTCGAGATTGGTGTGGAAGAGCTTGACTGGCCTGCACAAAGCCCTGACCGCAACCCCATCAAACACCTTTGGGATGAATTGGAACGCCGACTGCGAGCCAGGCCTAATTGCCAAACATCAGTGCCCGACCTACCACTAATGCTCCTGTGGCTGAATGGAAGCAAGTCTCCGCAGCAATGTTCCAAAATGTAGTGGAAAGCCTTTGCAGAAGAGTGGAGGCTGGTGTGGCAGCAAGGGGGGACCAACTCCATATTAATGTCCATGATTTTGGAATAAAATGTTTGAGGAGCATACTTTTGCCCATGTAGTGTACGTGGAAATTGACTGTTGCAGGTTCTTATGTGTGTAGGTTGAGTGCTTTCTTCAGCCAGTGAGCATCAATGGTATGGTCAAAGGTCATACTATCCTTAAGGAGCTCAATGACACTGTGCTCACAATGCAGAAGAAACCTTCAATTAGAATCTGCCGAGAACATCATGCTCTCCAAATTCCTTTCTACAGCAGCCAAACAGTACAAAGCCTCTAGACAAATTAAGACAATTCATATTTTACAGTGGCTTCAAAATGAATGCTAATGTGCTTTAGGAATACAGGGCTCTGGGCATGTGCATTATGAAAATCACAAGCTTAACTGTTAAAATGTTTGTGTTCTGTGACATGCTACATTTTTTATCATACATTTTTCCTCTATGTCTTACTATTGGCCACTAGACTGGAGGGCCAAACAAAAAAACTGGAAATGGGAAGCTAAGCAACAGGAACAAATTAAGTTGAAAATCTAGTGAATATAATTCTATCAGCTCCAAAAGCGGTGTTGATGTTAGAACCTAAATAAATATAAGCATGTGATTCTACACATTTAACAATGCAATTTTGGGGGGTTAATTGTTCCTTTGCTAACTAATTTAAAACAGTAAAGCTGAAGTTAAATTGAATTATAAAAATGTGAGTAAAAAAAATGTAAATTCAAGAATTTACCATGCATGCGCAAATATAGGCCTGAAGAATGACAGATTTTGTGTCTGATGTTAAAGGGTAGGAAGCATGAGTTTTTACTCACCAAAGTAACAACATAGTTGTAGTTGTAGTCACAATCTGGTTATCTATAACTACAAACATGGTTATGTTTTGGGGTTTTTACATATTTATTAACTTATTTCCGGATATCTTCTAAACTACCCACAATTACTATTTCTCAACGTCATATGGAGAATCTACTCCATGTTAGCAAGCTCGCTATTGGATTAGCTGACTCTCCCTCGGCTGGTGAAACGGCTTCTCCCTCTAAAGTGCCTTCTTGGCTTTTCTTTGGTAGCTAACTCAGTCGTCAATCGGTAAGTCTCCGCTCTCTCTACTTTATATCTGCTGGCTTATTTTGTGTTCGTGGATTCCTGCCTTTGCTGGCTTATCTGCTGGCTTACTACTTAGCTATGTCAACCATGGTGGTTGGCTAGCTAGGCTAGTTTGTTATTTTAGCCTGCTAACTAGTAACATTATTTGATAACTGGTTAGATGGTGTCATGTATTTCTAAAACTTTGGATTACTTTATTTAGCTGTAAACTAGGTGTTGATAGCAACTCATGCAGTCACATAAAGTTAACAAGCTGGTAGGTCTAACGTTAGCACGCTAGTAGGGCTAACACTCACAGGCTAGTTGGCTAGCAACCTTGCAAGATGATTTTTAACAGTAAATTCATAAATGTTTGCTTTTAAGTTGGCACATTTTTTAAATTAAAACCAGTAGCCAGCGGTCTAAGGTGAGTGGCGCAGTGGTCTAAGGACTGCATTGAGGCGGTGCTTGAGGCGTCACTACAGACCCGGGTTTGATCCCAGGCTGTGTCACAACTGGCCGTGACCGGGAGTCCCATAAGGTGGTGCACAATTGGCCCAGCGTCGTCTAGGTTAGGGGAGGGTTTTGCCAGGGGGTCTTTACTTGGTTCATCGCGCTCTAGTGACTACTTGTGGCGGGCCGGGTGCATGCAGGCTGACCTCGGTCGTCAGTTGAACGGTGTTTCCTCCGACACATTGGTGTGGCTGGCTTGCGGTAAGCAGGCAGTAAAGCAGTTAAGAAGCATGGTTTGGCAAATCATGTTTCAGAGGACGCATGACTTGACTTTCGCCTCTCCCGAGCTTGTTGGGGAGTTGCAGCGATTAGACAAGATCGGAATAAAAATAAATAAACAGCAGTCATGAGTGCAAACGATTTGGTTAAATTTGAAGTTGTACATTTGAAGTTATTTTTGATGGAGTTTACATTATATGGAATATGCTGGCTTGCCAGAAGATACTGACCCTACCATTACGCTTGTTTACAATGAGCTGCACTGGGGTCGGAACACAATCATGGTTACATTAAGACACTGTGGAGTCGGCACGTGATATGGGTCGGAAAACATACCTCAATGCAAGGATGGGATGTGTCACTGTACTCCAACTTTTACCTTTATCCACACTGATACATCGAGAAGATTGAAATACTGCTAGTTTTTCCAGAAAACTGAACTTTTCACCCTCATACTAGCTAGCAGTAGCCAACACAGCCACTTTGGAATGGCAGTGTCAGTCAATCAGCTTATTTTTTGTTCAACGTGACGTGCCATTCCATAACAGCTGCTGTGACTACTGCTAGATAGCATGATGATGAAAAGGGCAGTTTTCCAGGAAAAAATAGTAGCGTTACAATCTTCTCGATGGCGCAGTGTGGATTAGGTTTGTGAACTTTAAACGTTAAACTGTTTAAACGAAATTGGAATCCTTAATGTTAAGAAAAATCCCGAAAAATAAAAAAATTGTCCCACAAAATGTTAATCACAGTGCAGTTATCACAAAACATATTATTTTCTGTGTTATAGCCTAACTAGTCGACCGGCTATAAAGGCCTGGGGAAAGATGTTTAAATTAAATAAAACCAGAGGAAGAGACAAACTTTAATCTACTTTGGTGAATTTGCAAGGCATATGCACACCAGGTTTTTTCTGCCTGCCCACTCCTTCCGTTGTGTCGCTTAGGGTGTATTCAATACGCTAATTCTGTTACAAAACATTTCTTAAACGGAAGCAAATGCAATGAAACAGGAAGGGACTTACCTGAATTTGTCCAATAGAAACTCTTGTTTTAGTTGCAAAACGGAACTGTTTGGACTAATGATTACACCCCAAATGTCACTTATCTAATGATGTGAGTTTGTTCAATCTTTGATCTGTTGCGTGTAGAACATCCTAGCCTATTCATTGATGATAGTCCCTCCTTTACTAAAGTTGCGAGACATTGCAAGCCAAGAAATGACGAGATACACCATTCCATTGCGAGATACAGCTTTTGATTGCTTTTCAATAGGCCTAGTACACATTTCTGACTGAATGCCTTTGTGGCCGACTTGCCTATACTGTGCCCATACCCTCTCTCTCTGTTCCTCGCTAGCTCACTATGACAGACGCAAGTGTCTCCGAAGTACACCAACCAATCAGTCTTCTCAATTCCAAAAATACTGAATCTTAGGTGTCGATTCCTTGCAGAATGGAATCTTGACACTCAGAAATGGGAGTCGACACCGGGAGTCAATGTGAGTCGAGGAATAAATTATTTTGGATGCAACTCTCCACCACTACATCGTCGTCATTAATGTCAGAGAAAGGCAAGCGACAGCAGCAAAGTCCTGTACGGCAATACTTTAAAAAGTTAAATGACAAGGAAATGCAAACTTTGCAAGGTGGAATTGAGATACAGTAATGGTAGTACAGGTGCAATGCTAACCATCTGAAAGGGAAGCACCGTGAGGCCCGAACTGTTGCAGGCAGCAGTGCAGCTGCATTATGAATTCATGTGGAAAATGTTTCTTATCGTTTTAATGGAAAACTGCAACAAACAAAAAAATGCTGTTTAAACGTTAAGAACATTATTCCATTTGTCACATCCTTAGTGTGGACAAAGGTACAATTTGGAGTTGTGGCATATCCCATCTTGGCAGTGAGGTACGTTTTCTAACCTATATCTCATGCCGGCTCCACAGTGTCTTAATGTAACCAGGATTGCTATCCGACCCCAGTGCAGCTCAGTGTAAACAAGCGTAACGGTAGGGTTTGTACGTTCCGGCATGCTTGCCGGGTCCTCCATATTATGTCACATGCCGCAAAAAACTATTTCCGGCATGACTTCGAGATTCTGATAGGTTTGATGTAATAACACAAGAAATAGACACATTTGCTGTCATTTTTCATTGGGAACTTTTGATGCGTATACTAATGCAAATGTGGTTACATGTGGTTACATTTATGCTACCTACCCTTAAGATTTAACATAATGTGTTTTTACATTGTATCAGAAACAACGATAACCGCGAGGAGAAGAAGGGCCCATACCTCATTGGTGTTCCACCTGTGTCTCTCCTTTGGCAGCGACGAGCATTTTGGTAGACATTCAAGCAGCTTTTTGGGCAGGTATATTTTCAAATGTCCATGTTCATCTGCAAAAAGAGAAAGATGTGTGTAAGTGCATGCGTGCTCCTTTTGCTCCTTGTGAGACCTGAGGAATCAGAACTTTGTCAGAGACAATGTTGAATTGGCCCGGTTTCAGAAGACAACGGTGGTGTCGTTATGGTACAACCCACCTCACCAGGTAATATCACAACAGTACAACAACAATCCATCTTTGGACAAAGGCAAAGCCCATTTCTGTTATCCTAAAAAGGACACAATGGCAAGACTGCCTAGAATAACACTGTCCACTGTTTCAGTGGTCCAAACTGCAAGCTAAAGTGGTACAACACTCTCACACAGGCCTAAATGCCAGTGGATGAGAAACAAAGGAAATACAACTTGTTCTGTAGTGCAATTACAGCTGGGTTGTATATCAAATGCTTCCCTGGCCTGATCCCTGCCTCATCTTACTCTCTCCAGTTTCAAAGGGCATGGGAGCACAGTCAAATCACTGTCATTCACCCTCATTGTTTTGAAGCGGACTTTCTAAATTACAATAACACTGTCTGTAGAGGTAGCCTATCTGGGAATCGGCTTCAATTACACACAACTTGTTATTAACTGTCGATTATATGTCCGTCTCCCATAACTTTACACTTGACATCAATATTTCCATATCCACAAAGAGAACCATGGGGCCTAATGCACAAAATGTAAACGCCCAATCATACTACTTGAATACCATAATTATGTGAATTATTCAAAGAAAGTAACCATGTAAAGCCCATTGCTTTACCTGGTTACACTACATCTTACATTTCACAAGCATACCACATGGATAATGTAGCAAATTCAGTGCAGAGTAGACATACTTAGATACAATCATGCATTAGGCCCATGCTATTCAAGGTCCTATTGTTCATTCAAATCATATTGCCTCCTCATTCCTGCTATTCAAATATACAGATGGCATTTCATCCAACACTTAGGTGTGTGCAAATGCTATTTGTCTGGAGACCAAATTTACTGTGAATGTATGGTATTATGGACAAAACTAATAAGAGTTTGGGATGAATATTACAAGGAAATTAAAATAACATTTTTTTGTAAGCAACACACGGCTACGAGAAAATGTATGCATCCATAGCTTTTGCAATTTACATACTAAATGAGCATAGCTCATTCCCAACCAACAGCTTATCATTAGGAGTGGGTTTAAACAGAGAGAGGAGTTACTGTCTGCCAGTCATAATGGAATGACATCCTACAAGCAGGCGGCCTTTCAAACAATGGAAGCAATGCTACTGTACTGTACAACGCACTAACCTTGGCTACTATGTAAATCAAGTTTTCTGAATAATTATTTGTTAGGAGAGAAATTCACACTGAATAATGATGTGTTACAAACAAAACGAATATGATCCATTGTAGACAGCGTTATGTTTTATAGGACTACATTTTGGCCATGGGCCAGGTCATTTTCTTTCACAGCTTTACATTCTCCTACCTAAGTCACCCATCAAGACAAATCTGCTGCAAAAATAGCATTGTTTCCTGCTGAATTTGATTATTTTACTGGTGAGTGTGATAATGTGGACTTGCGCCCATCGTGCATTATACTATTTCCAATTACCATTATACACTACATGACTAAAAGTATGTGGACACTTACTCGTCGAACATCTAATTCCAAAATCATTGGCATTAATATGGAGTTGGTCCCCCTTTTGCTGCTTTAACAGCCTCCACTCTTCTGGGAAGGCTTTCCACTAGATGTTGGAATATTGCTGTGGGGACTTGCTTCCATTCAGCCACAGGAGCATTATTGAGGTCAGGCACTGATGTTGGGCGATTAGGCCTGCCTCGCAGTCAGTGTTCCAATTCAACTCAAAGGTGTTTGATGGGGTTGAGGTCAGAGCTCTGTGCAGGCCAGTAAAGTTCTTCCACTCTGATCGCTTTGTGCACGGGGGCCCTGTCATGCTGAAACAGCAAAAGTTAACACAATGTTGGAAGCACAGAATCGTCTAGAATGTCATTGTATGCTGTAGCATTAAGATTTCCCTTCACTGGAACTAAGGGGCCTAGCCCGAACCATGAGACACAGCCCCAGACCACTATTCCTCCTACACCAAACGTTCTCTTGGCATCCGCCAAACCCAGATTCGTCCGTCGGACTGCCAGATGGTGAAGCGTGAGTCATCACTCCAGAGAACGCATTTCCACTGCTCCTGAGTCTAATGGTGGCGAGCTTTACACCACTCCAGCTGAAGCTTGGCATTGCTCATGGTGATCTTAGGCTTGTGTGTGGCTGCTCAGCCATGGAAACCCATTTCATGAAGCTCCCGACGAATAGTTCTTGTGCTGACGTTGCGTTCAAAGGCAGTTTAGGACTCGGTAGTGAGTGATCCAACTGAGGACAGACAATTTTTACGCACTACTTACTCGGCAGTCCCGTTCTGTGAGCTTGTGTGGCTGAGCCGTTGTTGCTCCTAGACGTTTCCACTTCACAATAACAGCACTTACAGCTGACCGGGGCAGCTCTATTAGGGCAGAAATTTGACAAACTGACTTGTTGGAAAGGTTGCGTCCTATGATGGGGCCACGTTGAAAGTCACTGAGCTCTTCAGTAAGGCCATTCTACTGCCAATGTTTGTCTATGGAGATTGCATGGCTGCATGCTTTGTTTCACCTGTCAGCAACAGGTGTGACTGAAATGGACAAATACACTCATTTAAAGGGGTGTCCACATACTTTTTTATATAGTGTATTTGTGTATTTGTTCCTAAAAGAAATGTGAAAGAATGTTTATTTATTTGTCTAATTTTAAGGTGTCTTTTTAGTCGAAGGATAATAATAGACCCTTATAATAGAACCTTTCTGATCTGGTAATAATTAAAGCAACCGCACTTGCTTTTGAGAGCGTTTCAGTGGAAATCATCTTTAGTACCAGGGGTATAGCATCTTTCTCTGATTGTTATCCTCCAACTAAAGCCACTGGTGACCCATCATGGCACATCTGCTGAAAACATTGCATTCTTTCCTGCTAATGTATTTTACAGGGCTATTAATGGATGAATTCTTAACATTCTATCAATTCTGGTGAGCCCATGCACAGAGAGCCCATGGCAAATACTTATGATTTTAAGTACAGAACCTCCATTCCAGTCATGCACTAGGCCTATGTCAAGAGACCTATTGAAAGGGAACAGTCTAGTAAGCCCTAGCTTGTAGAATCCCACCATTCATTCACATGGTACAAACTGCTCTTCCAGCCACCTGATCAGGGAGGGAGAGAAACATCAGAGCCATGTTTAGTGTTGCTCCCACAGGGAGCAGGTAGTAGAGATGGATTCTTTAGCTGTTTGCTGCATCCAGCTGTACCTAGTAATTCTGTGTGTGTAAACTATTTTTATATGAGCTGAGCTGAACAGGTATCTGTAATCATTCGCTTCGCCCAATTAACAAGCCCGTGCAGCATCTGCTTATAGGTACCACCAAAGTGGTGTTATTGTTGACATCAGAGGCAAACAGGATAGAGCTAAATGATCAGAGATGTACCAGGGTCATGGCTAGAAAGGTTCCAGATTTTGTCAAATTAAAGTCAGATTTGACTTTTTGTAGCAGGTTAGGAGAATTTACGCAGCAGGTTAAGATAATTAACATAGCAGTTCAGAAGAATTAGGTTAAGGTTAGGAAAAGGGTTAGGGTTAGCTTAAATGAGAAAAAAAATTGACTTTGGACTTTAATTTGACAAAAGCTGGATCCCTTCTAGCCATGACCATGCACCAGGGAGGGAAATGAGAGGGAAAACGGGACATGGACAAATTAGGAACAACAAGGAAATGGGCAATAAGGTAAAAAATCACGCACGAATATCTAACCAAACAAAAAGAGAAGTACATAACAAAAAGGGCAAAACATGTCAAAGATTGCATTATTAAATGCTTTGCTTTTTAAGACTAGACCAATTAGCTATTGTGGGACTAACTCAAACTTTTTTCTAACTGTGGATTAGCTTTCAGCATACTCTGTCTGCAGAATGTTCATATGTTGTTTGTTTTCCAATGAGTCCACTGTCCACTGAGTCCAGGCTCCAGCATTAAAGGTGATGTTTCAAGGCAGAGCAAACCACACTCCGATATTAACCAGTTGTGTCCAGGGCGAGTCTTGGCCATCTCTCTCCTTCCTCAATACAGTACACACAGAGCTCTTATAATACATTCCTCAGCAGAGGAGCAGCAGGCCCACTAACCTAGCCAGCCTATCCCTCACACCCTCAGACGACATCATCGAGGGGAGATATCATCATCAGTCCCATTCATTGTTATTTTATTAACTGTTTGTACAATTTGGTTATAAGGATGTAGCATATAATATGCATGCAACTTAAGTTAAAAAAAAAGGTATTGGGTCAAGTTTAAAAAGCTCAGAGTAGAGCAAATCTCCGTGTTTCAGATATGGCATTCACGTTCCAGATATGTTCACTGTCTACCTCTTGAGCACCGTAGGAGGGCCATGTTCTCCGCTTCTCACACTGTCAAGCTCACGTCCTGTTATTAGGCTCAGACTGGCTCTCTGTTTGGAGAACACAGAACAAACCACAGAACCTGTTTTAAAATGCTAAACTGAAGCATATTTTCTCCCATTTATTAAGCCCACATTGTCAATTTGTTGCCATGTTATTTCAGCGATCCTCTGATTTTCTCCACTGGGCTTTTCCACAGCTGTGGAGGAGGAGAAGGTGTTCCTTTGAAAGCTTTAGTTCAAACAGAGTTTTGCTCACTAATAAAAGGTTTGTCAACTGTGCCGGAGAGACGAAAGGGAATCCACATATATATAGTAGGTGTGATAGATAGAGCCCCAGCCTGCTTCCACATGGGAATAGGTTGGATGCCAGACGCGCAACATAAGGCTTTGACAAACATCTGAAAGTCAGTGATTAATCTGAACCACAAATTACCTCTGAGAATGTTTATGCAGAAATGGAACATCTGCCAAAATAGAGATGTTGTTCAAAAAAAAACTTGTTGCTTAAAATAAACAAAATAGGGGGGCGATAATTGAGTTAAAGGAAATATTCGTCACACAACAAACTATGTGACTGTTCTTTTCCAAATGAATAATTTGACTGTTTTTAAAACTGTCTTCTAGACCTAGGCCTAACCACCTTGTAAAATGTGTATTTCTTATTTCTCATCTACTTTAAGGATAAATGAAATCTGAGACTTGAATTAGATGTTTATCAGATAGGCCAAGATGTTCATTAGATGAAATGATATTGAAATGGTGGTGGTCTCCCTCTCCGTCTGAACATCGAAAGGGACATCCTGGGAAATCTGGGATTTATCTGCTTCTAATGAAATGAATCAGACTAGCTAGATGAAGGCCTTGCATTTTGATATTACTGTCCTGCATGCTAATCAATGTGCTGGTAATACAGTAGCCTAGGCCTATGGACGATTCCACACCAGGACAGCCCAAAAATATTTGAGGTATCTCAGATTGTTCTGGCAATGCTCACATTAATGTCACTGCTTTTTAATAAGCTTAATAGCTTCCGGGTATGCTGGGATAAGGACCAGAGCTACGGCAATTGGGCTGGCTTTGTAGTGCCTGTCCCGAATGGCTTGTTCTTGTGAATGGGCACCATGTCAGTAGTGATGGGATTTTGTAAATGTGTTATATTGTTATGTTGTATCATGAGAAAAGGATTGCAAAGGTGCAATGCATATAATGCATGATGTTTAGCTGAGTTGAAAATGTAGGCTTTGATGATGGTCATTTTTTAATTAATAAGTGTTTAGTATGTTCTGATGGGAGGGGCTTCCCATACAAAAGGAGCCTCTCTTTCAGTTCAAAAGGGCGACCATTTTGGATTGAGCTGTTGATGGGGCAGCATTGTTTTAAGCTGTCAGGATGTATACTTTTGGTGGCAGTACTGTTGTTTTTCTTTCGGATTCACTATGTAAATAAACACCCTTCCACAGAAGTACCTTTGCAGCTCTGCCGTCTTTTTATTTGATAGAGGTTAGGTTTTTCAGTTTAGCCTTCTGGTCTACTCTACGCGGCATAAGCTTATTAAAGAGCAGTAATACTATTAAGAGGGTTCCTTCTATTTTCTCATCTTATTCAACTGTTACCATGCACCTGCAAAAAAGACAGCTCAGATGTGCGAGTGCCTTTTGAATTTTGAATGCTCACATTAATAAAAATCGGACGTTCAACAATGCTGGAAGGGAGCCTCGAGTTAAACAGTTTGGGAACCCCTGGTCTATAGTGTGCTTTCTAGCATTTTGGGTGGGCTTCATAGAGCCTATGTGGCATGTTGAAAATGTTTTCCTCATATGAATTTGTCTCTAGCGTTTGAACGGTTTAAGCTACAAAATATTATGACCATATTCCTGAACGCTACGACTCTCAGGAACATGTATGTCTTTTTTCCTGTCTGATGCTAAAAAAAAAAACACATTCAAAGCATACTTTCTTCAGACTGGAATGTGGCATTACCTGATTTGACATATCTTTGTGTTATTTATTGAGCTGCTTAGTTTTCAGATGATTTTAAAATGATGTAATTACTTTTAAGAGGCAGGTAGCCTAGTGGTTAGTGTGTTGGGCCAATAACGGAAAGGTTGCTGGATCGAATCCCTGAACTGACAAGGTAAAAATCTGTTGTTCTGCCCCTGAACAAGGCAGTTAACAAACTGTTCCCTGGTAAAGCTGTCATTGTAAATAAGAATTTGTTCTTAACTGACTTGCCTAGTTAAATAAAGGTTCCTTTTTTTAAATTATTATAATTGAATAGTTGTTTAAATAAAATGTCAAAAATGGTGAGCGAGCGTTGTGCCTTTTCCTTTTCAATGATTATATAAAATGTTGGTTGCACCTCGACGCTGGTTGAACACCCTTCACTTCTTTCCTAATTACTTTAATGAACATTTCATTTAAAGAGAAATGTTTTATTGGTGTGTGTGCATTGCTTCTTTATACAGATATTAATAATAATCTGCCCCTTTGCCCTTTTTTCTCTCTTTTTTTCTTTTTTTACATCTGAACCCTGTAAGAATACAGTTGAATAGCTATAAGGAATATAATGACACCAAGATGATACAGCAGACATGTAACGCCTTTTAAAAAAGGCCTAAAATGGCCACTTTCATCATGATTTTCTCAAAACCGGTTTGTGATACAAAGATAAAAAGCATGTCAAACATCCATCTGCCTAATTAAGTTTCTATGTGTAAATGAACAGAACAATTTGAGATACCTGGCTATCCTGGCTTAGAAACGCCTGTATCTTTTAAAGGCACAGTCTAATGCTGCACCATTGGGTAGGCAGCCTTCTATAGGCCTAATCAAGTCCCTTATATCAAACATGGTCAACACATTTTTAAGGCTATGATGTAAGATATATCAGAAGGCATGGCTGATAACAGAAAGAGCTCACAAATTGGAAGGAACAACAATGGAAAATTGAACTAGAAGAGTCTGAGATCTAAGATGACCCCCGATGACTTTCTAAGCCAAACTGATGAGTAAGGCCTTTATCTGTCGATGTATACCTGCCAGTCTGTATCGACTGACGATTTTAGTCGCTAATACTCTCAGATTAGGGAATGCTCATCTACCAACAAATAAGCCTACAGAGTTAATTGTGTGTAAGATTACATAAATAGACTAGCCCTCAATAGACACCTATCGGGAATATTATGAAATATATTTGTTTCCACCACCCTACAGAATTCCATCATTATGAGAAACAACCACGATCCTGTTTTGCAAATCAAATCAATGTGTGTCTGATTTTATGCAGGTATGATTATTATAGCCCACAAAATAAACTATCCCATCTGGCTAACAACAAGCAATTGGTTGTAAAACACAAGTGCAACACAGGCAAAAACAAGAGCTTGTTATATCAGAACCCAGCTAGCACATTTGGTTCTTTGGAAGTTGTTGGAACATACGTTTTTGGTTTCCCATTGGCACTTGGAACGAAGCCCTAAGGTTTTTTTAACGTTCTGAGAAAGGAAGTTCTGGAAATATACATTTTTAGGTTGCAGAGAGGTTCTGAGAATGTTTTACTATGGTTCCCTGAAAGTTTTCCTGGGAGGTTTTAATAACGTTCTGAGAATGGAAATTCTAGGTTATGTTATGGTAATTAAATAACGTTCTGCGATCATGTTTATATAAAACTTTGAATAACACTGCTAGCTTAGTTTGGGTTAACTGTTTTGAACTCCAAGCATGTGATTGCATTAATCATGCAGTCACATGAACCTTTTTATTGTGGAACGGCATCAATGAGATTCAACCTATAATCTTCTGTTCGCTATCCATTGAATTAGTCCATTGCGCCACCAGGAGGGAGCTAGCATGTCATGTTTTTTTGAACTCATACAGGGATGTTTATTTTAGTCTATTCAAACAAACCCCATTTCAAAGGAAAACAAGCACTCATTAAGATCACGTGTGGCCAATTAGTTAGCGCGGTCAACACACCTGAACACACTTAACAAGATAGAGGAGAGAGAGTCATTTGATGCTAATAAAGGAACGTACAGGTTTGTAAATAACATTCTTAGAACATTCTCTGAATGTTAATAAAGGTTTCTTGTGTTTTTTATTGAAAGTTTTCGTAATGTTCTCTGAACAATTTGAGAACATGACTTTAAATAGAACCATGAGAAAACCGGTAGGACACGTTATGCTGAAGTACTGAAATTCCCACAGAAGGTTGTTTCTTAACATTTTCTGAACTATTTGAGAACTTTCCCAATGTCAAAGCAGTTGGAGAGCGTTCCTAGAACATTACCAAAATGTAAATTAAATGTATTAAATGTAACCATGTTTGAACTTTAAGGAAACGTTCTGTTAATTAATGAAATGAAAGTTCTTTTGTCAAGTTACTTAAATGTGCTGACAATGTTCCAAAGTCAAGCAACTATCCTGCACCATTACCACAGGCCAACCATGTTCTCACGAAGCACTAAGAAACACATGGTTCTCAAAACGTTATGTGCTAGCTGGGAAGGTGCTGAGTTGAGCTGGGCTGAGTTGAGTTGAGCTGGGCTGAGCAGGGCTGGGCTGGTGGGCAGCCAATTATTGCCCTGGTGATGATAAAGGAGCTGTCTAAGAGAAAGTTTGCCTAGGGCCTAGCCACCTACAGTACCACCCGACTACTCAGGTGATTTGGGCCCCTTCAAAAGCCAGTAAGGGGCCTATAAAATCTGCTGTTCTATGCCTACTACAGGGCCTGTTTTTGATGAGCACACTGTCAAGCCTATTTCTATTCCTTGGTAGTAGGGACTTGGGAGGGGATAAAGCATGCCTTTTCATGAGTCAGAACACCCTCAATCAAATAGACCCCAACAATATATATTCCTCTGTGCTGATCTTTGGATTATCACTGATCCTGCCTGTGAAGCAGCAAACAGTTGGGGGAATTTAAGGGTATCTGTCATGCTAGCTTGTTCTGGCCCCACCCTGGAGATGAGAGCGTGGGTCATGAGGCTGGAAAGGCTGACAAAAACAAATCTTTAATCAATACCCTGGCCCTCAACACAAAACCCTCCCTCCTCCGTCTCTGGCTCAGTGTGCTCCGAGAGTGACAGTTTTTCATTTTAATCTGTGCCTAGTGCTGCCCATATTGTGGGGAAATGGTGAGCTAATATTATGGTTCCTTGGCTCATTCAGTAAACCATTGTTGGCTGTGCATAGTGTCTAGGCTATTTAGTGAAGCACTTGTGAAGATCTAAGATCTTTCTTAAGAACTACAGAGGTAGGATCTTAATTTGAGCCAGTTTGCCAAAGCAGGGAAATAATCCTGCAGCAACAGGACATTTGAATTATTTTGTAAGAGTTAATACCTTTTCCGTAAGAGAAAAACATGTCTGAAATGTCAAAGTGGAAATTACAAACTGAAGCCTTTTTAAACCTCAAATAAACTACAAGTTGCCAGTGGTGTAAAGTACTTTAAAGTGCTAATTTTTTATTTTTTATTTCACCTTTATTTAACCAGATACGCCAGTGGAGAACAAGTTCTCATTTACTTTCTGTGACCTGGCCAAGATAAAGCAAAGCAGTGTGACAAAAACAACAACACAGAGTGCCACATAAACAAACGTACAGTCAATAACACAATAGAAAAGCCTATATACAGTGTGTGCAAATGCAGAAGAGTAGGGAGGTAAGGCAATAAATAGGCCATAGCAATTTAGCATTAACACTGGAGTGATAGATGTGCAGATGATGATCTGCAAGTAGAGATACTGGGGTGCAAAAGAGCAAGAGGATAAATAACAATATGGGGATGAGGTAGTTGGGTGTGCTATTTACAGATTGGCTCTGTACAGGTACAGGTACTTAAGTAGTTTTTTGAGTATCTGTACTTTACTATTTATATTTTTTACAACATTTACTTCACTACATTCCTAAAGAAAAGTTTTTAAAAAAAAATTTAACAAATACTTTTAAGACTTTTACTCAAGTAGTATTGTACTGGGTGACTTTCACCTTTACTTGAGTCATTTTCTATTAAGGTATCTTTTTTTTCAAGTATGACAATTGAGTACTTTTTCCACCACTGCAAGTTGCATTGCAGGAAAGTTCTCCTGCAAAAGATCCTACTAAGCTAAGCTAAGCTAAATCCAAAATAATTCACAACTGCCCAGTATTCAATATGCAATATAGTCTAGCTATGTCTTTAGTGACAGATGAACAACACTAGGCTATATCACAAACATGAATACACAGTATATAACAGAAACATAACTCCAATCAGATAAACAAACAAAATGTTAAACAACCATAAATAACAATATTAAAGGCATTAAACATCCATACACGAAAGGAAGTCAAGCACACAGCCATGCAGCAAACATATTTTCTATAACATGCAATTCAGCCATGCATTTTTCATTAGGCATACTCAATAGGCCCATTCAAGCATATGAAACACATGACACAGCAAAGACATCACAAGACATGCTAAAACAACATCGAACAAATCAAACAGACTGGTATACAATTAGAGAGCCTGGAGCATTTACAGGGTAATAATTACCAGATCCAAATAAATTAGAACCAGACATAGGGATCAAATAAGTGAATAGCCTAACGAGTTATCTGTCTACAGACAGAAACAACCCTAAAGTGCCTCAATCCTTGTGGAGGAAAACACTGCTAACCTCATCCTCAAGGCCCACTAAAGACCCAGGCCATCCACAAACACTTTCCCCCTCTCCAGTGGCTGGTCCACACTGAAAACATTATTAGAATAGTAGGAATAAAAACACTGATTGAAGCGAAACCAGAGCTAGAAGGCATTGATTGGTCAGCCAAGATGCAGGGCTGGGCTAATAACATGCTGTCAATCAAATGCAATCAATCTGGGTGAGCTGTTGTAAGACATGTGGGAGGGGGGAAGGTAGGTAGAGGGGAGTAAACCTCTTTTGCTGAGTTGTTGCCATTACCCAAACAAACAACCACTTCTGATGACAAATAAAGCATTTGAGTTCCATCTCTAAAATGAGCTAATCATACACTCAGCATATTATTTGCATCAAAAGCCTCATTCTTAATTTCCATCTTGACTGCCATGTTGCATTGGCCATAACTAGCCTTTATGTTAACGGAAATATAGACAAATCTAAGCTATTGCTATATAAACCTCCTCTTCACTCTTTCTACAGCATGATGCCAATACAGACCTATACCCAAACTCTAAAAAGATTTAAGATCTCACTGATTTTGCATCTGGCTTAACAAGGCTTTGATTGGACTAACCTGAGGGGTATACTACAAAGCAGGATCAATGAGTTAGCCAGCTAACTTTGATGAACAACCGGAAATAACATGGTTCGTTAAGGAAGCTAAACTTAGAAATTGGTTTTTGGTTGTTGAGTCAATGAGACCATGCTCATTTCAAGCTTACCTTAACCAAAAAAAGACAAAGTTATTTCAGAAGATTTTTGGCACATCTCATTGATCCTGTTTTGTAGTATACCCCTCAGACTCTTCTTGATTAGCATAATCTCTTCAAATATGAATGATTAGAGAGGCAGTGAGTAGGCCCATACTTCTGAAAGTCAAAACAATGCTTGATTAGGCCCACTGCTAGGGGGGAAACTTGAGAAGGGCTTTACTATGACAAGAGAGCAAATTAAAGTGCCATCATGTTTCCCTCACAGTAATCATAATAACAATGGTTGTAGTCAAAGACTCCACTCTACAGGCCAACTTTCTTACAGTCTGGTGACTCTTGATGGGGAGGGAAGAGAGGGAGATGTACACTTTTTGTGGAATGCTGGCCAACCAAATATTGTAGTTAGTTAGCCTGAATTATTTATATAACAGTGTTAGGCTACTTAGAGTAAAAAAAGATTGAAGATTTGAGTCTACCATGGTGTTACTAAATTGAACAGGCCTATATTCAGAAGTGAGGCTGAGAAAGGCTAAGTCAAAGAGCTGCAAAACATATTAGACAGGAAGTTCAACAAACGTGCACACGAACAGTTAACTGCCTGCAACAAACTGAAAACATCTCTTTACGTATTTCAGCTCTCACCCATCCATGCAAAGCCCATCTCAAGGAGAGCAGAGGTGAGAGCTTGTGGCACGCACACGGCACACACAAGGCACACACACAGTCAGCCAGGGAAGGACTCAGCCAGCCCTTTGTCATAACTACTCCCACAATTACTCAGATCACCGGTTTACCTGCCTGGGCCTGGGCTACTCTGAGCAGCGTTACAGTGTCCTGGTGAAACCTCCAGGCAGCCAGCCAGGCAGGCAGAGAGAGCACATTAACTAGGCCGCCTGACATGGGAATAGGATGCCATAATAACACGCACCAGCATGTAGGGAGAGCAAGACTAGAGAAAACACTCACAAAACAGACTAGTCACAGCTGGGGGGGTGATGCGTTAGTCCCGAATCCCAATCACTAAGAATCACAGACTACAACACCAACCAACTCCTTTGCTGCCTCTAAATCTACATCTCAAAGTGTGTTGAGTAAAAACGCAGAGCTTTGAAGCGGCTAAAGCAATATCAAGGAGAACAGTGTAATGAGTGAAGAGCATAACAAGGAGATGTGGTTGATTTCAGTCTCTCTTTTCAAAACACTACTCCAAATACACTTCATTACCTAGATCAACAGAGTCATTGACAGTGGAGGAACTGTAAAGGAAGCTGCTGTGGTCTTTAAGCATGAAGAAAGAAGTCACTTTCACAGAGACACAAACTGCTCTACGACGCTCCAGCATGCATGGCAATCTTTTCATTACCGGAATGTTGTGAATTCAAAGGAGGCTCCTCTTGATTAGGCTAGCTGTTAAAACTGAAATTATGCTTATCAGGGCCATAGAAACACTTCTAGCATTTAGCAAACATAGCAGCCTTATCCCAGTGCATTCCTCATCCAGATGAATGGATAGGAGAGCTTCTAGCTCCAAGTGGTAGCCTTCCTTCTCTTTCAGGGCCTGACCTGCTCCTGATCTCCTGGCATCAACCTGAAACAATCACTCTTAGTTAACGACAACACTTCTGCTATTGACAGCATGATCCCGTAAAGCAGACACTTCAATCACCAGAGCAGCAAGCTCCTCTCCGGTCCAGGAGGAACACCCAGAGCAGAAGAGGAGAGGAGAGGAGGAGGGGGTGGGGGTGGGGGGGGGGGGGGTCAGATGAAAATCAAGAGGTAAATAAATGAATCGATGAATGAATAATAGATGTGCCAGCTATAGTGGGCTCTCGGAGCAGAGCACAGTGCCACGGGGGGATGCAGTATTATTAACACTCTCTTACTGTTCATCTCTGTGTCATCACTGATACTCTTAGGAGGAGCATGGCCGGCATAACACACAGCTGATCTGTACATTCGATCCGGATTACGAATTTTCTTCAGTCCTTCAGGAGGCAAAAAGAGAGTAGAGAAAATCGAGGAAAAGAAGTAGGGTATTCTCCCAGATGCTTACAATAGCCCAGTACAGCCCTGTTTCTTTCCCCCATGCAAACACATTGACAGACAGGACAGTGAAGATGTTTACCTGCAAACAACAGATTAGAAACAAACCCCACAATAATGTATCTATGGCTTGAGTTATTCAGGAGACAGAATTATTACAGACACAACAGAAACTGGATAACAGTACTACTCCTAGCCCTGACCTTGGCTTAACCTAAACCCCTGGATTGTGAAGAGTTAGCCTGCAATATAGTATCATGACCAAAAGAAACAACTAACAGGACGGGTGATCAGCACTATTCACTGCCGAGGTGTAAAGATAACATATTTCAGCAAAATAGTCATCCACAGCTATACAGTGGGCTATATTCAAAATAGTAAATGCTACTGACAAAGAGCAAAGTGGTACACCTAAGCTCCAATAAGCATGGTCATACACCCCAAAATATTTCCACCACCAGGCATCTCTAGTGAAAAGTGAAGGAAATATTTTGATATTAGGTGCACAGTTGAAACTTTCACAGACATAAAAAAAATTTAACACACCATTTATGCAAGTGGGAAAAGTGGTTCATGAGTAGTTCTATGTCACTGTTGAAAGTTCAAGACTGACACTTCAGCTGTCACTGAGTCTGGCACATTTTATTTTACATCTCAATGATCTTAGAGATCATATTTCCAAACAGTTCTGACAGGCCTAGCATACAATACACCTTATTTTAAAAATCTAACAAAAAATAAGTCGTTGCATCATGGTTTTATACATATGTAGAATAACTCAAGAGTTCTAAATTAGCTATTAAAAAACAAAACATGCGTATCAGACAATCTGACAGATCCAGCCTGATTGATTTGTTCCATAGCATAGTGCCAGACATTTTGCTTGCTCGTTGGTATAGTCCTACATGATTGCTTATCTATTCTATTCATTATTTTTTTCTATGCTGCTGAATAATGCATCTCTTGGTTTAAACGAACAGTTCTATTTTTTTCCCCTATTCTGGGAATGGTCCCTAATGACGAGTGAAGGGGCTAGCAATCAGGCTCATTGTAGGCCTGGCTGGGTTTGATTCAGGTCGATATTGGTCCACATCACATCAGTAGTAAGCTGGATGAATCAATGTGATCAATCAGAGAGGGCCTTGGCGGCATAGAGACAGACTGGTCTAAGGTATGACACCACCTGTCATCGGCAGCCAGAGTCTGGAGCACGGAGGGAGCAGACTTCCATCCATCCACACCTCACTAATTCAATTAAGGAAAAGGAAAAATCTCCAGCCTGATTCCTGGTTGATTCCACACAGAACTATACAAAGGAATGGCTGAGGAAAAAACGGCCTGTCTGAGATCAGGGGGAGAAGGTCACTTGTTCGTTGATGTAACACTAGGCTACAGCCTGACTGAAGTTAATGACTGTGTGATTTCCAGATGACTTATTCTATTTTTGCAATCTGTGAACTTTCCAAACCCAGACAGACATCAACTATAAATAGGCCCCTACCATATTTGTTTGCAAAAGCATTGATACTTTTAAAGTGTATTATAGCCTCTCTTACTCACAGGTCTACAGTATAGTATGACCATATATCACATTCAAGTTGACCTACAAGGTTATGTTTTCTCTGTTGAGGAAGATACCCTTCAGTGAGAACATGTTATAACCAGGTAAAGTGTACTGACCCAGAGATAGGCTAGGCTACAGAGGAGAGAAATGGCCTTCTGTCTACAGACCAAGGAGACTAAGTTAGTGGAGTTTATATAAGAAACATATCTGGCATTGCCTCTGTCCACTTCACACCCTTTATAAATACATGATCACCACTCTGAAGTCCTGAAGGATTCAAAGGTGTCGGGGGTTTACTTTAAAGTCTAAATTGAGAAGGAAAGATGTGTCACTTTATTGGAATGATCTTCATTCAACACCTGCTATTTCCGTTCCCTCCGTGACTAGTAGTATTCTTAGACTCACTGTTCTTTAGGAAGTGTTGGGGAAAGCCCTATCCCCCAGGGTCTAGCAATCAGTTAGATGGGTCAGAAGTAACTCCTGGTGTTACTCTGTACAAAGAAGACCACTGAGAGAGACTGGCTCATATCCCCATGGGAGTAGCACAGGATGTGACCTACAGTGCCATCAGGAGACCTGCCAAACAAGCAAACTATACCTATAGCCCCCACCCCACCACAGTCCAGGTGCTTCAAGGACAAAGGGATAAAAGAGATGGTGTTAATACCTGTGGGAGGATTACTGGATATACAGGAAAACGGTAGTGCATTAGTAGCAGTGCTGAAATAATATAATATTATAGATTTTTTTTTTTTTTTTAATCTCTAGGCCTAGTCTATTCCATATTCTTCACATGTTCCTTTACTGAGACACATCATTGGATAACCGATTTTAAATTAATATTGGATAGAAAAACAAAGACTGGATGACTATTCTATGTAAAAGCTACCCGGCTCCAGATTGCCTGAGAGGACATTGTGTTTATGTGGAGGCATGAAGCACTCTCTCTCTCTCCTCCTTCATCCTCCCCCTCCCCCTCCTTCACTGACCAACCTCACAGGAACACCGAAAATAACTCAACCTGCTCAGCAATGGGAGTTTCAAGTCAGGGTTTCAGTAAAAGCTCCTGGTGATGGAGAGGCAAAGAAATTAACAAAGGTAGTGACTATAGATACATTCATCTTGTGTGTATGGATGTAATGCATTAGGTCTAAACGCCACTGTGAAGTAGTAAGTCATTCCTATTACAGAGATAGGTATCCTCCCTTTTTAATTTTGTCATATACATTAGGCCTACTACTACACTTTAAATGTAAAGGTTGTCCCGGTATAGTCATTCCTTTTTCACAGCTCACTACCACCCCCCTGTGGGGTTTTGTTTAGGAGGCTCAGCTCACAGGCTCAGCTCTCTCATCTTTGTTATTGTGGTCTTACACAACAGTATAGGAACACATTGACCATCAGTGTTATCTTTATTGTGTAAACCTAGATCATAAGTATGTATAGTATTTTTATTCTACATTGGAGGTGGCTCAAGCTGTGATAAGGCATACACAAATAGAAAGTACAGGATGGCAACAATTTTTCCCTATTGAGGCTACCAAGCTCACCCTAAATGAACACTCCCCTAATTATTTTGACATCAATAGTTCTCTCTACATTAGTGTGTCAACATGGAACATTTTAGTGTATCTAACTATTTGATGTCTGTTTTAGGTCACTCTATGCATTCCAGATATTGCCAGCCATTTGAAAATATGAGCTCGCTCTTTGTCACCACCCCCTGGTTACATATGAACAATACAACTTAATGTATTTGAAAACATTATGAAGAGCATCGTAGACTAAATGCAAGAAAGCTCGACTGCAGTTTAAAAAACGACGAAGAACAACTCTAATGTTTATGAAAACCGTGCACATTTTTAAGTTTAAAATGCATATACTAAGCCTATATACACTATAGGACTGAATAGGCTGTCCACTAGATTGTATTATTACATACTATCAATAATTATGATGCAGTATACATATACTTCTACTGCAATTAGGATACTAATTATAACATTGATTTTCTTCTAAACAAATCTACTTTGCAGGTAAATATGGTTTAGTCATAATCAAGCTTCATAATAGCCTTAATTAAACAATGTTCATTGTGAACATGTTACGCTTCTAAATGCATGCATTCCTCCTGTCTTATTCTAATTATTTACTATTACTTATTCTATTATGATAACATTTTGATTATTTTGACAATGCATTTTACCTGTCCTCTATAATTTTGACTGTTGAACTAATACTCAAGTGTTATAATCTCCTAATTAAATGACATATTCAAGTCAATATGGATCCAGACCAGATGCACATTTCAACCCAAATTAACTTCAATAGTGAAATAGGCTAGAATATCAAAACTTCCTTTTCAGATTGTCCCTTTGACAGAAAGTTAACACCCTTTTTGGCTAAATTAAAAACGCTCTTTAGAATCTTTACTATCCATCACATCTGAGACACATCTGGTGGCATTCAATTCCAAAGCTGTGTATGGTACAACATTCTAGTTTTATTTTTATTTATATATATATATATATATATATTATAGCAAACATCGACATGATTATAAAATAACACTTTTAACTGAGCAATAATATAATGTTGTCTGTAAGACCGACACCAGCTAAAATCTCACTCGATAGGGTAGTTCCCTTTCCCTTTCAGGAACCTCAACCAACGGGTGATCTCGTCGAGTAAATAAAAAGATTGTCCAGGACTTGCAAGCAAGCATTTTTGTTACCAGACATGGTCACTGGATGGCTAAAATGCATTCTAAGCAAACTAAACTACAATCTAACGTTTGATACGTAGGGTGTTATAGATATTCCATGTCAAATAGCCTATGTAATAGCTTGCTTGCGTTTATGTAATAAAAACAAGCTTATTTTCAAAGCTGGATAAATAGAAGAGAAGTTGGCAATGACATGTTGTTGTCATTAACTTAGCTTGTTTTATAGCTATTTAGCTTGCTGCTTCACTGAACTGAATCTAGAATAAATTAGGATTATACAATCCGGCTCTTAGATCATGCTGGCTATTTTGTCTTCTTGTTTTTATCATGTGTAGGCTCTGATGGGCATAGCTGGCTAGAAGGCTAGCTAATATTAGCTGGCTAGGTAATGTTGTCTCCACGTTTAGCTGCCTGGTATTTCGGAGGAAATACAAGAGTGCTATTCTTGTAAAAACTCCACGTCTCTCATCACATATTTCACCAAAGTCTGACTTTAAAATATTGTATATCACATAGTTGTCTTACTGGTAAATTAATCCCATTATATCTCTCTTACCTTCCGGCTTGTTTTCGGCAGCCATTTCCCCTTCGCGCGCAACATCCTCCTCCTCCTCACGACCGTGGGTACCACGCGCGTGCACGGCGAGGACAGCACGAGGAGGGACTCGAGGAGCAGCAGCGAGTCCAGCCAATGCAAACTTACCATTGGTTGTGAGGCAATGACTGACAATGTTACTCTGGAATGGCTAGTGACATCAAGAAAAAACACGCATCCAATGCAACTACCAGACCACGTCATTGGCCGAAAGGTAACACCTCAAAAGTAAATGAACCAATCTGCTTTGGAATGGACTAATAATTATGTTATAATGACGCCATTTGGAATTGGGCATGAAGTCATAGTCTATGTCAGATTCAAATGTATACTGCTTAGATTAGGCTACATACAATAATTTCATAAAGTTAGCCATTTAGCTTATGCAACAGAAAAAAACGTATACATACATGTAAAGTGTTTATATAGGCTAATTGATAGTAGACGTTTACTATCCCTTTCTGCAGCTCTAACCATTTGAATCTACCACCCTGTGTTTTCTTTCTGCTTCCATTTTGCATTTATGTTGATGTGTGAATTTTCTGTAATTCATGTAATTCGGGGCTCATCTCTAAAGAGACATTGAGACTCGCTGATAAGATAAAGGTTAAATAAAATACAAATAAATGTGTCTCTGATGGGCCAGACGCATGGGTGCTGAAAAGACAGCTCCATTCATCGAGGACGCGGGTGATGTCACTGCGCAGCTATCGACGCGCTCGCACAGCAGCATAGCAAACGGAGCAAAAATAACGAAAATCAAAGCCCCGAAGTCCCTATTCAGAAATACAAGACACTAAAAGCATTAGATATCATTTGAAGAGAGTGAGCATAATCATTATGTGCACAATGCACTGAATATAGCATTATTTTAAAGTTCCGTGTGATAATAAACTTTATCACACGGAATCACGTAATGTGTAATTTAACAACTTTGTAACATTGTAACAATGGAAGACAGTTTTGAAGTGTGAGTGTTCATGAATCTAACCTGTAAAGGAAGCTGACAGAGTTATCATGCATTGTACATTGTTTACCAAACTATTTAAGCAGTTGCCAATTCGGCTACAGAAATAGCACTAATGGTTGTTGTTGTTGCAATTTTTAACTGAACATCTTCTTAGGCACTATTTTGTGCCATAATAAGAAAAAATAACGTCCATTTGAGATAAATTATTGATCAAATAGATTTATATAGCCTAATTTACGCAAAAATATTTCTGGTGCGCCGTGACGCTGTCAATATGTTGGTAGGCATGCTTGATAAAGACATCCAGTCCACAAGGTGGCAACAGTGGTGAGATTTGACAGATACAGACCGGAAAGGGGGGAATGAAAGGTTGTTAACATGGCGCCGGCCTTGGAAGACGGTGAATTTGACAACGATGATTACTATTCTTTACTTAATGTCAGAAGAGAGGTACGGCATGTTTGGATGCTGTTCGGATGTGTTTGTGTGGATATTTTGAGAAGTGATTTCATAGTCGGTTTGATGTAAGTTTTCTGGAACAAATAAATGTATGCGGCGTACCGTTTTGCAGCCGGATAGCTAGCTAAGTCAGTTGACCCCCGTTTATGGTTGGGCGCGTTCGAGAGGATCCCTTTTGTCAAGCCCATCGTTACTCACCCCTTTCAAACTGTTGCATTATGGGGATAATATTGTCTGGGGTTTGTTTACATGTCGGCTGCATGAACTTTACAAAAAACTTGATCAAAGGTCATTTAAGTTTTTAATTGCAGTCGACTGAACGTTTCTGGTTTTGTTCCCCAACTTCATCCTGCAGCCATCTTCTTTGTTGGGAGGCCCTATTGTCAATCAGTAACAACATTGATGATATTAGAGGCTCTCTCCCACCAATTGATTTTACAATGTATAACCTTATGTTTGTGTGTGATATGGAGGATGTTTATTTCAACATTATAAAGAAACGTTTAAAAACAATGCCAACACTGCCATGTTGCACTGAGCCTCGCTGTTGGAAAACAACATTAGTGTCCGACTTTCGGCTGTCTACAGTCGGTTGCTTTAGCCTTAACACTCGAACAAGCCCATTGATTTCAGACTTGGATAAAATGTGGCTGAGCAAATGTACATTAACTGATACTATTTATACAATTGTTAACACGCATCACCCGTATCTAACATTAGCTGCTAACCAATAAATATGTGTAACTAACGTTACTAGCTCGTCAAAGTAAAGTTAGTTGGCACAAGTTAGGCAGCTAGCCAACCAACATTGAGTGATTGGTGACAAGGACATTATCCCTGACTTTTGTCCATGCCATCGTAGAATAGATGGCGGGTATGGTCTGTTTTTCTCTTATACATTATTTGAGTCGTCTATGCAGATATTGTCCGTGATCGAGAGCATCAAGTGTAAACCAATGACTATATATGAATGGACAATGCCACTGGTCACGTGACACCATTCATTCCTATGTGAAGACTCAATAGCGCATTGAGACATAGCATGCGTAGTTAGAACTACTCCAGGAAGTAACATTGCAGGCTAGCTCGGTGCTGCCCCCTCTCATTGAGAAACTCAAGTTGAAGGTCGACCGGGGTACTGCAGACTGCCATTAGCAACTAAACTTGTTTGCGATTTTAAAATGATCGTTTCAAGGATACCTGGTGTATTAGAATCAATTATTAGTACCATGCTTGTCTTCGAATGTTGTATTTACGTAAAGATTGCCATTTGTTCATTTACTATAATGGGGGATCCTGTTTTCTACAAACAATGCCTGCAGTATCGCGGTCATCCTTGAATTTCCGTGGCTTCAGCGTTTCATTCGGTGATGTCATTCCCTCTGAGACCTTGAAGTAGTTGTCTCCCTTGCTCTGCGAGGGCTGCGGCTTTTATGGAGCGATAGGTAACGAAGTTTCCTGGGTGAAACGTCGTGTTCAGAGGGGTCCCTGGTTCGAGCCCAGGTTAGGGCAAGGAGGGAGCGGGAGCAAGACTGTTACACATGCAAGTGCACTAGCTGCTTGGCTTGATAGTTAGGCCTCAAGTGCACCATGTAATGTTAGGTCGTCACTTCAAAACCCTTTGTTGTAAAGATGTATTTGTTTACTTGGAATCATATTAACTAGCTAGTACTTTCTCATAAGTAAGTTGAAGTTCTCATGTTTTCTACTGTTCATCTATTAGGCATCACAGGAGGAACTGAAGGGGTCATACAGGCGACTGTGCATGCTCTACCACCCAGACAAGCACAGAGACCCTGAATTGAAAAGGCAGGCGGAACAGCTCTTTAACCTAGTGCATCAAGCTTATGAAGGTAAGAAGAATCTGAGACTGTGACTTCATGCCATATTTCAATCATGGCTTCACTCCGTTTCAGCTGAACATTTAGGTGAACTTGCTCGTTGTTGTCTCTGGATTCTATGTATCTGAACCTTTCATTGGAACTGATCAGTTGCATGTTTCTCCCTGTAGTCCTTAGTGACCCACAGTCACGAGCTATCTATGACATCTATGGCAAGAGAGGACTGGATGTTGAAGGATGGGAGGTAAGTACAGCATTTTCTTTTGGGCTTGCCTTTATAATATATATATATATATATATATATACACACACATAGGCTACTGTGGCAGGAAGTACTATATATGTTAATTGTCAGGCTAATGAGTGTCGCTGATCATCAGGCAGAAATGGCTCATGTCTTACTGATTCTAGGTGGTGGAGAGAAAAAGATCACCAGTAGAGATCCGAGAGGAGTTTGAGCGTCTGCAGAGAGAGAGGGAGGAGAGACGGCTACAGCAGAGGACCAATCCCAAGGTCTAATGTTTATTTGTGTGTGAGTTTGTGTGCTGTATTAGTGACTATAGGACTGAAACCCTGCTGTTGCATGATCATTTATTGATGTGACTGTCTCATTCAGGGGATGATCAGTGTGGGTGTAGATGCCACAGACCTCTTTGATCGCTATGAGGAGGATTACGAGGATGTGCCTGGAGGGGGCTTCCCACATGTTGAGATCAACAAGATGCACATATCACAATCCATAGAGGTAATAGAAAAGCTCGAAATGGGTTTGAAAAGTTCTTAAAATATGTGTATGGGTAGAAGTTTGGCTAACAGACCACCACATTGGAAAACTAGGTGTAATGTTATTTGTTACCTATTGCAGGCCCCCCTCACCACCTCAGACACAGCTGTTCTCTCTGGCTCCCTCTCAACCCACAATGGAAACGGAGGAGGAAACATTAACGTGGCACTGCGGAGAGTCACCTCTGCTAAGGGCTGGGGGGAGGTCAGGAACCATTCAATCATTTACAGTTTCTACCTACATATGCACATATAGACACTCACACACACTGCATACTAGTGCTTTCAAATGCTCACACACCTAAAAAAAAACATGCAAACAAACAATTATCACATTTGTGTTCTATTTTACACTGAGTAGCACAATGTGAAAGTTCTATTTTAGACTGAGAGGTTATTTGTTTATCCACCAGGTGGAGTTTGGGGCAGGAGACACACACGGGCCCCTCTTAGGTATGAAGATATTCCGCAACCTCACAGCTCGCTGGTAAGTCAAGATTCCAGAACATTAGAAATCTGTAAAGCAGCATCCCATTGTGTTTGGGCTACAGTTGAGTCAGAAAAGATGTAGAATGACTTGTTTTTCTCCAGCTTTGTGACTGCTCAGTGTGGACTCCATTTCTCGTCCCGGGGCGTGCGGCCTGGTTGCACCACGATGCTGGCTCGGCACCTGGACAAGAACACCATGGGCTACCTGCAGTGGCGCTGGGGCACCCAGTCCTCCATGAACACCAGCATCGTCAGGGACACAAAGACCAGCCACTTCACCTTGGCCATGCAGGTCAGCACAGCATAATATAATTAAATAGTGCAATTGTAGTATAAGAAGGGACTGCTGTCTGTTGCGGATGTATTCTCTATTTCCTGTCCTAACCGTATTTGTTGGCCCTCTGCAGCTTGGGATCCCTCACTCCTTCATGATGATGAGCTACCAGTACAAGTTCCAGGATGATGACCAGACCAAAGTCAAGGGCTCAATCAAGTATGTCCACTTTTATAATAAGATTTGAACATTTGGGCCTCCCGAGTGGTGCAGCGGTCTGAAGCGTCCCTACAGACCCGGGTTCAATCTCAGGCTGTGTCACAACCGGCCGGGAGTCCCATAGGGTGGCGCACAATTGGCCTAGCGTTGTTAGGGGTGGGTTTACTTATCCCATCCCGCTCTAGCGACTCCTTGTGGCAGGCCGGGTGCCTGCAGGCTGACTTCGGTCGTCAGTTGAACAATGTTTGGTGCAGCTGGCTTCCGGGTTAAGCGGCGGGTGTTTAGAAGCGCGGGCTGACGGGTCATGTTTCGGAGGATGCATGACTCGACCTTCGCCTCTCCCGAGGCTGTTGGGGAGTTGCAGCAATGAGGCAAGATCGTAATTGGATATCACGAAAAGGGGGGTAAAATACAAAAAAATTCAGATTTGAACATTTGTTTGTTTTGATAAATGGAGGCCATTGAACCTTAGAACTGAAACATTTTATTATAAATCAGTTCATGGACAATATAGGAAGACTTACTGACTGTCTGTCATTGTCTTGTAGAGCTGGCTTTTTTGGGACGGTGGTGGAGTATGGTGCAGAGAGAAAGATCAGTCGGCACAGTGTCTTGGGGGCGACTGTCAGTGTAGGAGTACCTCAGGGCGTCTCCCTCAAGATAAAGTAAGTATGGCTCAGTTCTTCTTAACCAAACCTCAGTACAGTAGTTGTTGGCATAAGGCATTTGGGTTATTCTTGAGTAGTGGCATTTTTTTAAAATGTATTTTGTACATCTTCTAAATCAACTAATATGGTGACTTAATGACTTTTACTATATTTGACCGTTATCATAACATTGTGCCATCAGTAGGAGTAGTAACACCAATGACACATTTTAGGTCATTAAGGATTTTCTTTAATGGCGGCCACAGATTCTCAAAGCGAAGGTCATTAACACTTTTCAAAAGTGTGAAGTGATATGATTTATCATTTTTGCTCACAATTTAATTTCCCTTCATTTAAATTGAGTAAAACCAATGACATGATGTATTTACACCAAATTATCAGTGGAATCCTATATTTTGACATACTAAAAAGGTGTGATTAGCTAATCATTTTCTTTCTTTCAACTATACCCCTCCCCGATTAGTTTGCCACTGGAGGGAATGCTCAAGGTCGTTGTATATCTTTGTAATGAGGGATTTTTAAGGAGATAGCACCATTGACAAGACTTAGGGACACATATTATAGTTATGTCTATACAATATATGAAATACTTTTGTTTACTTTCTAGCATTCAAAATAATAGATATCTCCAAAACATGTCACTACTTGGCAATTCCAGGTTAACAGTCAGTCATCATTCTGTTACCAAACTTTGCATCTGCTCAGTTCTTGTTTTTGTAAAATGTTCAGTGGAAATTGTTAAAAGTAGTCCATGGTTTACTACTTAAAGGTAGTCAGCAACAGTGCTACAGTATGTTTCCATCCCATCCAGACTCTGTGATAAACAGAAAGTCTGTGATAAACAGGAAGTGTGCCTGCTCTGGTCTTGGCACGTGCACTTTAGCAACAGCTCAGATACACTGTGATTATGTATCAGAGTGAGATTTTTATTTGTCAATTGGCAGCCAAGCACCGATCATCATGTCACCAGCATACAAAAAAAACAACTCCATATTTATTGGAAAGAAGCATCGAGCTCATGACCGTTCACCACCCTGTGAAGTTCATCGTAACTTAATTCATCTGTAGCCTAATAAATTGTGTATTGTTTTAAAAGTCATGGGTGGACCACACAATATCATAGCGTGACTGCAAGTTTACTGCGACGTGATGGTCATTCTATCAACAGATGTGCAAGAAAACATTTTCACTGCCATTTGTTTCGCATGATTTATTTCACCAACAAAAATGGTTATCCACACCTGTCTTATATATTGTTCTGTCGCCATTTGGACCGTTTACTGGCATCAGGCCCGTCGTGAGTTTATTTGACATTTTTTAATACAACAGATACTTTACTCACGTAAAAATGGTTCGATGGAAACTTCGTTATTGATGATTCATCTTATTTGTACAGGCTGAACCGAGCCAGCCAGACATATTTCTTCCCCATCCATCTGACTGACCAGCTCCTGCCCAGTGCAGTGTTCTACGCCACGGTTGGACCACTCGTCTTCTACCTCGCTATTCAGAGACTCGTCATCAGGCCCTACGTGCGTTCCCAGAAGGAACAGTAAGACTGCCCACTTATCTACACTTCATGTTAGTCTGTCACTATTTAAACTGCTCATTGTGCGATGGCCTTACAGCTTCGTAGCTTGGCTTTACTAATAGAAGTCATAGTAAACTAATTGTGTGTGTGCATATTTAGTTATTTTAAAGTGCTTTTTTTCCCTCGTTGTGGATTTGTTTTTATTGCTTATATCTGGTGGTTTCGAGACAGATTTTTGGCTTGGTTAGTTAGCTAGCTGGCTAGTGTTTGTTAAAAAAAAACAAATGCATTTGGACTTTTTATTTCACCTGGCTGCCTGTTCATGATCTTTTGAGAGCATCATGTGAGGAGTCGCTTTAAGCGTGATAATAATGGGAGACAGAAGAATCCAGCAATGCTGAGGCAGAGGTCTCGTAGTGAGGACGACTGGATACTATTCTGAACTGTGTTGTGAGCTTTCTAGTGCAAAGTGGGTGCTTCACAGAGCAGAAGTCCAGTGCCTATATGACTAAGGCTGGTTCCCAGACTTGCCCTCACCAAGACTCCATTTCTATAATCTACCATCCTCTGACCAGTTCTCTCCTCTCAAACCATGAGCTGACCCTCTCCATCTGCAGAGGATGCAGCCTTCATATCGCATTGTTTGTTTCTTACGAAGCGCTTTCAGATTTCTATTATGAAAAACGCTGTAGAAGTTCAATAAATGTATTATTAATTCATCCATTATGCCTCTCCACTGTCTAGGGACCTGGAGAAGCACCGGGAGAGTTCAGCCTCGGACATTGCTAGGAAAAGGCAGGAGGCAGAGTCTGCTGTGAGTTCACTATGTCTCCTCATAGAAATACATAATGTATATCGGCATCAAGCAAACACACATTCCTTACAATATGATTAGATGCTCTATTGGTCTCTTGTGTGTGAATGTTAGCAGCTTGATCTGACATCTCGATTTTCTTCTGAAGGTTTTGCTAATGCAGGAATCTGTGCGCAGGATCATTGAAACTGAGGAATCTAAAATGGGTAAACGGGCTTCTGTCAGCACCAGAAGTGATCAGTATAACAACATGTTACAGAAGCTATAAAATGAGTTGAGTGACTCAACATGCTGACTGGATAATGTTTCCTGGATCAGGTCTCATCATCCTCAACGCCTGGTACGGCAAGTTTGTGACGGACAACAGTCAGAAGCATGAGAGGGCAAAGGTCATCGATGTGACTGTTCCGCTGCAGTGCCTGGTGAAGGACTCCAAACTCATCCTCACCGAGGCCACAAAGGTATACAGCCATAGTTACTAGACTAATAACTTAGTTTCCAGGAGTTCCCTTTCCTTTGGCATTACTGAATGCAAAATGTCAGTATTAGTCATTTTGGTCCATTCAAATTTTTTCTGAGTATGATACATGGTACAGTACATGGTACTGATATTGTTAATGCCATTTTTTGGGTTACAGAAACACACCATAAAACTATAAACTGCCTTAGGTGTAATAAGTAGGGTTGACAGGTCTGTGATGATGACTGATGTTGTTTGTGTGTTGTCCTCCCAGTCAGGACTACCTGGGTTCTATGACCCCTGTGTGGGGGAGGAGAAGAGTCTGAAGTTACTGTATCAATTCCGGGGAGTGATGCATCAAGTCCTCTCTCCTGAAGGGGAAGCACTCAGGATACCAAAACAATGTAGGTGGCCTTACCAATGTGTCTGCTCAACTACATGAGTTTCATTTCTTAAATCAAACTGTATTTCTGTTCAACAGTATTCAATTGCTGTTTTTTTTTCTCCCTTTCCCTCATGTAGCTCACAGGATTGATGCCGACACATAGGAACCTCTTTTCTGGACCGAATGGGACATTACACAACGTTAAACTGATAGTTTGACAATGGATGGACAGACTTGTATTATAGAGACACCAATTTTACCCCTTGTGTCCTCAAAAAAGTCCTGCATATCCCCTCTTTATGTTGTCCATAGGAGGAGAAATGGCAGAAACTTACTCAACAGGGGGTTGCCCTATTGAATGAAAATCAGTCTAAAGTCACTTAAAATGGGATGGTCGTAATCTCAAAGTTCTCCCTTTTCAGGTATGGCTCGTAATGGATGACTCAGTACTGTATGGACACTGCAGTGCCTATGTGACCCTCTTGAATGTATTCATGCACTTCTATATATTTGCCATATTATTAAAATCTCTTCCAAGCTGCAATAGCCCAGTTTGGAAATTGAGCTGAAAAAAAAAAATTCACACAATTGTTTTGTACAACAAACTATTAGTCAAAAGATTAACCCGAAGTTGATTGGAAGTGTACCCCACCTTCTGTATGGTTTGAACTGTCAGATCAATGTATCTACTGACATGATTGCCCAATAAGGCTATGTCATCTGGGTGTTCCTGTGCCTGACAGGTCAGTGAATAGTACAAGGCTGACCTGACTCTGATAACATGACATACTGTACTTAAAGTACAGAAAAAAACAGGCATGAGATGTAGGCCTATATTCAGTTATGTAACTTGAGTGGTTTATTGACATGTACATCTAATGCATTTACACTTTAGTTCTAGGGAATGTATTAGAAAACGTATGTGTTCATGAAATTGTATTTTTGAAATATATATATATATTAAAAACATTCAGGTCATGTTTGTAGAGGCCTACATGCGCAAATGTCAATGGAATATTTTTCAACTTCATTTGTGTCTTAATCCTTGATTGATTTTAATTCAGGAATAAAAACTCAGTCCAGGAAGGTCCCTTTAAACTCGTGGGAAAAGTATACTATATTATCCAAAGAATGGTTTTGTAGATGTCAGCAAGATGGATAGGGCTGCAAAGCTTTCCAAAATAAATATTTTGCACTCATTGACCAAGAGGAAATTGGAAAGTCTGTCTTCAAGACTATGTTTTCAGAAGCGGATCAGCAAATGAATGTAACTCCTTGTGTTCCAATACAAAATAGCTTTCCAATAAAACCAATGTCAATCAATGGGTCAGCTGATATCATTCACAGCTATCCTCTGTACACCTGGCCATATAGATACGTTACCAGCAGCCCTGGACAGATTCGTCCAGCTGCGTAGACTTGACAACTCGGCGCGTGCTGCCTTCAATTTGAACCTCATCTTGTTGATCACCTGGCTCTTCATTTGTAACCTTCTGTTGAGCCATTTGTTGGTATCCAAGGCTTTGAATAGTTGGGCCTTCACTGCACACGGGTCGGACAGCGAGTAACTGTGATCGGAGATGACGACATGCTAAATAAAGAAAATCAGTTATGACTGATAATCATTTCAGGTGTTTAGATGCAATGTGATACTGCAGAAATGTCTGTAACAACCCTATGGCTCAGTCTCAAACCATACAGAATACAATGTTGCACAAGACTCACATAGAAGTTGAGTATTAGAAGACTGACTGGGTAGGGTAAAGACTAGCTAAGAATGCTCAACTTCAAGATATACATAATATCACATCTCAATGGAGTTGAGTGGCAATTAGTTTTGGCCAATGCTGTGTATTAATCCTGGATGGCTGATGCTTGGCCATTGAGTGGCTTTGAATCCACCGGTCATTCCATAGGAATTACTGGAATTTCAATTAAATGTTACAAGTATTGTTTTGTTGTAGTGGGGACAGTAACATTAGTACTATAAACAAAATACTTGAAGGAAAATGTTTTATATTTTTATGTTAAGCTAACAATATCATTTAAAAGTATGTGTTAAGGTGTCTGTTATAGAATAAATGTGTCAAAACAAATGTAGACATTAACAAATACATTTCTATTGATGGGTTTGCTAACAACTTCACTAAAACGATGTGTGCGCTTCCAGGGGGCAGAAGTCGGTGTGTTGTGATTCTGCATGGCCAAGTTGCTAGCAAGAATGACAAATCTTGTTCTTGATACCATGTCTTGTTTTGAGGTGTTTTGACTGATTTCATGTCAATGCTAATATGGCTCAAATTCTCTATCTACACTGAACAAAAATATAAAAGGCAATATATAAAGGGTTGGTCCCATGAGCTAAAATTAAAGATCCCAGAAATGTTGCATTAGCACAAAATGTTTATTTTTCTATATCCTTGCTAGGGAGCATTTCTCCTTTGCCAAGATAATCCATCCACCTGACAAGTGTGGCATATCAAGAAGCTGATTAAACAAGATTGTTACACAGGTGCACCTTGTGCTGGGGGGCAATAAAAGGCCACAGATATCTCATATTGAGGGAATGTTTCCAGAGAATGTAATGCTTATTTCTCTACCATAAGCAGCCCCTGTTTTAGAGAATTTAGCAGTACAGTGCATTTGGAAACTATTCAGACCCCTTGACTTTTTCCACATTACAGCCTTATAAAATGTATACTTTTTTTTTAAATGGCCTCATTAATCTACACAAAATACCCCATAATGACAAAGCAAAAAGAGGTTTTTAGACATTTTTGCAAATGTATAAAACAGATACCTTATTTACATAAGCATTCAGACCCTTTGCTATGAGACTCGAAATTGAGCTCAGGTGCATCCTGTTTCCATTGATCATCCTTGAGACGTTTCTACAACTTGATTGGAATCCACCTGTGGTAAATTCAATTGATTAGACATGATTTGGAAAGGCAAACACCTGTCTATATGTGGTCCCATAGTTTGACTGTGCATGTCAGAGCAAAAACCAAGCCATGAGGTTGAAGGAATTGTCCATAGAGCTCTAACTGAGCAATCGGGGGAGTAGGGCCTTGGTCAGGGAGGTGACCAAGGACCTGATAGTCACTCTGACAGAGCTACAGAGTTCCTCTGTGGAGATGGGAGAACCTTTCAGAAAGACAAGCATCTCTGTAGCACTCCACTAATCAGGCGGAGTGCTACAGAGTAAAAGGCACATGACAGCCTGTTTGGTTTGCCAAAAGGCACCTAAAGGACTTCGACCATGAGAAACAAGATTCTCTGTTCTGATTAAACCAAGATTGAACTCTTTGGCCAGAATGCCAAGCGTCACGTCTAGAGGAAACCTGTCACCACCCCTACGGTGAAGCATGGTGGTGGCTGCATCATTCTGTGGGGATGTTTTTCAGGGACTGGGAGACTAGTCAGGATCGAAGGAAAGATGAATGGAGCAGAGTACAGAGAGATCCTTGATGAAAATCTGCTCCAGAGTGCTCAGGAACTCAGACTGGGGAGAAGGTTCACCTTCCAACAGGACAACGCAGGAGTGGCTTCGGGACAAGTCTCGATCGAACATCTCTGGAGTAACCTGAAAATAGCTGTGCAGCAAAGCTCCCCATCCAACCTGACAGAGCTTGAGAGGATCTGCAGAGAAGATTGGGAGAAACTCCCCAAATACAGGTGTGCCAAGCTTGTAGCATCATACCCAAGAGGACTCAAGGCTGTAATCGCTGCCAAAGGTGCTTCAACAAAGTATTGAGTAAAGGGTCTGAATACTTATGCAAATGTGACATTTCATATATATATTTATTTTATTTTATACATTTGCAAAAAAAAATACCTGTTTATGCTTTGCCATTATGGGGTATTGTGTATAGATTGATAGGAAAAAACTAATTCATCCATTTTAGAATAAGGCAATAACGTAATAAAATGTGGAAAAAGTCAAGGGGTCTGAATAGTTCGCGAATGCACTGTATATCTAACCGGCCTCACAACTGCAGACCACGTGCAACCATACAAGCACAGGACCTCCACAACTGGCTTCTTCACCTGCGGGATCAGCTGAGAAGAGACACCTGGACAGCTGATGAAACTGGATTTGGACAAGCACAACCAAATAATGTCTGCACAAACTGTCAGAAACCTTCTCAGGGAAGCTCATCTGCGTGCTTGTCATCCTCGCGAAGGTCTTGGCCTGATTGCAGTTTGGCATAGTAACCAACTTCCGTGGACAAATGCTCACCTTTGATGGCCACTGGCACGCTGGAGAAGCGTGCTCTTCATGGATGAATCCTGGCTTCAACTGTACTGAGCAGATGGCGGTTTGCGGATGTCAACGTTGTCAACAGAGAGCCCCATGGTGGGGTAATGGTATGGGCAGGAATAAGCTATGTACAACAAACACAACTGCATTTTATCGATGGCAATTTGAATGCAGATACCATGACGAGATCCCGAGGCCCGTTGTCGTGCCGCCGCCATCACCTCATGTTTCACCATGATAATGCACTGCCTCATGTCGCTAAGAACTGTACACAATTCCTGCAAGCTGAAAATGTCCCAGCTCTTACATGCCCTGCATACTCACCAGACATGTCATTCATTAAGCATGTTTGGGATGCTCTGGATCGACGTGTACGACAGCATGTTCATAAAAAGTGAGAAAAACATCTGCCAGGGCAAGGGTATCGATTCACATGGTGAGAGGAATCCACAAGCAGTCTTTCCCAATGTTGACATTGCCTAGAAAATATTATTGAGTTTACCTGTTACCAATGCATCAGGGTAGCGTTCCTTTTCAAAGCTGGCTCTTGTCAAAAACAGACTGAGATCAACGATGAGGCAGGAAAGATTGAACCCTTTGAATCTTATGGCTCTTGAGAATTATGTACTCAGGGCACTTGATTTCAAGGACATAGTTGCAGATTTTGCTGCTTGGAAAATGAGGAAGAAATAATTTTAAGGTAAACCATGATTAAACTTTGTATTAAATGAATGTACTGCATAAGACCTAATGCTCGTCCGCTGGAGATGGTCCAGACAGCTGGCAGAGGCCGCACTATTGTTTTCTTTGCGAAGGCTGTGCGGATGGTAACTGTCCACGGTCCTCCTGAATCAATAGCGGGACCATTCTGTGCAGCCTAGGACATACAACGGTTTGTTATATACTGCATGTTTTGTGGACTTTACCGGATAGACATTTCTCTCTGGTTTTAACCGTGATGATTATGTAAAACAAACAGATAAATATTATGCTTTACTGTGCTGTATTTTAGCCTAGGCCCTATTTCATTTGTTTATTTAGAGAAGACACATGCCTATAATAAAGTAAATTGAATTAAAATGTCCAAAATTAAATACCCTAATCCTGTCTATACATAAATACAATCATTGAAATTAGGCTACTAAAGCATGATTTGGCCACAGAGGATCATTAGCTTCTTTAAAATAAAAAAAATGGATTGTTCTAAATCGCCTACAGTCCGAAGGAAAGGCAGCGTGCACAATAACGGGCAGATTATTGTTGAGTTGCGACTGTCACTGAAAAGTAGAAGCCCAGCCAGGCATATCGCAATATTTCAAAATACAATTGCGGGAAAACATAGTTTGGAAAACAAATGGTATTGCTGTAAAGAGAAGGCAATGAAAATACTAATGTATTTTAGTTATCAAAATTCTCAACTTAATTGAACGAACAACAGTATAGCATATCTTATTGGCACCAGTGGAGAGCATCGGCAAATTCTTAACATATAATACGAATTGTAATTCCTAACATATGAAATGGGTGATGGACATCCACAAATGAATTAATACCATACGAAATGTAACGTATCATACTAAATTGAGTGTCTCTGATTTAAGTACAGAATAATACGACCTGGTTGGTGTCTCCCTTTCTTGTAGGCCTATTATATGGACGACATTCTTTTATAGATATGTTTGTCAGTGTCAGCAAAGTAGGCTACCCGTAATTTGTCATATTAAAAAATATGTGTAATCTCTCACTTCACACACGGAGTCTCTGACTGTAGAATCACTTTGACAGACAATAACAACAAGCTTCACATGTGAAACATGTGTAGGCTATGTAATGATCTATCCTTGTAGGCTATGTAGCAATGTCACATAGATCATTTTCTCTCATTTTAGACAGTCTTTTCATTGTTAAAATAGGCCTAGGCTATATTTTTTTCTCTCAAATGAATAATCTTCCAAGTAATTGAATACAATCATCCGTTTGGATATTCAAATAACAATGCTCATCCCTACTTGTTACTTAAATATCAATTATTTAACGCTTACTGTGTACTTGTGCTTGTCCTGACAGAGTTGTGAGTGGGAATTGGAATCCCTTTGCCACTCAACCCTATTGTATCGTGCGTAGTTGAGAATTCTCAGCTAGGTAAAAGCTCACTTTCTTGTTGCCCTCTGCAGATTTGGATAGTAGTTTCTCTTCTGGGTCCAGGCCATTCTGTGTTTCCATCTTTTCTTGGGACACACTCACACACTTTGGAAGCATTTTGAGCCTTTTTTCCTGACTTTCTTTTCTAGTAATAAAATAAAACCATTAGTTAATAGCCAATAATCAAATAAAATGTTATAAGCCAGTTAGAAAACTTTTTTTTTTGATGACAGGAGGCAAGTTCGCTTAAATGCACACACAAAAAAAGTTAGGCTAATGCACATTCATTAGATACCTAACATTTTTGGAAAAGGTAAGAATCCAATAGATGCTGATGAAATGAGTAGGCCTACCTTAGAATTTGGTGGTGGGAATGTAAAGAGAGTGGGTACAGCATTCCACAGCAGGTTTTTGCGGTGCCTAAACCGCTGAAACAATCTGTAGTAAAATGAAGTGAGCAGATGACCATATGTTTTTTGGGATAATAGTCATCTCGGCATATGTTATCCAGCCATTGTCTAAATACAGTTGGTTTGCTGAAAGGAAATCTGTAGAAGTTAGATATGGTATACAGTGAATTGAGGGAAATCAACACACAATCATGTAAAAAAATATATATGGTAATTGCATTGCGTTGTAATCAAACAATATAACTAACCTGTGAAAAGTAATATCTGTATGTTTGCTGTACCTATTGGTACAGTTATATGCAGAACAACTTTTCGGCATGATATTGCCCTGAACTAAGATGGCGGTCGACGGTCGTCGCCCCTCAGTATATCAAAAGAGTCATCATACCAAATATATCATAATAATATAAATATAAATGAAGCGATTATCCTTGAAAACATGGTTCCGGGGTGGCTATGCGATATAAACTGTGATCTGGTCTAATGTATATGAACCAGAAAAAATGAGGGAGTGGGATGTCTCGCTTCCTCTTCCGTCTCTGATCATATGTCGTAATATACAAGGTATATTCGTCCCATCTCGTACCCCTTTAGACCATCTCTGTTTGGAGAATGTATTGATTAAATGAGTGTGTCTCCAAGACCAAAGATTAAAAATGTACGCCCAGCACAGCATAGCATATTGATTAAACATGATATTTCAGATTAGAGAGCGCCGAATCCAAAGTGCGCATCGATTACAATCACGTTGCCGTTGCTCTGGAAAGCACCCATTTTACTAGGACCACCAGAACAGGTGACACTATATTGTTGGGAACTTTGAGGCTTTTGCGCCAGAATGACTCAACAACCAACGGCTACATAGGCAACTCAACGTTGTGTTATTTTTCGTTTTGTCCTGTTCGTTCCTCGTAGTTTAAAAAGGAAGTGGTACTAATTGTGTGCTATCGTTTCACTTCCGTATTTCGTTTGACGTCTAACTCCCGTGTTAACGTTAGTTGTACACCACTTTTTCGCTATGAAGAGGATAACAAAGTGGGGTCAATTATATAAAACACGCAACGATTCTGACTCAAGTTCGGTCCTGGAAAACGTAAGTAAACCCTAGCACAATAATGGACTAAAGGAGCCTAACGTTAATCCTTCTATATTAAAAGAACCTTAGGTAACTACATGTTCTGTTTAGAGACGAATTGGCTCTGACACTGACAGCCAAATACGGTACGGTTCTAGCAACAAAACCCTATACTTTTATATTACATCAAAATAATTTCACAATATGTAGCCGAACGTATTTTGTTGTGACAACACGTCCGTCTTTCATTACGTAACTGAGATATAAAATAACTGGAGACTGTCCAATATGTCCGACCATTTTCAACATAATCTACCCATTTTCGAATCCGGTCAGAGAGGAAGAGGCGAAGCGAGAGGGATGACTGGGGCAAAAATCTGTCTTCTTACTGGGCATCGTTATTTCGTTTCTTTCGCTAGGTCAACGAGTGTCAAATTTGGTCAACAAAAATGTAAGGGATTATTTGCTACTTACGGGTTTTTTTTGTTGATCAAATAGAAGTTTCGTACGGTTTAGGTTATGAGTGTGTTGATATAAGAACACGTGACATACCAGCAACTTTGAGAAAACACATTTTATTTTGGAGTTGTCTCTAATTCATGACATGAGGCTAGCATAGCATCTATCGCCATTGAATACAGACGGTTGACGTCAACACCCCTCCATCAAATATATATACAAATAAATTACAATAACGAGATCTATCCACCAATCCAAAGAAAGGACTAGGCGGGAGGTTGACAGCCCGCGACTCTGCTCTGTGGACAACGAAGCCCAACGTCTTACGGGTTCAGGCCAGGGTTTGGCTGCCCGGGATGTCCTTGTCCCATCGCGCTCAAGCGACTCCTTGTGGCGGGACGGGCACATGCACACTGACTTTGTCATCAGTTGTGCTGTGTTTCCTCCGACACGTTGGTGCGGCTGGGTTAAGCGAGCGATGTGTCAAGAAAGCAGTGCGGTTTGGCAGGGTCATGTTTCGGGGGATGCATGGCTCTTGACCTTCTCCTCTCCCGAGTGTGTACGGGAGTTTTTTTTATTTTTTTATTTTACCTTTATTTAACCAGGTAGGCAAGTTGAGAACAAGTTCTCATTTACAATTGCGACCTGGCAAGTTGCAGCGATGGGACAAGATTGTAACTATCAATTTGGATATCAAGAAAAAGGGGGTAAATTTTTTATTTTTTTAAGTTAAAAAGAACAAAACAGAACTCAGAGTTTGGAGTAAACGGTTTCTTTTGCAAAACATTTTGCAACAGAATCGGTGTAATGAATACACCCCCAGCATCCTTGATCATCCAACACTAAACTATTTACTTTCACCAAAATAATGTTTCCCATCAACAGAGGCGTATCCAAGATCTCTAAGAACATTACTTACAATTCATTGGTTTGAATGTGTCGTTCGCTGTCAAATAAGCGTTTAAAACATGTTTTTGTCCCGGGTCTCCCATTTTCCGTCTGTGGGCTGCCATTGTAGAAAATGTGAGACCCTGGATAAAAACGTGTTTTAAATGCTTATTGGATAGCGAGTGAAACATTCAACCCAACAAATCGTAACTATTGTTCCGAGAGATATTGGATCTGCCTCTGAAGGGAAATGTTGTTTTGGTGAAACGGAATAGTATAGGTTTGGTTGATCAAGGGCACAAGGCTACAGAAGCTTCCACAACAAGCTATCCGTAAACAATTGCTCATTGCGGGACGAAGCATTATCCAGCTAGCTAGGACATTTGAGAACAAAACTGTCTAGACAGAATCAAATGTTGAGGAAGAGACGTTCTACTGTCACATTCTAACCACTGGAGCGAGCTAAACTCAGCAAAGAAAAAGAGATGTCCTCTCACTGTCAACTCTGTTTATTTTCAGCAAACTTAACATGTGTAAATATTTGTATGAACATAAGATTGAACAACTGAGACGTAGACTGAACAAGTTCCACAGAAATGTGACTAACAGAAATTGAATCATGTTTCCCTGAACAAGGGGGGATCAAAAGTAACTGTCAGTTTCTGGTGTGGCCACCAGCTGCATTAAGTACTGTAGTGCATCTCCTCCTCATGGACTGCACCATATTTGCCAGTTCTTGCTGTGAGATGTTACCCCACTCTTCCACCAAGGCACCTGCAAGTTCCCGGACATTTCTGGGGGGGAATGGCCCTAGCCCTCACCCTCCGATCCAACAGGTCACAGACGTGTTCAATGGGATTGAGATCCAGAACACTGACATTCCTGTCTTGCAGGAAATCACGCACAGAACGAGCAGTATGGCTGGTGGCATTGTCATGCTGCAGGGTCATGTCAGGAAGGGTACCACATGAGGGAGGAGGATGTATTCCCTGTAACACACAGCGTTGAGATTGAGCTTGTTGTCATTGCAGGCAGTCTGATGATGCTGTGACACACCTCCCCAGACCATAACGGACCCTCCATCTCCAAATCGATCCCGCTCCAGAGTACAGGCCTCGGTGTAATGCTCATTCCTCGACGATAAACGCAAATCCGACCATCACCCCTGGTGAGACAAAACCGCGACTCTTCAGTGAAGAGCACTTTTTGCCAGTCCTGTCTGGTCCAGCGATGGTGGGTTTGTGCCCATAGGCAACGTTGTTGCCGGTGATGTCTGGTGAGGACCTGCCTTACAACAGGCCCTCAAGCCCTTAGTCCAGCCTCTCTCAGCCTATTGAGGACAGTCTGAGCACTGATGGAGGGATTGTGCGTTCCTGGTGTAACTCGGGCAGTTGTTGTTGCCATCCTGTACCTGTCCCAAAGGTGTGAAGTTCGGATGTACCAATCCTGTACAGGTGTTGTTACATGTGGTCTGCCACTACAAGGACAATGCAATTTATTGCCCAGGCCACATCTGCAGTCGTTATGCCTCCTTGAATGCCTAAAGCACATTCACGCAGATGAGCAGGGACCCTGGGCATCTTTTCTTTTGGTGTTTTTCAGAGTCAGTAGTAAGTCCTAAGTTTTCATAACTGTGACCTTAATTGCCTACAGTCTGTAAGCTGTTAGTGTCTTTACGACCGTTCCACAGGTGCATGTTCATTAATTTTTTATGGTTCATAGAACAAGCATGGGAAACCGTGTTTAAACTCTTTACAATGAAGAGCGGTGAAGTTATTTGGATTTTTACAAATTATCTTTGAAAGACAGGGTCCTGAAAACAGGACGTTTCTTTTTTTGCTGAGTTTATATCCTCCGCCTGTCAATTTGTTGCTAGAGTTTACATCTAGGTTAGCTTAGTAAGATATCCATATTACAGGGATCTAAACCAGAACTAGGGTAAGTGTACCTAATTAAACTCACAATTTTTTTAGACATTTTTAACGTGTGTACTGCAGTAAGTGAAATCTAAGCAAGCCTAAACCGTGACTTAGATTTGAGTGATGATTCACTTAATAGTTTTTTTTCTTACCAAGTTAAATTGTCCAACGTCATTGGCACATAATTGTTATTATTTTAATCTAAAAAAGACTTACTACAAGTAATTTGTCTTATTACAAGATATAAGTAACTGACAAAATAAAAGACAAAGCAACGTGTATTTTTTGCGTTAAAATAAGCCTAATGATCTGCCAATGATTTTTTTTTAAAGTGAATTATCACTCAATATAAGATATTTAGGCTTGCTTAGATTTCACTTTTTGCAGTGTACAGCCCTCATTTTTTTGTAAAGAAGTGGAAATGAAAGATGAATCTCTTGTGTAGTTTTATCACCTTACTTACACAATTTTTGAATGTAAGATAAATTGTATCAAATATTTCTATGACAAGTCCAGACTGGGCTTAATGGGTACTGAATGTACCCTTTTAGCCCATGGAGGTTCCAAATAAGCCCACCTCTTAAATAATCCATTTGAATTAATTTCCAAATGTTGAAAATGTGTAAACTGACATGTCTTATGTAAGCTTAAATTCTAATCATCTCCCCTAAGGTTATAAAAATCTATTGATCATTACTGTGGCGTTCATAACAGGGGGTGACCAATCGTATCCGCAGAGATCAATTTGGGCCCAGGCTTTTGTTCTTTCCAACCAGTAGACACCTGATTAATCTCATTGCAGACTTCAATCAAGGCATGGAGATGCAGTCTTTAGTTATTATACCCCCAGCCTCTGGAATAGTCACCCAGAGAACCTGTGGGGGGCCGAAACTGTGGACATATTTAAAACACAGCTTTTTAGTTTGTTTGTCCTTTTTAGTCATTCTGTTTTTATTGTTCTTTTGTTTTCTCTCCTTGTGTAGTAAATATTTAGTGAAGTGCATTGTGTTGCATTCCATGTCTGTACTGTACTGTATAAATAATGCTTGATTTGAAGACTAATCAAATCTGCACAAAGACCATAACACACAACTTTTAATTAATTATCTGAAAGCTGGTTCACATTTTCTGTACCATTATTCTTGTTCATTAGCTCAACTCGTTTTCCTAAAGCCTGTCTGAAAACATTTTTAAAATCCCTCTCTATATTACAAAGATACATGTGGTGAAACAACAATTAGAAACTCCTGTATGAATGAGGGACAACAATATGACAATTCCCCGGGTGTGAATGAGTAGTTGTCCAATAGTCATCTTGTCCCACATTTGTTTCCATTTTTGTTCACTACTTTTAAGGTCTTCTATTCCTGATATCCTTCAACCCTGATCCTCTTCTCTCTCTGCATGAATGTCTACAAGTCCACTCCAAATATCTTGGAGAGAGTACGGAGGTTTTTCATTGTTTTTCATCTTGGTAAACGAACCGTTGGACAGATGCAGAACTATAGTTTGAGTATTTTATTTTAAATCAACTTAAATCTGAAGAAAAATCATAATTATGCTCAGTTTTTTTTTTATGTTAGGGATATCAACACACTATCCCGATGTGTTCCAATGCATAATGGGCTTAATGTTACAGAAGTGATTTATGGTGAAAAAGAGAATAGCAACATTTACTCAAAAGTATTTGGAAACCAATGATCTGTGGTATAAATATACACTATATACTACAGTATTTGTATTGATCCATATTAATTTGCTTTCTGTGCTATTGAACACTAGAAGACCCGAGTGAGCCATTTTTTAAGTTAAATACCCATCTCTTCCATTTAACCTACATGTGTTGTAATTATTTCTATATCATAAACAGAATTTGTGTTTTTTTAAGCAGTTTTTAAAATAATAACCACTGTTCCATGCGCGCCACACGTGCTCACGCTGCAACCGATAGCCTACAGTAACATAAACTAATAATAAAACCTCTAATTGGCTTAAAATAAAAACTGGAATGGAGATATGAACTGGTTGGAACCATTAAAGGAAAAATCCACTCAAACAAATGTATTTTTTTCATTATGAATTTTGCATCATCATAATTTAGAGGTCGACCGATTACGATTTTTCAACGCCGATAACGATTTATTGGCAGACCAAAAAAAAGCCGATGCCGATTTAAATACATTTATTTATATATATATTTGTAATGATGACGATTACAACAATACTGAATGAACACCTTTTATTTTAACTTAATGTAATGCATAAATAAAATCTATTTAGTCTCAAATAAAGAATGAAACGTTCAATTTGTTTTAAATAATGCAAAAATAAAGTGTTGGAGAAGAAAGTAAAAGTGCAATATGTGCCGTGTCAAAAAGCTAACGTTTAAGTTCCTTGCGCAGAACATGAGAACTTATGAAAGCTGGTGGTTCCTTTTAACATGAGTCTTCAATATTCCCAGGTAAGAAGTTTTAGGTTGTAGTTATTATAGGACTATTTCTCTCTATACCATTTGTATTTCATATACCTTTGACTATTGGATGTTCTATTAGGTACTGTAGTTGTGCCAGGCTAATCTCAGGAGTCATAAACAGTGCAATGCTTGAAACACAGCGAAGAGCTGCTGGCAAACGCAGGAAAGTGCTGTTTGAATGAATGCTTACGAGCCTGCTGCTGCCTACCACCGCTCAGACTGCTCTATCAAATATCAAATCATAGACTTAATTATAATATAATAAACACAGAAATACGAGCCTTTGGTCATTAATATGGTCAAATCCGGAAACTATCATTTCGAAAACAAAACGTTTATTCTTTCACCGAAATACGGAAGGAACTGTTACGTATTTTATCAAACGGGTGGCATCCATATGTCTAAATATTGCTGTTACTTTGCACATCCTTCAATGTTATGTCATAATTGTGTAACATTCTGGCAAATGAATTAGTCTTTGTTAGGAAGAAATGGTCTTCACACAATTCGCAACTAGCCAGGCGTCCCAAACTGCTGCATACACCCTTACTTTGCTTGCACAGAACGCAAGAGAAGGCACACAATTTCCCTAGTTAAAATAAATTCATGTTAGTAGGCAATATTAACTAAATATGCAGGTTAATTAAAAAAAAAACTTGTGTTTTGATTTTAAGAAAGGCATTGATGTTTATGGTTAGGTACATCGCTTTGTTTCCGCGAATGCGCTTGTTAAATCATCACCCGTTTGCGACGTAGGCTGTGATTCGATGATAAATTAACAGATTGATTGAACAGATTGATGATATGCAACGCAGGACAAGCTAGATAACTACATAGCTAGGTAACTAGAGACATAACACCGGAGACTGTTTTCACTGGACTTGTTACTTGACGGGTGCACAAGGACCAAACTCGTCCAATCACCTTTTATGGCGTCATGAGTAGACTTGCGCCCATAAACTATAATAAAATCGTTCCAGTACAACACTGTTGACATGGCAAGATATTAATAGTTTAAAAATGTTTTTTTTTTATAAGATAAGTTTAATGCAAGCTAGCAACTTACAGTGCCTTGCGAAAGTATTCGGCCCCCTTGAACTTTGCGACCTTTTGCCACATTTCAGGCTTCAAACATAAAGATATAAAACTGTATTTTTTTTTGTGAAGAATCAACAACAAGTGGGACACAATCATGAAGTGGAACGACATTTATTGGATATTTCAAACTTTTTTAACAAATCAAAAACTGAAATTGGGCGTGCCAAATTATTCAGCCCCCTTAAGTTAATACTTTGTAGCGCCACTTTTTGCTGCGATTACAGCTGTAAGTCGCTTGGGGTATGTCTCTATCAGTTTTGCACATCGAGAGACTGAATTTTTTCCCATTCCTCCTTGCAAAACAGCTCGAGCTCAGTGAGGTTGGATGGAGAGCATTTGTGAACAGCAGTTTTCAGTTCTTTCCACAGATTCTCGATTGGATTCAGGTCTGGACTTTGACTTGGCCATTCTAACACCTGAATATGTTTATTTTTGAACCATTCCATTGTAGATTTTGCTTTATGTTTTGGATCATTGTCTTGTTGGAAGACAAATCTCCGTCCCAGTCTCAGGTCTTTTGCAGACTCCATCAGGTTTTCTTCCAGAATGGTCCTGTATTTGGCTCCATCCATCTTCCCATCAATTTTAACCATCTTCCCTGTCCCTGCTGAAGAAAAGCAGGCCCAAACCATGATGCTGCCACCACCATGTTTGACAGTGGGGATGGTGTGTTCAGGGTGATGAGCTGTGTTGCTTTTACGCCAAACATAACGTTTTGCATTGTTGCCAAAAAGTTCAATTTTGGTTTCATCTGACCAGAGCACCTTCTTCCACATGTTTGGTGTGTCTCCCAGGTGGCTTGTGGCAAACTTTAAACGACACTTTTTATGGATATCTTTAAGAAATGGCTTCTTCTTCTTGCCACTCTTCCATAAAGGCCAGATTTGTGCAATATACGACTGATTGTTGTCCTATGGACAGAGTCTCCCACCTCAGCTGTAGATCTCTGCAGTTCATCCAGAGTGATCATGGGCCTCTTGGCTGCATCTCTGATCAGTCTTCTCCTTGTATGAGCTGAAAGTTTAGAGGGACAGGCAGGTCTTGGTAGATTTGCAGTGGTCTGATACTCCTTCCATTTCAATATTATCGCTTGCACAGTGCTCCTTGGGATGTTTAAAGCTTGGGAAATCTTTTTGTATCCAAATCCGGCTTTAAACTTCTTCACAACAGTATCTCGGACCTGCCTGGTGTGTTCCTTGTTCTTCATGATGCTCTCTGCGCTTTTAACGGACCTCTGAGACTATCACAGTGCAGGTGCATTTATACGGAGACTTGATTACAGACAGGTGGATTGTATTTATCATCATTAGTCATTTAGGTCAACATTGGATCATTCAGAGATCCTCACTGAACTTCTGGAGAGAGTTTGCTGCACTGAAAGTAAAGGGGCTGAATAATTTTGCACGCCCAATTTTTCAGTTTTTGATTTGTTAAAAAAGTTTGAAATATCCAATAAATGTCGTTCCACTTCATGATTGTGTCCCACTTGTCGTTGATTCTTCACAAAAAAATACAGTTTTATATCTTTATGTTTGAAGCCTGAAATGTGGCAAAAGGTTGCAAAGTTCAAGGGGGCCGAATACATTCGCAAGGCACTGTACCTTGGCTCCTTGCTGCACTCGCGTAACAGGTGGTCAGCCTGCCACACAGTCTCCTCGTGGAGTGCAATGTAATCGGCGTCCAAAAATGCAGAATACCGATTGTTATGAAGACTTGAAATCGGCCCTAATTAATCGGCCACCTCTAGTAGGCCTAGATAGGTACACTTATGATTCATAATGATGAGGCAAGTGACTCTTTGCTTCTTGAAAGTCCAATATCTTGAAAACCTGACTACTGACATGCAAAACATTTTGGGTACTTGAATTCGTTTTTGTTTTGAGTTTCCCTTTAAATAGCAGAAAATGTAATTATTTTTTGCCTGTTATTTGATTCCAAAGATGGAAGTGGGCTTAATAGGGCAAGTGTACCTATCTAGGCTCCTGCAGGGTTGGGGTTAATTGCACATTAAATTCTCTCTCCTTGTACATTCCAATAATTCAATTCCCAATTCAACATTATCCCTAACGATTCAATGAATTCTCTCCGGCTTTCAGGCTGACTATGTCACTGTTCAGACAGCCTAGCTATCCTGGAAATATAGAAATACAAGTTGAAATGATTGAAAATCCTGCAGTCTGTTTGATACTATGTGCATTTATTCCCTTAACTGGGACATTTTTTAAATACTGAATTTAAAGTCGATTCCCAAGGTTTAATGTTTTTAAAATGGTCTAATTCCAATTTCATAACTTTAAAGATTGTTGACATTTTTAATTGAATTCAAGAATTGAATTGGAATTTCCAATTCAATTGGAATTGACACCAAACCTGTTTGTACATCATTTGTCTAAAGTCTCCCATGTCAACAAAAACATCCATTCTCTTCTCCAGTTCAATGGCAAGCTTCCTATGCTCCCTCTGGAGGTCCTGGAGGAGATACTGATGAATGTACATCCACACCAGGTGGTGTGTGTCTGTCGACTGGTCTGTCATGAGTGGAAAGAAGTAGTAGACAGTGATTCTCTTTGGAGAGAGAGGTGCCGAAGAGAGGGATACCAGACATGTGATGCCACTAAACTACCTGAAGACTGGCGTTTATTTTACTTCTTGTGTAAGAAGAGACGTAATCTTATCAAAAACCCCGGAGCAGAGGGTAAGAGTCGAGACCAGACAAATGTCTAAATTCTCTACGTTGGGGTGGGGATCCTGTCGTGAACTCCAGAACCAACAATTCAAATCCCCTCTTTTCTCCAGATAAATTCAATGGCTGGCAGATCATGAAGAATGGAGGGGATCAATGGAACATAAACTCAGGGGTCCTTAATAACACGGCCACAAAATACTTTGTGACTTCTTACGCGTGAGTATATGGTAAAGTAATATCACAATTATGGTGAGAAGACCTTGACTTGGCCCCACTTTGTTTCACAACCACATTGTTACTCATTCACGTCCAAGGCCCTTACAGTGCTTTCAGAAAGTATTCTTACCCCTTGACTTATTGCACATTTTGTTGTGTTACAGCCAGAATTCAATATGGATTAAATAGATTTGATTTATCTCACCCAGCTACAAACAATACCCTTTAATGACAAAGTGAAAACTTGTTTTTAGACATTTTTGCAAATGTATTGAAGATGAAATACCGAAATCTAATTTACATAAGTATTCACACCCCTGAGTCAATACATGATTGAATCACCTTTGGCTGTGGTTACAGCAGTGAGTCTTTCTGGGTAAGAGCTTTGCACACCTGGATTGTAAAATATTTTCCCACTATTCTTTCGTAAAGTCTTCAAGCTCTGTCAAATTGTTTGTTGATCATTGCTAGATAACCATTTTCATGTCTTGCCATAGATTTTCAAGCAGATTTAAGTCAAAACTGTAACTTGGCCACTCCATAAAACTCACTGTCTTCTTGGTAAGAAACTCCAGTGTAGATTCGGCCTTGTATTTTAGGTTATTCTCCTGCTGAAAGGTGAATTAATCTCCCAGTGTCTGGAGGAAAGCAGTGAACCAGGTTTGCCCCTAGGATTTTGCCTGTGCTTATCTCCATTCCATTTCTAGTATTGTTGAGTAACTACAATGTTGATCCATCTTCAGTTTTCTCCTATCACAGCCATTACACTCTAACTGTTTTAAAGTCACCATTGACTTCATGGTGAAATCCCCGAGTTCCTCTCCAGCAACTGAGTTATGAAGGACGCCTTTATCTTTGTATTGGCTGGGTGTATTGATACACCGTCCAAAGTGTAATTAATAACTTCACCATGCTCAAAGGGATATTCAATGTCTGCTTATATTTACCAATACAATCTACCAATAGGTGCCCTGATTTGCAAGGCATTGGAATAACCTGGTCTTTGTGGTTGAATCTGTATTTGAAATTCAACTGCTCAACTGAAGGGCCTTACAAATATTTGTATGTGTGTGGTATAGTGATGAGCGAGTCATTCAAAATTCATGTTGAATACTTATTGCATACAGAATAAGTCCATGCAACTTATTTATGCGACTGTTTAATCAGATTTTTACTCCTGAACATATTTAGGCTTGCCATGACAAAGGGGTTTAATATTTATTTACTCAGGACATTTCAGCTTTGTATTAATATGTGAAATAAAAAAAGAATTCCACTTTAACATTATGGGATATTATGTGTAGGCAATCTATACACAATACCCCATAATGAAAAAGCAAAAAAATATTTTTTGCAAATTTATTAAAATAAAAAAACGCATCACATTTACATTAGTATTCAGACACTTTACTCAGTACTTTCTCGAAGCACCTTTGGCAGCAATTACAGCCTCGAGTCTTCTTGGGTATGACACTACAAGCTTGGCACATCTGTATTTGGGAAGTTTCTCCCATTCTTCTCTGCAGATCCTCTCAAGCTCTGTCAGGTTAGATGAGGAGCGTTGCTGCACAGCTATTTTCAGGTCTCTCCAGAGATGTTCGATCGGGTTCAAGTCTGAGCCCTGGCTGGGCCACTCAAGGACATTCAGAGACGTGTCCCGAAGCCACTCCTGCGTTGTATTGGCTGTGTTTTAGGGTTGCTTAGGTTTTGATCAAGGATCTCTCTGTGCTTTGCTCCTTTCATCTTTCCCTCGATCCCTGCCACTTAACATCCCCACAGCATGATGCTGCTTCCACCATGCTATACCGTAGGGATGGTATTGGTAAGGTGGTGAGTGGTGCCTGGTTTCCTCCAGACGTGACGGTTGGCATTCAGGCGAAACAGTTTAATCTTGATTTCAGAAGACCAGAGAATCTTGTTTCTCATGGTCAGTCCTTTAAGTGCCTTTTGGCAAACTACATGTGTCTTTTTACTGAGGAGTGGCTTCCATCTGGCCACTCTACCATATAGGCCTGATTTGCTGGAGTGCTGCAGAGATGGTTGTCCTTCTGGAAGGTTCTCCCATCTCCACAGAGGAATTTTGGAGCTCTGTCAGAGTGACCATCGGGTACTTGGTCACCTCCCTGACCAAGGTTCTTCTCCCCCAATTGCTCAGTTTGGCCGGGCGGTGGTTCCAAACTTATTCCATTTAAGAATGATGGAGGCCATTGTGTTCTGGGGACCTTCAATGCTGCAGACATGTTTTGGTTACCCTTCCTCAGATCTGTGCCTCGACAAAATCCTGTCTCTGAGTTCTGCGGACAGTTCCTTCGACCTCATGGCTTGGTTCTTGCTCTGCCATGCACTGTCAACTGTGGGACCTTATATAGACAGGTGTCCCTTTCCAAGTCATGTCCAATCAATTGAATTTACCACAGGTGGACTCCAATCAAGTTGTAGAAACATCTCAAGGATGATCAATGGAAACAAGATGCACCTAAGCTCAATTTCGGGTCTCATAGCAATTTCTACAAACATGTTTTCACTTTGTCATTATGGGGTATTGTGTAGATTGAGGAAAAAAATATGTGGAAATGTGGATGTGGAAAAAGTGAAGGTCTGAATACTTTCTGAATGCACTGTACAGTATGCAATGGGGAATTCTATAAAAATAAACAGTTAAAGGGTAAACGATTCACACAATGAATATGCAAGAATTGGAGGGAGACAGTGGAGCACTTTCTGGAGAGCCGAGCGCAGGCATTCTGGAGAGCCGAGCGCAGGCATTCTGGAGAGCCGAGCGCAGGCATTCTGGAGAGCCGAGCGCAGGCATTCTGGAGAGGGATGTCTATATCTTCGCCATTGACCCCTCCCCTTCTTCTTGTCTCAACATTTTAAATTCTACTCGAGATGCATTATCTTCACATTTTAGATGCTTTTCGCTGACATCCGCAACTCAATAATCAGCTATACCTATTGCTATGTGCTCTGTCCAAATTGCTGGCATCCAAAATAGGCATAGGCCTATGCACTTGTGATTTGAAATACTCCACAACTATTTAAAAATATATATATATATGCTAATGATCATCTGTGGCGACGTCAAGCTCTGTAGTGAAGTATTTTATTTAGCTAAGAGTAATTATATAATTTAGGTTAAGCCAGCATCCGGACAGTGAACTGTGCACCCGCCAACTTTCCTTTCTATTCGCAAGTGGTTGAAACCAGAGATCTGTATATATTGACGAGATGCTCATGTCTACGCCCTAACAATGGTATTCATTGCCCCAAAGGCAGGAATGCAGGCGACACGTTTAGGTCTGCATATTATGCCAATAGAAACACATTGGCTTTATTCAGGACAGATTACGGCAATAGTGAGTCCTCTCGCTTCGCCTCTTCCTCTCTGCTGAAACAGCGCCCCTATGTCTTACTATATGTAGCCCATGTATGTGATGCTGTCTGGCCAGACAAAGTATGACATACCATACTCCTTTTGTCCAGAGCATCAGATACATACATGGTCTACAGAGACAGAGGGGCGCTGTTTCGCTTGATGGTTTCAGAGAGGAAGAGGCGAAGCGAGAAGGCTCACTCTCACCAAAATCTGTCACTCGGATGCATCTTTCTGTCAGCGCACGTCTCGGTCAAATAAATGATCAATCTTTTATTTGGATGGGCAAAGAGGTATGGTAGGGTGGACCAGGCCTCCTAGGGCTTGCCCATAATGCCGGCCCTGCTTGCGGTACATTTTTGGAAACGCAGGTTCCTTATCTTTCATATCAATGAGAAATAATTTACAATTTTTTAAATTTTATTTACTACACACCTTTTCTACAGGTATAGAGTTAGTGTTCTCACACAGCCAAATCTCCATGATACATCGCTTGTTTATGGAAGATAGAGGGAAGACGGACTGCCACCTGGTTTACTTGCTCAGCGCACCAAGGGAGCATGTTTCGAAAACCGGTTTGAAAGTGATGATTATTGACTTCTAAACGATAGTACTTATTATATCGATACCTTGACTCCCAAGTATCGATTTTGAAACTTATTTTTTTGGTTAGGTACAGTAGTGTTAGCTAACGCTAGTTGGCTGTATCTGTACCAGAAATCCAGTATTCTTCATCCTATTGCTTGTTATCCATCTTTTTTTTAAGTGAGCCAACTTGTTTTCAGCACTTTTCTCATGCTCTCTTGTGTCTTTGTAGCAGACATAATAGTGAACAATATGTTTGGAACATTAAATCGCAATAAAATCACAGTATCGAATCGTAATACAATATGTATTATGATTCTATATGCATTCCCAGCCCTAGTTACTTACTATCATTCATGGTAAATGGCTTGGCTGTGTGTCCTGTTGTCTTTGGTTCATCTCAGGACCTGCATGAAGTCTCAGCTGATTGACTTGGAGGAAGAGGGTTACAGGCCTTCTTTAATGGATGCCTTTCAGCCTGCCATAGTAATATCTGACTGGTGAGAAGAATATTACAATATTGCAGTTCACTGTCTGCTACTCTGCTTTGTCAGAGGAATAGTACTGTACAACTTGTATGTCTGTGTGTCCATATCAGGTATGCTCCACGCCAGGACTGTGGCTCTGAATATGAGATCTGTGTTGAGTTGCTAAATCAAAAGAAGAAGCCAATTAGGAAGTTTAGTCCAGATGCTGTCATCTTTCAACAGTGGAATGATCAGAAATGGAATCAGGTAAAACCGTCAGACTATAAAGTAAAATAACGTTTTATTGGTCCCATACACATATTTAGCAGATGTTATTGCGGATGCAGCAATGCTTGTGTTCCTAGCTCCAACAGTGCAGTAATATCTAACAATAAACAACAATCTAACAAGTTAAAGAATGGAATTAAGAAATATAGAACTATTAGGACCAGTAATGTAGGGTGTATGTATGTATATACACAAGCTTCCCACAATAAGTTGGGTGAATTTTGGCCCATTCCTCCTGACAGAGCTGGTGTAACTGAGTCAGGTTTGTAGGCCTCTTTGCTCGCACATGCTTTTTCTATTGGATGGGGTCAGGGCTTTGTGATGGCCACTCCAATACCTTGACTTTGTTGTCCTTCAGCCATTTTGCCACAACTTTGGAAGTATACTTGGGGTCATTGTCCATTTGGAATACCCATTTGTGACCAAGCTTTAACTTCCTGACTGAAGTCTTGATGTTGCTTCAATATATCCACATAATTTTCCTTTCCTCATGATGCCATTTATTTAATGAGGTGCACCAGTCCGTCCTGCAGCAAAGCACCCCACAACATGATGCTGCCAACCCCGTGCTTCACGGTTGGGATGGTGTTATTCGACTTGCAAGCCTCCCCCCTTTTTCCTCCAAACATAGTGATGGTCATTATGGCCAAACAGTTCTATTTTTGTTTCATCAGACCAGAGGACATTTCTCCAAAAAGTACGATCTTTGTCCCCATGTGCAGTTGCAAACCGTAGACTGGCTTTTCTATGGCGGTTTTGGAGCAGTGGCTTCATCCTTGCTGAGTGGCCTTTCAGATTATGTCGATATAGGACTCGTTTTTCTGTGGATATAGACACTTTTGTACCTGTTTCCTCCAGCATCTTCACAAGGTCCTTTGCAGTTGTTCTGGGATTGATTTGCACTTTTCGCAACAAAGTATGTTCATCTCTAGGAGACAGAACGCGTCTCCTTCCTGAGCGGTATGACGACTGCGTGGTCCCATGGTGTTCATACTTGCGTACTATTCTTTGTACAGATGAACGTGGTACCTTCAGTCGTTTTGGAAATTGCTCACAAAGATGAACCAGACTTGTGGAGGTCTACAATTATTTTTCTGAGGTCTTGGCTGATTTTATTTTTATTTCCCCATGATGTCAAGCAAAGAGGCACTGAGTTTGAAGGTAGGCCTTGAAATACATCCACAGGTACACCTCCATTTGACTCATGATGTCAATTAGCCTATCAGTAGTTTCTAAAGCCATGACATTTTCTGGAATTTTCCAAGCTGTTTAAAGGCACAGTCAACTTAGTATATGTGAACTTCTGACCCACTGGAATTGTGATACAGTGAAATAATCTGTCTAAACAATTGTTGGAAAAATTACTTGCGTCATGCACAAAGTAGATGTCCTAACCGACTTACCAAAACTATAGTTTGTTAACAAGAAATTTGTGGAGTGGTTAAAAAAACTAATTTTAATGACTCCAACCTAAGTGTATGTAGACTTCCGACTTCAACTGGTATGTATGTATGGTATGTATGTATGGTATGTATGGTATGTATGTATGTATGTATGTATGTATGTATGTATGTATGTATGTATGTATGTATGTATGTATGTAGCAATAGTCAAGTAGGAAAGCCTTGACTAGTATATACATATAAACTGGGTAAAAAAGTATGTGAACATTAAAGTATAAGATAATCATCAATATACATGGGTCTGTGAGTTGAGTATACATAAACAATGTGATTTCTTGTTTTGTGTTCTTCTAAGATGTTATGTGGGATATACATTGTCAGTGATTGCGTTGCAAGTTATGACCTCTTCAATGTTTCAGATGACTCATGTGTTCAAGAATTATGGACCAGGAGTGCGATACATCCGATTCATTCATGGGGGAAAGGACACTCAGTTCTGGGCCGGCTGGTATGGAATAAGGGTCACCAACAGTAGCGTTGAGATCTGCCCATCAGTGGACAGATAGCTTTCGGGGTGTTGCCAACCTCCCAAGAGGTTACATGTGAACGTTGTGCCTACTTGAAAGCTTTACTTTAGCATCTGAAATCTCCCTTAGAATACTTTTGTGTATACCTTGTTCCAGCTTTTCTGTCTTGGGCAATATGTTGTTTCTCTGTGGATATAGACTATTTTGGCTGTAGAATATATCATTTGTGTCCATCTCTGAATTGTACAGACCAATACAAATATGCACTGTATATGCCTGGAATACATTGAAGCCATAAACAAAGACAGACAGACCAAGGAGAGAAAGGAAAGTGCTAACTTGAATGTAATTTTGTATGTATATAAACGTCTGACCCACTTTGACAAATGCCACACTAAACGTTTGCAATCTTTTGGTTGAACTCACCTACTTTTCTTAACATGTATAAGAATGTAATTGTTAACATGTACAGTGCCAGTCAAAAGTTTGGACACACCTACTCATTCCAGCGTTTTTTATTATTTTGTACATTGTTGAATAATAGTGAAGACATCAAACTATGAAATAGCACATATGGAATCATGTAACAACCAAAAAAAGTGTAAACTAAATCTAAATATATTTGAGATTCTTCAAAGTAGCCACCCATTGCCTTGAAGACAGCTTTGCACACTCTTGGAATTCTCTCAACCAGCTTCATGCATTTGAATTAACAGGTGTGCCTTGTTAATTTGTAAGGGCCTCCCGGGTGGCGCTGTGCCAACAGAGACTCTGAGTTCGTGCCCTGGCTCTGTCGCAGCCGGCCGCGACCAGGAGGTCTTGGGGCGACGCACATTTGGCCTAGCGTCGTCCGGGTTAGGGAGGGTTTGGCCGGTAGGGATATCCTTGTCTCATCGCGCACTAGCAACACCTGTGGCGGGCCGGGCGCAGGTCGCCAGGCGCACGGTGTTTCTTCTTTCCTTCCGGGTTGGATGCGTTCTGTGTTAAGAAGCAATGCGGCTTGGTTGGGTTGTTTCGGAGGACGCGTGGCTTTCGACCTTCGTCTCTCCCGAGCCCATACAGGAGTTGTAGCGATGAGACAAGATAGTAGTTACTAACAACTGGATACCACGAGAAAAGGGGGTATAAAATTAAAAAGTTAATTTGTGGAATTTCTTTCCATAATGCGTTTGAGACAATTAGTTGTGCTGTGACAAGGTAGGGATTGTGTGTTGTAAAAGCCCAAGTCCATATTATGGGAAGAACAGCTCAAATAAGCAAAGAGTAACTACAGTCCGTCATTACTTGTAATTTTTGGTTCCAACTACTGTGTGAGACTCAGAGTAGGTGAACGGGTGATATCTGCATGTGTGGTTCCCACAGTGAAGCATGGAGGAGGAGGTGTGGAGGTGCTTTGCTGGTGACACTGTGATTTATTTAGAATTCAAGGCACACTTAACCAGCATGGCTACCACAGCATTCTGCAGTGATACGCAAACTATAATTTGTTTATCAACAGGACAATGACTCAACACACCTCCAGGCTGTGTAAGGGCTACTTGACCAAGAAGGAGAGTGATGGAATGCTGCATCAGATGACCTGCCCTCCTCCCAATTGAGATGGTTTGGGATGAGTTGGAAAAGCAGCCAACAAGTGCTCAACATATGTGGGAACACCAACACTGTTGGAAAAGCATTCCAGGTGAAGCTGGTTGAGAGAAGGCCAAGAGTGCGCAAAGCTGTTAAAGTAAAGGGTGGCTAATTTTGAAGAATATAAAATATATTTTGCTTTGTTTAACACTTTTTTGGTTATCACATGATTCCATATTTTATTTCATAGTGTTGATGTCTTCACTATTAATCTTGAATGTAGAAAATAAAAAATAAACATTGACTGCTACTGTATATTGAGAGAATACACAGATTACATGGTGCACTGCATAAGGATAAGGATATACAGTGCATTCGGAAAGTATTCAGACATTATAGAAATGTTTCCTAATGTAGATTTTCTTTTTAACATACCCTATGTAAATAAGTATTGAGACATTTTGCTATGATGTTCAAAATGAGCTCAGGTGCATCCTGTTTCCAGTGATCATCCTTGAGATGTTTCTACAACTTGATTGGAGTCCACCTCTGGTAAATGCATTTGATTGGGCATGATTTGGAAAGGCACACAGCTGTCTATATAAGGTCCCACAGTTGACAGTGCATGTCAGAGCAAAAACCAAGGCATTGTCTGTAGAGACAGGATCGTGTCATGGCACAGATCTGGGGAAGGGTACCAAAACATTTCTGCAGCATTGAAGGTCCTCAAGAACACAGTGGCCTCCATTCTTAAATGCAATAGTACAGAGAGATCCTTCATGAAAACCTGCTCAGGACCTCAGACTGGGGGGCGAAGACAACCAAAACAACGCAGGAGTGGCTTTGTGACAAGTCTCTGAATGTCCTTGAACGGCCCAGCCAGAGCCTGGACTTGAACCCGATTGAACATCTCTGGAGAGATCATAAAATCGCTGTGCAGCGATGCTCTCCATCCAAACTGACAGGATCTGCAGAGAAGAATGGGAGAAACTCCCCAAATACAGATGTGCCAAGCTTGTCATACCCAAGAAGACTCGAGGCTGTAATCGCTGCAAAAGGTGTTTCAACAAAGTTCTGAGTGAAGTGTCTGAATAGTGAATGGAAATGTCATGTTTTATTTGTAATACATTTTCTAAAAACCCATTTTTCATTTGGGGGTATTGTGTGTAGATTGAGAGGGGGGGATTGGGACGATTTAAACCATTTTAGATTAAGGCTGTAATGTAACAATGTGGAAAGTCCAGGGGTCTGATTACTTTCCAAATGCATGAAGATGAAGTGTTTGAACCTGTAATACATTAATATAAAGTACGCTAATTTGGTTATGTACTGCTATCATGTGGAAATGACTTCTCATGCTTTGTCTCGAGGTAATAAATACATTAAAGTGTACTGTCCTTATTGTATCTTCAACTACTGTAGGGTGATTTTAATCAACTTTGCAATATGGACAATACAGGCACTACATCAATATACTGAGATCCCATGGTTGCATCATGGGCCATATCTGCACTCCTACTCTGAGAATGAATCTGAAAAGAATGCACACTTGAGAATTCTAAGCTTTATTATGTTGATACATTTAAAGAAATGCACTTCTCACATTTTGTCAACATTAAGAGTCTTATTTTGTATAAAACAAATAAATATACTGTAAGGTGTAGTTCCTGTCAGAGGAACAATTTATTTCCTAAAGCAAAAGTCTTGAGTTTACACTGCAACAATTTGCGTTAAGACTTAAGTGCCTGGAATGCAGAAACCGTACAATGTGACAGACAAGGCATTTAATAAAATACTATACAGCCCTGACATTCTGTATATATTGTTCAATACAGACTTACCGAAGCCATCACTTTCCCAGTTGAAGGGGGATTTATGTTAACATCAGGTGTTCACAAAGGCATTATATACACCTAAAAACATGAATTCTTTATAAATCACTGGCAACGCTGCCCTGACACTCTTCAACATGAAAGGGGTTTGTTCTGTTGTCACTGATCCCAATCATCAGCTTTGCGTCTGACCCTTGAACTCTTCAGACAAACAGATTGGTGGCTTCAGTCTTAACTTTTAAATACTGAGATGGCTCTAGGAAAGAAGTTTACTATTTTTTTTAGAGAGGGTAATTATCACAGGATCTAGTAGAGATCAATCTATTTCAATTAAGTCCACACGCACACTACTTTGCAAACATTTTTTAAGTATTTGTATCAGTTACCAATAGGATTGAAGTACTCTTGTGCAACAATGGTTTGCTTTTGTCCAAGTAATGTTGTTGAAATGCGCTAACCAATAGGAGAGGAAATGCTCAGAGCAGCACACATTTGCGCCTCTTCTTGGGTTCCGGAGGCTCCAGGGCAGCCAGAATTGCCTCATCAAACACATTCTTTAGTCCTTTCTGCAAACACAAAACATGATTGTACCAAATACACATTTCAACCTTGCGGTGTGTAACCACAACTATTGTAATTGATTGAATATAAAAACAAATTTGACTGAACTGGGAGAGTTGTAATTTAAACTATCCTTTATTCATATATCATAACAGGTTTTAGTCATTCAAGATTGCAAAGATCTTAACCTCCAATGGCAAACTTAAACTTTCAATAATGTTTAGTTACGGTCTTTGATATAGTAGTAGAAAAAAAATACATTGATGTGATAGAAAAACATGAAGTTAGTTGAAGCTCATAATACTTGTTTAGACAGCACAGAAATGTTTCCTGGAAGGGTTGAATGGAACCGAAGCATATAAATACTGAGGTAATATATTTTAAAAGGAACACACAAAGTTAGCTACAGCCTAATGTAAACTTGCAGATTAAGTACTAAAATGAAAGTGTTGGCATCCTTGCCATGAAGGCCAAGGCAGTATAGTCTATTGTGATTAGGGTAAGTCAAAACTAAATCAGACATTGAAATGAAAGCAGTTAATGGGCACACGTTTTAAAAGAGCAACTTGGTTAGTTGACAGACAGTAATTTCTTGACATTAAAGAAGCAGCAGACGATCAGAGGCAAAGCAAGATTTTAAAAGACGCTTATCATCAGAACAGACAGCACTTTCTCTTTCGCTGGGTTTCAGGAGGTTCTAGAGCTGCTAGGATAGCTTCATCAAATACATTCTTCAGACCTCGCTAGAGAGGGGAAGAAAAAGGGAAATATGACTAGCATTAGAGAGAGGTTAGTTAGCAGACAGACAAGATTAAAGAGCATTGTATGGATGGGTTTCCATGCAGTTCTAGGCCACCACTAACAGAATGAAACGTCAAGCTGAGCACAAAAACGACAGAGCAACATGTACATCTAACACAATAGGTTGTTATCATGCAAGTCAAGTATTACCTGTTTTGTTTATGCTTTAGAACATCTCACCTGTGTCAGGGCAGAGCACTCAACATATTTGACTGCCTTCAGGTCACGGGCGAGCTTCTCAGCCATCTCAGGGCTGATGGGCTTCTGTTTGTTCTTGGCCAGCTTCTCTACTGTGGAAGGGTCATCTCTCAGATCAATCTGAGTTCCAACGAGAAGGAATGGTGTCTTGGGACAGTGGTGAGTGATTTCAGGTACCCACTGCAAGATAGGAAACATTGTTTTCAAACACTCAGTCAGTCAGTCAGCTAGTCAACAACACCATAACTAGTATCTTTCCCATCACTTCATTTTGTTGCCAATTTGACATTACATTTAACCTACTAGAAATAATGTATTTTAACTCAATATTCCTTTATTCAAAAATGTGCATTGTATGCTTCATGGGCTTGGCATTGTACTCACCTTTTCTTTAACATTCTCAAATGAAGAGGGTGAAACACTAGAGAAACAAACTAGAAAAACATCAGTCTGGGGATAGCTCAAAGGTCGTAACCTGTCATAATCCTCCTGACCTGTGGAGACGGGTATAAAGCGTTGATTAAATGTGAATAGCAATCAACCAACATATTCTTTATTAAAATTGGGAACTGAAGACCATGTCCTTGAAAAGGATCCACTCTTACCTGCAGTATCAAATAATCCTAGGGTGTACGGCTCACCACCAATCATGACAGTTACTGCATAGTTATCAAACACCTGTGATGAGAAAATGAAAAGAGAATGAGGCATCTGTCCTGTTCCATGATTATTCAGAATGGTAGTTATTGAGAAGACCCAAGTCCCTTCTGTTAGAGTCAGTGTGAAACAATTACTAGATCAATAATCAGAGAAATCCAACGTATAAATTAGATGTACTTACTGTTGGTACATATTCAGAGGGGAATTTGTTGGTTGTGTATGAAATCAAAAGGCAGGTTTTTCCCACCGCTCCATCACCAACCACAACACATTTAATCGTCTGCATATTTGTGCTGTCTACTTTTGTCTGAAAAAGACAAGAGAAAGTTAGATACAAGACTTCAGATGAGTGGCAGGGAGTATCCACCACCACCAGCTGTTGTTATCCTACTAGCTAACTAGCTGGCGTCTGAAATGGGTTTGTTAGCTAGCAAACCAGGTCTAAATGGAAATATTGTAGCTAGCAACAACCATCTAGCTACATTATGGACTTCGTTGTACAGACTCTATACAGATCTAACTAGCTACTTGGTTGTAGCTCATTTAAACGGACGCAGTTAACGTTAGCTAGCTAGCTGGGTCGGTGTTAGCAGCTAACTGGCAAGCTCATTCTCAATTTCCTATTCATTTTATTTCTCCTAACAATGAATGACAAGCCTATTGCTAAAACACCTTAAATAATCGCTTTGGTATTGCTGTACATGTAAAGTATTGATGAGGATAAATGTAATTCGGTGATTTTCCTACCTTTTCCTCACTGAATCTGGTATTTACTTCACCGGGCGTTGGCAGCTGCTTGGTTCTCTGCTGCTAGTGCCAGTGCGTGTGATCCCAGTCAACACCAGTAGGGGGTGCACGATAGCAAATAATGTAGAGGTAAACTTCGGGCGGATATGGCTCTGGGGCTATGAAACCACAGACGATCAATTATATTGACCACCAGATACTCAACTGGCCGCTCTAACAATTCAAATAAATGTCTTATAAAATGGAAGGCAGTAGGGGGAGGCAAGATCAGCATTCTAGCCAATGAGAGGACAGATACGCGTATGAACAACAGGCTCCGATATAAAGTGTTTTTTCTCAAAGTTGCCCGGGTGTCACGTGTCCTACTTATATCAGTGCACTCGTGACAACCTACGCATTACGAAAATTCTATTTGATTTTATTAGCCCCCGTAGCAAATAAGCCATTACATGTTGTGTTAACCAAATTCGCTCTCTTATTGACCTCCATACAAAAACTCCTCGCTTGATGAGCAAAAAACGCCACCTATAGGAAAAGACAGATTTGGGACCTAGTTATGGCTCTCACTTCGCCTCTTCCTCTCTGATTTGTATTGGTGGATCACAACCAACTGAAAAGTGCATACACTGCCATCTACTGTACTGGATTGTGAGACCAGTCACGGCCTCTATTAGTCTATGGTATTTTTCTTATCTTGCCATGTTATGGAGTGTGAATTCATTGCACTTTGTGACACAAAAGAGGAAGGGAAAAGGGAAGAAAAATGGCCCTACCAGCTAAACCTACACCCATTAAAACCTCACCACTATTCCACTACGTAGGACACTATAATTTAACATACCATGTAACTCCTCTGCAGTAAAATATCATACACCCAAGTACTTCTCTGCAGCTGCCACCATGACATCTATTTTCTGTGTTTTACATTCTATTTCTGCAGTACAATTGATAACAATGGCTATTAATGCTAAGAAGCCAACCTTACTGAAGCACATGCTATTCCTAGCACTCTTTATTGGCCTCAGCCCACTCACAGGGATCCTCTTAGGATCCCTCTCCCTGGACCCATCTTCCTCTACTACTCTCTTCACTACCTCAGACACCTTCTGTACTCCTCTGACCCTGGCAACCTCAACCTGCCTTTCTCTCACCGGACACTTCTGATCTCCAGCAACATGGGTACGCCTACAGTTAACACAGCTTTTTCCACCGATACTACACATTCCTTTGTCTCATGCCCTCCTGCACACTTCTTATATCTAGCAATCTCCCTCCTACACACTGCTGCAGCATGACCATAAGCTTGATACCGAAAATACTGGAATTGGTTCAGGACTAAAGCTCTCACAGGATAACTGACACATCCTAACTTTACTTTATCTGGTAAAGAGTCCATCAAAACTCAGCAGGACAGACAGTGTCTTATCTGTTTCACTGCACTGCGTTGCACCAAACGGTAGGCGTCACAGAGAATTTTACATTTCAGTTCCTAAACTCTTCTCTACCCAACCATATATGGATCAGCCAGAATGCAAGTATCCATTCTCTCCAAAAAAATCTCACTACCACTGGGAAATTATCATTTTTATAAATCGGGACGAGGCTCGACCTCAGAGGTCTTCACCACACCTGCCTCCCGGTGACGCCAATTTTCCTCCCCACACTGCTTCCCTCTACACTCAGCACCTTTCCTTCTTCCTCGCTGTCTATTTACACATCTCCACGCTGTTTCCGCTCCTTTAGTAGCAAACTGTTCAAATGGTTCTTGTATCTCCTGAAATTATACTCACTCATAATAGAGACACATGTAGCCTATTTATTTAGATATTGTATATTGTTGTTGGTGAAAAATCTGTCGATGTGTCCTTGATTGAGCCACTAAATCCTCATTTTCCCCCAGGGGTGCCGTACTACTATGGCTGACACCGACCCCCTCCCCTTTAAACTAAACATTTTACCCTTTGAAAATATGATTTTTTAGGACTCGCCATGTTGCACTTTCCTCCTGCACTAATGTTGTTGAATCGATAGATGCAGTGGCAGCAGTTGAAAAAGATATGCCTGGAAAAATACATGTTAATGTCATTTTATAACTTACAATATGATCAAGTACAAGGACATACACTGTACATTGTTTTCATATTCTAATTTTCTACAGAAAGCCATGTGGAAGGAACACAATAGTTGATCTTAAATGAAATGGTACTCTTCATGCAGATCATACTGATCTGGCTTTTTGCATGGTTTCACAACACTGTGGGTGAAACAATCTGAGTGGCATTAAATGTGCAGAGGACATGTATCTTTAGACATTCCTCCCAGGTCTGGAGATAACACACCAGTACCTCCCCTCCTCACATTGCCTCAGTGCACTCATTGTGACAGTGAAGACCCCAGCATTCGTACCCTCCATGATGTAGCTCCTTTCTGTAACTCTGGGCTTGCTGGTCTTCACCACAATCTGACAATGATCTAAAATAGGTCCCCTACACTACTACTTTGTGTTCTGCCTATAGTAAGGATTACACTGGCAGGAGATGGCTATACATCTATCCTGGTAGCATATGATAGAAACATTTGTAGAATTGCAAGAAATTCACTTAAAACTACAAAATGTTCTCCCAGCCTCATGACAAAATGTGAACAACAGCATGAGATGATATAAAACAGAAGAAAAACCATAACACAATATCAGATAATAAAAATAGAGCAACATTTAATTAGTGCTTTAATATTGTGTCAAAGGAATACCACAAAAAAACGGACCAAATTGGTGAGGCACAGCACAGAGTGATGAATAACTTGACGCCCTAATGTATTTCAACATATCTTTGAATTTAGTCTAAACTAACATTGAAAATGTCCTACAACTGTCTGTGTCCCTGGTTATACAGTAGCCTAAGCCGACGAGCATACTTGACTTAAGGGGATGGTTTAAGATGATAAAAGGAGAACAACCAGACTTTCAAAAAAAGAAAACACTTCTTACCTTTAGTAACACTTCTAGAATGTTCTTAACATTCTGAGCCAAGTTTGACTTTGTTATGTGCTTATATCCTTAGAAAAATCTCAGTATTGTCAAATTGTGTGACTCAACTTTTTTATTCATGAAGAAATAACTGTTGCGTTAGCTCAAAATATATGTCGTTACGGTAGATGTTTCCAAAGTGAGATACAGGATGTTAACTATTTGCTTAAACAGGAACACAGTAAATGAGAGAGCAGAAAAGCTGTAACACTTGCCAAGAGTGTGTGGTAATGATTAATTATGTTCTTCATTGGCATTGTAGTCAGAGACAAACTATTTACAAATAATTATATCCACCAAGGACTACCTTCAGTAATAACATGCCAATAACCGATGTTAAAACCTGGTTTGGAGTGAATATGACCTTAGAGATTAGTTCACCATGAATTAACCACGTTTTAATAAAAGACCTTGTAGTTTTGGGGCGGGTGTTTAGCAACCTACTGTAGTTGTACACAACTGACCTACATGGCCCACATATGACCTTTAATTTTTGGGGCTGCTGTTTAGAAACATAATGTAATTGCACACAGCTACTCCTGACCAACATGGCCCACATTTGACGTTGGCCAAGGTAAGTTCATATCCTATGGGTATACAATGGGAAATCCCCTACTAATATCACACTTACATCTGGTTAGCTTCCTATCTCAAGTTTACAAACGTCTCCAGCAGAACAAACAAGGTTGCTAAGGGAAATAGTAAGAACAAATGATTACTTATTTCAATAAATTCTACTTTAAGGTGGTTGCTCTGACTAGAACTGACACTGCACAACATGTTCCATTAGCATCAGAATTTTCTATTGAATTTATGCAGTCTGAAATTAGTTAGTTTGTTGGTGATGTGGACACCAAGGAACATGAAGCTCTCAACCTGCTCCACTACAGCCCCATCGATTAGAAAGGGTCGTGCTCAGTCCTCCTTTTCCTGTAGTCTACAATCATCTCCTTTGTCTTCATCACGTTGAGGGATAGGTTGTTGTCCTTGCACCACACGGTCAGGTCTCTGACCTCCTATAGGCTGTCACATCGTTGTCGGTGATCAGGCCTACCACTGTTGTGTCATCAGCAAACTTAATGATGGTGTTGGAGTTGTGCCATGAGTGAACAGGGAGTACAGGAGGGTCCTGAGTACTCACCACTAAGGGGTCCCCGTGTTGAGAATCAGCATGGCGGATGTGTTGTTGCCTACCCTTACCACCTGGGGGCGGCCCGTCAGGAAGTCTAGGATCCAGTTGCAGAGGGAGGTGTTTAGTCCCAGGGTGCTTAGCTTAGTGATGAGCTGTGAGGGCACTATGGTGTTGGATGCTGAGCTGTAGTCACTGAATAGCATCTCACATAGTTGTTCCTTTTGTCCAGGTGGGAAAGGGCAGAGTGGAGTGCAATATAGATTGCATCATCTATGGATCTGTTGGTGCGGTATGCAAATTGGAGGGGGTCTAGGGTTTCTGGGATAATGGTGTTGATGTGAGCCATGTATTTCATGGCTACAGACGTGAGTGCTACGGGTCGGTAGTCATTTAGGCAGGTTACCTTAGTGCTCTTGTACACAGGGATTATGGTGGTCTGCTTGCAACATGTAGGTATTACAGACTCAGACAGGGAGAGGTTGAAAATGTCAGTGAAGACACTTGCCAGTTGGTCAGCGCATGCTCGGAGTACACGTCCTGGTAATCTGTCTGGCCCAGCGGTCTACAGCTTATCTTGAGGTACTCTACCTCAGGCAAGCAATACCTTGAGACTTCTTTAATATTAGACATCGCGCACCAGCTGTTATTTTCAAATAGACACACACCCCCGCCCCTCGTCTTACCGGATGTAGCTGTTCTGTTCTGCCGAACCACGGAAAACCCAGCCAGCTCTATATTATTCATGTCGTCGTTCAGCCACGACTCTGTGAAACGTTAGATATTACAGTTTTTAATGTCCTGTTGGTAGGATAATCCAGTTTGTTTTCCAATAATTGCACATTGGCCAATAAAACGGATGGTAGAGGCGGGCTACCCACTCGCTAATGAATTCTCAAGGCATTTCGCCCATCCCAGCACTTGTTACCAGAACTGAGGTTGCACATCCTGCCAAGAAAGAAAGAGAAGCTGAAGAACACACTCAGACAGATGATATGTTATCTCATCATACTCTATCATACCACTCTATTACTGAGTTTTTACTGTGTTGTTTTTATGCTGGTGATTGATGCATGTACCTTGGTAGTCCAGAATGTCCTTAGTGTAGGTCAGCATACAGGGGAAGATGCTGCTGAGGAACAGGCCCAGTAGAGTTGTCCCAACAAACAGGAATATACTCCTGGTGTTTATAGGATGAGCATTTTGGCCTTCCTGTGACATCAGGTGCTGTAGGTGTCCTGTAGGGCAGGTAATTTGCCCCGGTGATGAGTTGGGCAGACCATACCACCCTCTGGAGAGCTCTGCGGTTGCGGCCAGTGCAGTTGCTGTACCAGGCGGTGATAGAGCCCGACAGGATGCTCTTAATTGTGCATCTGTAAAAGTTTGCAAGGTTTTTAGGGGCCAAGCCAAATTTCTTCAGCCTCCTGAATTGTTATTGTGATAGTGAGACCATGGAGCTTAACCAAATATCTGAGAGGTTACGAGTAAATAATAATACTTTGTTTAAAATAGACACACATTCTTATAATTCTGTTTGTGACAACTTTGACAGAACCAGTTCTACCAACCATGGAAAACCACTATCTTCACCCTCCTTCAAATGACAATACAGTTGAAATGAATAACTGCCTTACAAATCTCTGCAAGGATGTTAGTTCGTTGCAGTTGTTAGTTGACAATTACATAAAAAGTGACTTGTGTGTTGGTGTAACTATGAAAGAGGAAGTGTTGAGGCTGATGGTCGTTAATCAATGCCTCTTATCAAAACATACACAGTATTTCTCAGGGGTCATTACTCGACCAGCATCTCCGCTCCAATAGACTTGGCAAATCAGTTACACAATATGAATCCAGCAACTCGTTCGATTTTGACACAGTTTGTTCAGTTGCACACAAATGGAACTATTGAGCCTTTAACAAGTAAATTAAGTATACAGTATGTAGCAGAGGCTGATGGGAGGAGCTATAGGAGAACGGGCTCATTGTAATGGCTGGAATTGAAGGAACACGACAGAGTCAAACAAGGTTTCCGTGTGTTTGTGTTTGACTCTGTTCCATTATTCCATTCCAGCCATTACAATGAGCTTGTCCTCCTATAACTCCTCCCACCAGCCTCCTCTGATATGTAGCATATTGCAGCATGAATGTGGAGCGAATGTGGAGCATAAATTACATGAACGAGTCATTATGTTAAACATCTATGTGGAGGATACTGGGTGCAGTATGGTACAGTTGAAGTCGGAAGTTTACATACACCTGAGCCAAATATGTTTAAACTCAGTTTTTCACAATTCCTGACATTTATTCCTAGTATAAACTCCCTGTCTTAGGTCAGTTAGGATCACCACTTTATTTTATGAATGTGAAATGTCAGAATAATAGTAGAGAGAATTATTTATTTCAGCTTTTATTTCTTTCATCACATTCCCAGTGGGGGTCAGAAGTTTACATACACTCAATTAGTATTTGGTAGCATTGCCTTTAAATTGTTTAACTTAGGTCAAACGTTTCTGGTAGCCTTCACACAATAAGTTGGGGGAACTTTGGCCCATTCCATCTGACAGAGCTGGTGTAACTGAGTCAGGTTTGTAGGCCTCCTTGCTCGCACACACTTTTTTCAGTTCTGCCCACAAATGTTCTATTGGATTGAGGTCAGGGCTTTGTGCCAATCCCTTGACTTTGTTGTCCTTAAGCAATTTTTCCACAACTTTGGAAGTATGCTTGGGGTCATTGTCCATTTGGAAGACCCATTTGCGACCAAGCTTTAACTGATGTCTTGAGATGTTGCTTCAATACATCTACATAATTTCCCTTCTTCATGATGCCATTTATTTTGTGAAGTGCACCAGTCCCTCCTGCAGCAAAGGAACACCATTCCCACAGTTGGGATGGTGTTCTTCGGCTTGCAATCCTCCCTCTTTTTCCTCCAAACATAGCAATGGTCATTATGGCAAAACAGTTCTATTTTTGTTTCATCAGACCAGAGGACATTTCTCCAAAAATTACGATCTATGTCCACATGTGCAGTTGCAAACTGTAGTCTGGCTTTTTTTATTGGCGATTTTGGAGCAGTGGCTTCTTCCTTGCTGAGCGACCTTTCAGGTTATGTCGATATTGGACTCGTTTTACTGTGGATATAGATACTTTTGTATCCGTTTCCTCCAGCATCTTCACAAGGTCCTTTGCTGTTGTTCTGGGATTGATTTGCACTTTTCGCACCAAAGTATGTTCATCTCTAGGAGACAGAACGCGTCTCCTTCCTAAGCGGTATAATGGCTGCGTGGTCCCATGGTGTTTATACTTGCGTACTATTGTTTGTACAGATGAACATGGTATCTTCAGGCTTTTGGAAATTGCTCCCAAGGATGAACCAGACTGGTGGAGGTCTACAATTTCTTTTCGGAGGTCTTGGCTGGTTTCTTTTGATTTTCCCATGATGTCAAGCAAAGAGGCACTGAGTTTGAAGGTAGGCTTTGAAATACATCCACAGGTACACCCACAATTGTCTCAAATGATGTCAATCAGCCTATCAGAAGCTTCTAAAGCCGTTAGATAATGTCTGGAATTTTCAAAGCTGTTTAAAGGCACAGTCAACTTAGTGTATGTAAACTTCTGTCCCGCTGGAATTGTGATACAGTGAATTATAAGTTAAATAATCTGTCTGTAAACAATTGTTGGAAAAACTACTTGTGTCATGCACAAAGTAGAGGTCCTAACCGACTTGACAAAACTATAGTTTGTTAACAAGAAATTTGTGGAGTGGTTCAAAAATGAATTTGAATGACTCCAACCTAAGTGTATGTAAACTTCCGACTTCAACTGTAAATGGTTGGGTGTCGGTAACCTGTGGCTCCCCTCCAGGTCACAACAGGGTTGGATTTCCAGTTCACTGTGTAGGCAAAGAATGGGATTCAAGAAATGCTTGTGATGATTAGAATTACTACAATTTCTTGAATCCTATTCCTTGCCACTGTGGTGACCCGGAAATCCATAACTTGTCAGTAGCCTCAATAAATCAATTCAGGAATGAGCTATAAGCCAGCAAACCAAGACACTCACCAAGAGAAGCCCTCTAAATATTTTCTGTTCCTGCAATGGGTGACGTTTTACCACAAATGTAACACAATATAAAACTAGTGGTGTTGTATAATGCACTTCCTACTACCCTCCATCCCCAGTCAACCTCCTGGACTTTAGACTTGCAAACATGTTCATGTGACAATTTGTCAATAACTTGAGATAATAATTTTCCCTACCTTGACTCTCACAAGTACTTTTTCCTGGCCAGATCACAAACCCTGGTAGAGGAGGAGAGTCTGCCATTTAAATGACCAAGAGCATGTTGCAATCCTTTGAAGATATGCTCTAAACTAAAACGTTATGCCTTTTAGGCTCGCTTCGAGGCAAGCAACACTGAAGCATGCAATTGAGCACCAGCTGTTCTGGATGACTGTGTGATAATGCTCTTGGTAGCCGATGTGAGCAAGACCTTTAAACAGGTCAATATTCACAAAGCCACGGAGCCAGACGGATTACCAGGACTTGTACTCAAAGCATGCTCGGACCAACTGGCAAGTGTCTTCACTGACATTTTCAACCTGTCCCTGACCGAATCTGTAATTCTTACATGTTTCAAGCAAGCCACCATAGTCCCTGTGCCCAAGAAAGCAAAGGTAGCCTGCCTACATGACTACCGCCCTGTAGCACTCATGTCGGTAGTCATGAAGTGCTTTGAAAGGCTGGTCATGGCTCACATCAACAGCATCCTCCCGGATACCAAAGACCCACTCAAATTCGCATACCGCCCCAACAGATCCACAGATGACACAATCTCAATCGCACTCCACACTGCCCTTTCCCACATGGACAAAAGGAACACCTATGTGAGAATGGTGTTCATTGACTACAGCTCAGCGTTCCATCCTGGGACTAAACATCTCCCTCTGCAACTGGATCCTAGACTTCGTGACGTGGCACCACCAGGTGGTAAGGGTAGGCAACAACACGTCTGCCACGCTGATCCTCAACACGGGGGCCCCTCAGGGGTGTGTACTTAGTCCCCTCCTGTACTCCCTGTTCACCGACAACTGCGTGGCCAAACACAATTCCAACACCATCATTAAGTTTGCTGATGACACAACAGTGGTAGGCCTGATCACCGACAATGATGTGACAGCCTATAGGAGGTCAGAAACCTGACAGTGTGGTGCAAGGACAACAACCTATCCCTCAATGTGATCAAGACAAAGGAGATGATTGTAGACTACAGGAAAAGGAGGAGCGGTTGCATCACCGCCTGGTATGGCAACTGCTCGGCATCTGACCGTTAGGTGCTGCAGAGGGTAGTGCGTACTGCCCAGTACATCACTGGGGCCAAGCTTCCTGCCATCCAGGACCTATATAATAGGCGGTGTCAGAGGGAAGCCCATAAAATTGTCAAAGACTCCAGTCACCCAAGTCATAGACTGTTTTCTCTGCTACCGCATGGCAAGTGGTACCGGAGCGCCAAATCTAGGACCAAAAGTCTCCTTAACAGCTTCTACCCCCAAGCCATAAGACTGCTGAACAATTAATCAAATGGCCACCGGACTATTTACATTGACACCCCCTCTCCATTTGTTTTGTACACTGCTGCTACTCGCTGTTTATTATCTATGCATAGTCACTTCACCCCTACCTACATGTACACTGCTGCTACTCGCTGTTTATTATTTATGCATAGTCACTTCACCCCTACCTACATGTATAAATTACTTTACTGACTTTATTATCCCCATGGGGAAATTTTGTTGCAGTGTCATGTACACGTTTAAAGTGGTGTTTAAATGCAAAACAAATTGACAATACAACTTTCATAACAGTTACATACCAATAAAAAGAGACTGGCCTGCTGGCCTTACTGGGTCGATAGGAACATTAATCCGAGCTATTTAGGAGGGATATCACACCTGGTACAAATTATTGTCTGGATCTGTTTTTCCTGCCGATGGGTGCCCTATACCTGTGCCCAGAGGGGAGTAGTTCAAAGTCCGGGTAAAGGGGGTGGCTTGGGTCTAAAATTATTTTGTGAGCCTCGTGGAGGGCCCTGACCTTAAAGATCTCATTAAGGCCTGTCTGTTTGATTCCAAGTACCTTGCTTGCTGATAATCCTTCTCAGCATATTTCTCTGGCTGACAGTGGCATTGCAAACAACACAAAAAGTTAAAATACTCTCATTGAAAGATTTGTAAAACAGAGTCAGTATAGTACAATTAACATGAAAAGATCCCAGCCTTTTGAGAAAGTACAGTCTCTGTTGACTCTTTTTGTAGATCAGGTCTGTACATTTACTCTACTGAAGTTTATTGTCCAAGAGAACACCCAGATATTTGTATTCCTCTACAATCTCTATGTTCTGACATCTGATAGATGTTGCAGAGGTAGGTGAAGTCTATGCACATCTCTTTGGTCTTATTAGTATTGAGGACCAAGGCAGTGTCATCAGCGAACTGAAACGAGGTGTCTGTCAGGATGGGAACTAGTACAACTATAAGATGTACAGGAGTGGGGACAAAACACATCACCGAGGAGAGCCTGTGTTGGTGGTGCGTATGTCCGACACGTGGGGATTACAACAACACATTTACAGGACTTTGAGAATAATATTAATTGAAAGAGAAGATGTGAGAGGCTACACTGACACAGGTTTCACAACCACAAAATTATAGAGAGCTTCACCAACCAGGAATAGCCAGTCACTATCAGTTAGCATTCAAATGTAGACAGTGCCGGGACAGTATTGACCATGGGTTTGTAGATTAGACTTGCCGTCTTACATGTACTCAATGACTTCCATCACGTTACACACACACAACACCACTTTCATAGGATTTGAATAATGTAACAGGGCAAATTACTTGTATGTTGTTGTTGCCTCAGTGGGATTCCGTTAGAATGGGATGAGTGGTTGGAGGATGGTTGTCCCAGTATCTTTTGTTAGTGGAGCCGAGGACAGCGGGCAGGAGTAGTTCACAGCCGAAGGAGCGATACCCACTTCTTCTCCTCTCTCTATCCTTAGTAGTCTATTAGAGTTGCTTCCGTGCAATGAATCCTTCCTTTGGTCTCAGATAGATAGATTGCGAACTCAGTTGGTCTTGAAGGCAATACAATTTGGAAAAGTTGATCGGTGTTCGGTTGCCAAGCAGATTGGATCACTCAGTTCAACTTGGTGTGGCCGCACCGCAAAGAAACTTGATCTAACATCTGGGCGGACAGGGCATCACGGAACCCTGTTGGTTCTAAGAATTCACCACATTTAGGTTCAGTGAGAGAAATCTGAGATTTCACCGTAAGTGTTTACAGAATGTTCCTTCTGTACAAACACAGTTTAACAGTCCTGACGATGTAATATGAGCCTGTAGGTGCCAAACATAATTTGGGTAAAATCCATACATTTGATGTTACAGCAAAATACCATTATACCCATTTTAATGACATAGGAAAGGAGAAGGAAAATATCACTGGATGATTCAAGGTTATATCAACATGTCATGAGTCCTTCAGTTTGAAACATTGTCTGGAAAACATGTTTTAATGTCCTTTGCGCTATTGGTGACATTTTCTCTTTGTTATAAAGAGTAGAAAAAACTGTTCCTGACTTCTCTCCTCTTGGGATACACATCCCCAGTACTCAAAAACCTGGCTGGTCGTTTACTCAGTACCACATGCAGATCACACGATGGTCTGCTGACTTGCCGAAGGTGTCTGTTTTCTGTCTGCTGACCCCCCCCCAGGGCCATCTCAGAGTCGTAAAAGGCGAAAGGAAGAGCAGTTTGTTTGCTCTCGTGATGGCTTGTAAAGGAGGACGCCATCACTAACAGAACTGTAAGTCTTGGCCTGGAATGTGGACTCACCCACAAACAAAGGTGCATGGTTACTTCGTGGGCTCTCGTTACAACAGGATGCAACTTCATGGTCGCACCAAAGGAAGCTAAGCACCCTGTCATCTTGAATCATTTCCTGACCTAAACTGTGAATGGAGAGACACAAGCGACTGCAACCTATGACAGATAGGAAATTTAGCTTTCAAATATCATTTAGACACAGTTTGGCACCTACAAGCAAATCATTGACACTTGAAATAGATCCAATGTTCATGAATCTCCCATGAACTACAAAGGACATCCTTTCAGTTATGTCATTCAGGGGGAAACTCTATCTTAAAAGCTTTAAATGAGAGTGAATCCCTTAAGATAGCAAATATTATACTACAAGACCTACAGCAGATAGAGACAGAGTAGTTAGCATACTGTAGACTGGGCACCAAATAACAAAAGGCTAGTTAGGTCTATTACTGCAAATTTTAAACTTTAATTTCTGAAGCTTGTTAAACAATGTTGTTTTGTTAGACTTCAGTGCGGCTTTTGACATTATTGATCATAGTCTACTGCTGGAAAAACACGTGTTATGGCTTTACACCCCCTGCTATATTGTGGATAAAGAGTTACCTGTCTAACATAACACAGAGGGTGTTCTTTAATGAAAGCCTCTCCAACATAATCTAGGTAGTATCAGGAATTCCCCAAGGCAGCTGTCTAGGCCCATTACTTTTTTCAATCTTTACAAACGATATGCCACTGGCTTTGAGTAAATCCATGTGTGGATGACTCAACACTATACACATCAGCTAACATTTAACAAAGAGCTGCAGCTCGTTTCAGAATGGGTGGCAAGGAATAAGTGAGTCCTAAATATTTCAAAAACTAAAAGCATTGTATATGGGACAAATCATTCACTAAATCTCAACTAAATCTTGTATTAAATCATGTGGAAATTGAGCAATTTGAGGTGACTAAACTGCTTGGAGTAACTCTGAATTGTAAAACTATCATTGTGAAAACATATTGATACAACAGTAGCTAAGATGGGGAGAAGTCTGTCCATAATAAAGTGCTTCTCTACCTTCTTAACAGCACTATGTACAAGGCAGGTCCTACAGGCCCTAGTTTTGTCGCACCTGGACTATTGTTCAGTCGTGTGGTCAGCTGCCAAAAAAATACCAATTGGCTCAGTAAAGGGCAGCACGGCTGGCCATTGGATGTACACAGAGAGCTAACATTAATAATATTTTTTATGTATTTTTTAATTTCACCTTTATTTAACCAGGTAGGCAAGTTGAGAACAGGTTCTCATTTACAATTGCGACCTGGCCAAGATAAAGCAAAGCAGTTTGACACATACAACAACACAGAGTTACACATGGAGTAAAACAAACATACAGTAGAAAAATAAGTCTATATACAATGTGAGCAAATGAGGTAAGGGAGGTAAAGGCAAAAAAAAGGCCATGGTGGCAAAGTAAATACAATATAGCAAGTAAAACACTGGAATGGTAGACTTGCAGTGGAAGAATGTGCAAAGTAGAAATATAAATAATAAATAAATAAATACAGTAGGGGAAGGGGTAGTTGTTTGGGCTAAATTATAGATGGGCTATGTACAGGTGCAGTAATCTGTAAACTGCTCTGACAGCTGGTGCTTAAAGCTAGTGAGGGAGATACAGTGGGGCAAAAAAGTATTTAGTCAGCCACCAAAAAATATCCAGAAAATCACATTGTAGGATTTTTTATGAATTTATTTGCAAATTATGGTGGAAAATAAGTATTTGGTCACCTACAAACAAGCAAGATTTCTGGCTCTCACAGACCTGTAACTTCTTCTTTGAGAGGATATTCTGTCCTCCACTCGTTACCTGTATTAATGACACCTGTTTGAACTTGTTATCAGTATAAAAGACACCTGTCCACAACCTCAAACAGTCACACTCCAAACTTCACTATGGCCAAGACCAAAGAGCTGTCAAAGGACACCAGAAACAAAATTGTAGACCTGCACCAGGCTGAGAAGACTGAATCTGCAATAGGCAAGCAGCTTGGTTTGAAGAAATCATCTGTGGGAGGAATTATTAGGAAATGGAAGAAATAATCTCCCTCAATCTCAATCCCTCGATCTGGGGCTCCACGCAAGATCTCACCCCGTGGGGTCAAAATGATCACAAGAACGGTGAGCACCATCCCAGAACCACACGGGGGGACCTAGTGAATGACCTGCAGAGAGCTGGGACCAAAGTAACAAAGCCTACCATCAGTAACACACTACGCCGCCAGGGACTCAAATCCTGCAGTGCCAGACGTGTAAGCCCCTGCTTAAGCCAGTACATATCCAAGCCCGTCTGAAGTTTGCTAGAGAGCATTTGGATGATCCAGAAGAGGATTGGGAGAATGTCATATGGTCAGATGAAAACAAAATATAACTTTTTGGCAGAAACTCAACTCGTTGTGTTTGGAGGACAAAGAATGCTGAGTTGCATCCAAAGAACACCATACCTACTGTGAAGATTGGGGGTGGAAACATCATGCTTTGGGGCTGTTTTTCTGCAAAGGGACCAGGACGACTGATCCGTGTAAAGGAAAGAATGGGGCCATGTATCGTGAGATTTTGAGTGAAAACCTCCTTCCATCAGCAAGGGCTGAAGATGAAACGTGGCTGGGTCTTTCAGCATGACAATGATCCCAAACACACCGCCCAGGCAACGAAGGAGTGGCTTCGTAAGAAGCATTTCAAGGTCCTGGAGTGGCCTAGCCAGTCTCCAGATCTCAACCCCATAGAAAATCTTTGGAGGGAGTTGAAAGTCCGTGTTGCCCAGCAACAGCCCCAAAACATCACTGCTCTAGAGGAGATCTGCATGGAGGAATGGGCCAAAATACCAGCAACAGTGTGTGAAAACCTTGTGAAGACTTACAGAAAACTTTTGACCTCTGTCATTGCCAATAAAGGGTATATAACAAAGTATTGAGACACTTTTGTTATTGACCATAATTTGCAAATAAATTCATTAAAAATCCTACAATGTGATTTTCAGGATTTTTTTTCTTCTCATTTTGTCTGTCATAGTTGAAGTGTACCTATGATGAAAATTACAGGCCTCTCTCATCTTTTTAAGTGGGAGAATTTGCACAATTGGTGGCTGACAAAATACTTTTTTGCCCCACTGTAAGTGTTTCCAGTTCCAGAGATTTTTGTAGTTCGTTCCAGTCATTGGCAGCAGAGAACTGGAAGCATGCATGTCAATGTCTCCTGGCTCAAAATGGAGGAGAAATTGACTTCATCACTACTTGTATTTGTGAGAGGTTTTGATATATTGAATGCACCGAGCTGTCTGTTTGAACTACTGGCACACAGCTCGGACACCCATGCATACCCCACAAGACATGCCACCAGGGGTCTCTTCACAGCCCCCAAGTCCAGAACAGACTATAGGAGGCACACAGTACTACAAAGAGCCATGACTACATGGAACTCTATTCCACATCAAGTAACTGATGCAAGCAGTAACATTTGATTTAAAAAAACAGATAAAAATAGACCTTATGGACCAGCGGGGACTGTGAAGCAACACAAACATAGGCACAGACACATGCATACATACATAGACGTACACATGGATTTTGTGTTGTAGATATGTGGTAGTGGAGTAGGGGCCTGAGGGCAAACACTTACTGTGTTGTGAAATCTGTTGTGAATGAATTGTAATAATTTTGCTGGACCCCAGGTGCCTGGCAGCACCTACTGGGGATCCAAAATACATACAAATACAAAAACAATCATGTTTTTAAGGGAGCGGATTCAAACACTTTTTAAAAGGAACTTGCACCACACCTGTACATACTGGAGTGTGATCTTCAGTTTTGGACTCTGTATAGCCTTCCTGGGACACACCATATTGTACTTGCTATGTCAAACACAGTCTACACTGAGTCAGATCACCTTGGTGTTCTTCTCCCAGCAGTTCTGCCTGCTCATCGGCAGCTCTATCGGAGGGGTCTTCAAGAAAACGTGAGTGACTATTCATACAGTCCTCTGATCCCTGTGTGAAGCATTTTATGGAGATCCAGCCCGGTGAATACATCTTAGATTATACAAGAAGAGCCTATTTCTGCTCACACAGTAGTCATCTTGACAAGGACTTGGGCACAACTGTGCTAGTTGAATTCTCTCAAAAAATTCTCACAAGAAATATGGCTGTTATTTGAGATTGAAGCTCAGGGAATGCATCAGAAAATTTGGGAATTACCTCTGTAGCCTATTGTATTCATAGTGACGCCCTAGTCAGCATACTTTGTACAATTGAATCATAGTGTTGGCTAACATCGTGTTCAATGTTTGATCCATTCAAACCTATAGTATGTGTGTATGTTATCTCTAGTAAGATAATAGCGCCCCCCCTCGTAACAAAGGTTGTTTGTTCAGTGCTCTAGCTGCCCTGTTTTTGTCCTTGCTACTTATCTCTGTAATATTTGCCATCATCCCCCTTCTGCCATAATATGCTGCTGTTGGATATCGCCATGGCTGTGTCCGGTCTGGCCATGTGCATCATTGACACCAATGGCAATATCCAGGTTGTCGCCATCTATCAGACGGACTCGGCTGTCTTTCGCCAGGTGAGAGAAGTAACTATGCCCAGTTCAGTTGAGTATTTTGAGTACATTTTTTCCCCATACACATCACAATTTCTTGTTTTTGCAGGCCCTACACTTCTTCATTGTGTTTGAGCCCTCTGATTGTGGATCCCTCCCTGTCCAGGACAGGCTGCAGGATTGGGAACATGACAGAGAATGTGATAGAGATCATGCACCACTTTAGGAACACACTGAATGGTCCTGTTCATGACCGATTGCCTTGTTCTGTTAACTATGCAGCCTGGTCCATATTAGTGTATGTATAAAGCAATGGATTATTCTGTGGACTTCCACGTTCTATTCCCAGGGTGCAGATGCAGGCTTTGTGTACACATACGCAGTGTCTCCGGTCCCCCATGTCTCTACCAAATAAGACCGCGGGATACCTGGCTAGGACAAGCATTTCGCTACACCTGCAATAACATCTGCTAAACATGTGTATGTGACCAATAACATTAGATTTGATTTAGTATCTCGATGGGCAGCCACCACTGTAGGATGTCTGGTGTCCATCCCTCTCACTGTGCGCTTCCAGCCCATTCGACTGCTCATGATCAATCTGGTAATGCAAATGATAGATAGAACACTTTATTGATCACCAAGGGAAATTTACTAACATTAATTGAGGGATGTAATTAGAACTTCATTATATTTTCATGACAATACATTTTAATAATGGAACACGAGTCACTTTAATAATGTTTAAACAATGTTTATATACGGCTTTACTCATCTTATATGTATACACTGTATTCTATTCTACTGTATTTAGTCATGGCCACTTTGACACTGATCAACCTAATATTTATATATTTCTTAATTACATTGTTTTACTTGTAGATGTGTAAATTGTTGTGAATTGTTTTTAGATACTACTGCACTGTTGGAGCTATAAAACACACGCATTTTGCTACACCCGCAGTAACATCTGCTAAATATGTGACCAATACATTTGATTTGACAATTTTTGCTACATACTTTATACTTTACATACTCTATTGTTAAGAAAAGTGTATATTTTTTAATTAAAGGGAAACCTCGGGATTTGTCTCTACTTCCCTGTGACATACAAATTAATGGTTACCCTTTTTATGTCTCTGCATCCAGTATGAAGGAAGTTAGAGGTAGTTTCGCAAACCGATGCTATCTAGCATTGGCGCAATTAGTAGCATGCTAGCAGTTACCATAGACTTCCAGTCATAACGCTAGTTAGCTACCTCCTTCAAACTGCACGCAGAGACATAAAATTAAATTTACAGGTTAATCGGACTCTGGGGAATAAAGGGCATCATTGCCAAAATCCTGAAGTATCACTTTAAGTGTAAATATTTGTATTTATTATGTCCCAGAGTTACCATCCACTACATCATCAAAACAGCAGGTCTAACAAAGTGCCACTTGTCCACTAAAGCTCTGATTATAGTAGAGTTGTGGGGTAGAGATTGCTGACTTTCAACACTTGATGGTACACACATGTGGTGTTCCCTCAACATCAAGACGGGCCCTTCTTAATTCAATTGGTGACCGAATGTAGAAATGAAATAATATTATGACACAGCACGATTTATTTAGACATAGTAGATTTTCTGTAAATAGATTTAGCTAAAAGAAAATATGCTGATTGCAAATCAGATGTCTCTAATACTGAACGTTTCACTGATGAACACCTTTACACTCTAAATAGCAGACAAAGTCTCTGTCACGTATCTTGATCCATACATTATTGATCAGATTAAATGAAAAACTGTACTGGCAGACAGTTTTTCATTTTCTCTCAGGATTAATGCCCATGAGTCAACCTCTAATTTATTTTCTCCCCGTCAACCTCTCTTTTGTCTCGGTCTGTCGCATTGGCACACACACCCCCCTCCTTGAAGCCTTTGGTATGCTGGCCACATCAACGTCAAAGTTACTGTAGACGGCATAAACTACAGATAAGTGTCTCAGGCCTCCTCTCCCTCCCATCTCCTGAATAATTATACTTAATGATGAGTGAGAATGTTACAGACGCACAAATATCATACCCCCAAGACATGCTAACCTCATCATTTCAATAACTGAGGAGGTTAGCATTTTTGGGGGAGTATGATATTTGTGCATCTGTAAATTTTTCACTCATCATTCATCGCGATTCATTCAGGACTAATCGGTAATCATGGCAGCATCCACATTAATGTAGAAGTGTTTAGAAATATATTATTCTTATTTACAATAAAAGTGACTCCAAAATGACAAAACACATGATTTAACATTAAATTCTATTGGGCACAAAATAATCTGAAACGCAATCAAAACAAACAGCAAAAGTCACAAGCTTAATGTAATCATTGCATGCTAGGACTATGGGACCAAATACTACACTTTCGACTACTTTAAAATGCATAAGTACATTTGTCCCAATACTTTTGGTCCCCTACAATGGGGGGACTATTTACAAAAAGTGCTGTAATTTCTAAAAGGTTAACCCGACATGGATGAAAATACCCTCAAATTAAAGATGACAGTCTGCACATTAACCTCATAGTCATTGTGTCATTTCAAATCCAAAGTGCTGGAGTACAAAGCCAAAAAAACAACAAAAATGTGTCACTGTCCCAAAACTTTTGGAGCTCACTGCATCATCATATCAAGATCCTCTTTAAGACATACTGTTTGTTGATTTTTTTGAAAAGCCATAATATTACAATTGTTCTTGACAAAGCACACTTTTAGGTCAAAGGTATTTTCCCGGTATCTTTTAAGAGTTCATATCTAGTGAACTCTAGTTTTAGTGGGATTCCATTTTGAAAGGGCTACAAAATCTAAAGCTCTCCTCCTTACACTGATAAAACAAAATGGTGGAAGAGAAAAAAGTAAGGGTGACACATAACAGAGGATTAGTTTATGTGGAAGGGGAGATTTCCCTAAATGGATGTAACACTAGACTAGATTGATGTGTCAAGTATTTATGCATATCATGCACAAAAGGCCTAAGCGTTTTAACAATGTCCATGCATGAACATATACATCTGTAATGTGCAGTAGCAGTGGAGATTCAATCCAAACAGCAGAAAACTCCATTAGCAGGCTGCATTTGTTGCCAGACACAGAGATAATAGGGGTGGTGCTGATTTGGATAAAACTAGCATTGTTGTTCACCTGGAAACTGTATATGTGGTCACACAACAGAAAAACAAACCACCAGATGAGGCATCACACACTACAGTCTAGGAAGTGTTTTTTACAGACATCTGGACAGAGATAAGTATATTGTGATTTATTCTCCTCTATTACAACATTTCTTTCCCTCTCTACCTCCACCCTTCCCTCTCCTCCCCTGCACTCAGCCATAGTGAGTAGAGCAGTGAAGCGCGTCTCAGGGAGACCTGGTGAACAGTAATGAACTGAGCCTGTGCATCTATTTGAGGGAAAGTGAGGAGAGAGGAAAGAGAGAGAGAGTAGAGTGGGGGCCGGGGGGTGGCGGCGGGGAGACTGAGTGTGGGCTTTTCTAGAAGCACTGATGCAGTACAAGGATGCAGGCAGACAGGGAGTAGAGTGGGGATGCAGGCAGACGGAGTAGAGTGGGGATGCAGGCAGACAGGGAGTAGAGTGGGGATGCAGGCAGACAGGGAGTAGAGTGGGGATGCAGGCAGACAGGGAGTAGAGTGGGGATGCAGGCAGACAGGGAGTAGAGTGGGGATGCAGGCAGACAGGGAGTAGAGTTGGGATGCAGGCAGACAGGGAGTAGAGTGGGGATGCAGGCAGACAGGGAGTAGAGTGGGGATGCAGGCAGACAGGGAGTAGAGTGGGGATGCAGGCAGACAGGGAGTAGAGTGGGGATACAGGCAGACAGGGAGTAGAGTGGGGATGCAGAGCGAGGGGAAGCAGATTCATTACTCCCCTCTAACCATTCTCCAACCTACTCTATTTTACTTATTTTTTTCTCATCAGAATATCTACAGCGGTGAACAAGTTGTCATGACATCATGTCCTAAACCTTTTCACTCATTAAATCTTTAACAATTCACTTTTATTCTCCCTCTGGTTTCTTCCACTTTATTTCTCTCCTCTTGTTCTTACTTATAGAGTAGCTAATTTTCTACCCCCCTTCCCTTCGGCCAGTTTTTTTAAAGCAGAGGGGAATGTGTTAACAGGGGAAGCGGATGGAGGGAGGAGGAGAAAGGTGAGGTAGAGAGAGAATGTGGCTAAGAGCGGGGCACAGCGCCTGCTGTCTTCATCCCTGCACCGCAAGCGGCATTCTCCCTCTGCCAGTGATGAGGACTCTTAAAGAGGACAAAGAAGGAAGAAAGAATAGTGAAAAAGCTCTCTGAGCAATGAGGATACCAGGATTTTTCTGCATTGATTTGAGTCCCACTGCTTCTCTCAGACATGTTCCATTTGCCTGCTCTTTTCTTCCATGTCAATCCACTACTTTTCTGTGCTGGGAGAAGATATCAAAGTTCATGTCAATGTCGGCAGTTACAATGTAACAGATGAAACCAAATGTACAAAAAAAACCTTCCAACCCAGAGGTTGATAAACAATGAATCTTTGGGAAGATTCAGCAGCCATCCGCCACCTGCAAAGATCAACTGGAGTTCCAGGGTTGAAAGGAAGGGGACTCACACAATAGATGCCCCCCTACAACCCTCTCTTTTATCCTCACCACCCAACACACATGGGCACACTGCCAACTCGGAATCTTAAGAACTCTCATTCAAAAGAACCCCCCTTAAGAAGGGGATTTGTTTAAAGCCAGGACCCTTTCTCTCTCCCAGTCCTTGTATTTTCCCCCTTTCATATCCCCATGAGAAGAGCGATTTTTGCTTGATTATTCTCCGACACCGCAACTGGGATTTCTAAAATTGCCACTCCAGCAGCGTTTTGTCAGATTTATGAATTTGTAAGTATTTGCTGCAATTGATCCTGCAAAGCTCTCCCTCTTTCCGTTTTCATTCTGCTTTACTCCCTCTACCACTTTCTCCTCCAGCTCACACATGAACTCCTCCCCCCATTACCCATTGTCTCTCTATACAGTGTCAGTGAAGGGATGCCATTCTCGCTCTAGCGTGGACACAGCCAGAGGAGGAGGAAATGGAGGTAAGTGAGAGATTTATTACAAAGAATAAATCTGTCTATCAGTAAACTATGGGCTATGCCATTAATTTGTATTTTAACTGTACGTATAAACTAATTATACATTCATTGGTAATTGTTTTCTGAATTAAATGCAGTTTCAAACAAGAGGATCTTACAGTTGTTCTGCTGCTTACAGAACGCACTGTTTGCCTGTGATCGTTACTGTGTAGGCTGACAGTAGTAGGTGCATGTGTATTGAATGAATATTGGGTTGTAATGTGACTGGCTGGACATTTGGGTGCTGTCCTTTATTCCTGTGTAATGGGGGAAACAAGTAAAAACCTCTGTGAGATGGTTTCGGTTTAAATCACAGAGTTTAAAACGCAACTGCAAATGGTGGAATGTATCTTATCCTGCATTGTAATAGTGAAGGGCCCCATTAAATGCAACCCAGAACCTCTGCACTTAGATGTCTCTTTTTCTATGTTCTATGTTGTTTAGTCCATTACTCTATAGACAGATACACACCTGGTATGTGATTACAAACACACAGACATACACATCTGGTGTGTGAGACAGTGTGACAATTACTCCAATTGGCTCCCAGTAGAGATTAAACGTTGTAGGATGTTTGGGATTAGCGCTAATCCTCCTCCCTGAGATTCACCTTATCTTCTGGCCAGTGTCTGACACACACAGCAAAACAGAGCAGAGGCCTTGCTAATTTATGCCAAGACATGCATCAGTAGGCTCCCTGGAGTTAAGGGATCTGGAGGACGGAGGGGGCCAGAGGGGCCTGTCAACTCAGGGTTTGAATTGGGTGTCTGGGGAAAGCAGGCATTAGGGTTGTGAGAGCTCACTGATTTCCAATAAAGTGAGCAGGGAATATTCTCACCAATAATAGCCATCTAATGTCTGCGGGTCAAATGAAATGTTCACCCAGGCTGGCAGGGAGACTATTAGAACAGAATAATAATGAGATGGGACAGTGAGACAATGGCAGGCAAGATGGTAAGTTACCTGGCCAGAAGAACATTATTATAGAATGTTAGGTACTGTAGGGTCTTCATATCTAAATAATTAAATCCAGGAACATATGACAAGGAAAGATCTGAATGTACTGTAGCCTTAGCTCTGTTGCATATTGGCCTGTACTCTGTACACTTCCTGTCTTAAGATGGCCTGGCTGTTTTGCAACTATAATACAGCCATATACAACCCCCATATGGTCAAAGAACAAAGCTGCTTGGCAGTCTATAAACGTCATACCCTTTTTGTGTTTTGTCTGAATAACTTGAGACTGGCTAACACATAAGCCCTGCTCTGCAGTGGACAGTCACAGCCCTACAGGAAGCTTTGAGTTCAGAGAAGAAGAAAAAAAACTGTTTGCCTCAATGGGTCTTTTGTTGTTTGAGTTGGAGACACAGCAAGCACCAGAAACCCTGAACACTGACTGACAAATACCTGGCCCCCCTGTGCCTCAAATGCCACTCGATACAATGTCAACAAATACTGCCTCTGTCCTCCTCAGTTGCCCATTTTCTTCTCTGAGCTAGACTAGATCAACCTTGGATTTTTATGTTTTGTACTTTTTCCTCAGCAGAGATGGCCAGCTTGATTAACCCCTAAAAAAGTGTACATGGTAAGTTTCTGACAGGTACAGACCAATAGAAACATGGGGAGAAGGGGAGAGTTAACAGTGATTTGCGTATGCGTTTCAGCCAGAAGAGCTGCACAGAAGACATCGCACTAATGGTAAGTATAGTTGGCCCCTTTGTTAAATAATGTGTTCAGATGTTTATCTCTATGTATTTTGGGTATGCGGTATAGGGAATTGGTTTGTAAATGAAGCAAAATACTTTCTATTGCATTGTTTTTAAAATAATTTTGTGTGCAAATATTTTCTCACTGAGTGGGGATATTGTTGTATTGGACCTATCCTGGAAGACCCAGTTAGGCTACCATCTTTGATTGAACAAGGCCAAGAGTCTCTGAAAATAGCATACAGTGCCTTACATACAGTGCACATTTTGTTTTAAGGTGGGATTAAAAAGGATTTAATTGTACTTTTTTATCAATAATATACACAAAATACTCCGTAATGTCAAAGTGGAAGACAAAATATAACATTTGCAAAACAAATATGAACAAATTGTAATATATCTTGATTATATAAGTATTCAACCCCCTGAGTCAATACAAACTAGAATCACCTCTGGCAGTGATTACAGCTGTGCGTCTTTCTGGGTAAGTATCAAAGAGCTTTGCACACCCGGAGTGTACAATATTTGCACATTCTTTGTTAAATTCTTCAAGCTCTGTCAAGTTGGTTGTCGATCATTGCTAAACAGCCATTTCCAATTCTTGCCTTCTAAGTAGGTGACACTGGAACATTCAATGTCATCTTGGTAAGCAACTCCTGTGTATATTTGGTCTTGTATTTTAGGTTATTGTCCTGCTGAAAGGTGAATTAGCTCTATTCCGTTTATTTTTATCCCAAAAATCTCCCTAGACTTTGCTGATGACAAGCATACCCATAACATGATGCAGCCACCACCATGCTTGAAAATATGAAGAGTGGTACTCAGTGATATGTTGTATTGGATTTGCCACAAACATAATGCTTTATATTCAGAACAAAGTTAACTTATTTGCTGCATTTTTTGCAGTTTGACTTACAAAAAAATAGTGTCTTATTGTAAACAGGATGCATGTTTTGGAATATTTTTATTCTGTACAAGCTTCCTTCATTTAGGTTAGTTTTGTGGAGTAACTACAATGTTGTTGATCCATCCTCAGTTTTCTTCTATCACAGCCAACTCCGCAACTGTTTTAAAGTCACCAGTGGCCTCATGGTGAATCCCTGAGCAGTTTCCTTCCTCTATAGTAATTGAGGTAGGAAGGACACCTGTATCTTTGTAGTGACTGGGTGTGTCAATACACAATCCAAGAGTACTTAATAACCACCATGCTCAAAGGGATATTGAATGTCTGCTTTTTGACTTTATTTACCCATCTACCAATAGGTGTTCTTAATTGCGAGGCATTGGAAAAACTCCCCTGGTCTTTGTGGTTGCATCTGGGTTTGAAATTCACTGCTCGATTGAGGGACCTTACAAATAATTGTATGTGTGGAGTACATGAGGTAGTAATTAAAAATCATATTAAACACTATTATTGCACACAGAGGGAGTCCATGCAACTTGTTATTTGACTTATTAAGTCCAATTTTACTCATGAATTTATTTAGGCTTGCCATAACAAAGGGGTTGAATACTTGTTGACTCGGGACATTTCAGCTTTTCATTTTTTATTAATTTGTAAAATTGTCTAAAAACATAATTCCACATTGACATTATGGGATATTGTGTGCAGGCCAATGACACAAAATCTCAATTTAATCCATGTTAAAGTCAGGCTGTAACAACAAAATGCGGGGGTGTGAATACTTTCTGAAGACACTAACTTAAACGGGCAGAATTATGTCCATGCAACTAAAGCTTATCGTCCTGTTCCCAATCCCAAATACGGACTCTATCTGTTTGCACAAAGATTTAGTTAATTGCCCAAATCTGCTTAGTTCTCTGTGTCTCAGTCATGAATGAATCAATGCTGAGGTCATTTTCTAATCCTTTGTCAGTGGTTCCAAAAGTCAGGAAGAGGCCTGCCACTGAACAGAAAGGACTGTTTACGTAAACCTTCTTGTATTCACTGCTTCCCTTTAAACCACAAACCCCCTTTTGATTAACGTTCTACCTTTTCCCTTCAGACATTGACTGAAAGCAGTGTTTTTTTTCATCAAAGATTATTGTCTGTAATTACCCTTGGGAATTAAATGTTTGAGATAGGAGGATATTTTAGACTAAAGCATTGAATAGGGATAGCTCTGTCAAAAACACAATTCTCATTTGTTCACTGAGGGATCAGTTGAAAAAAGAAAAACATAATAAGATACTATCATTTAATTCCTCCGAGTCCCCAGTTGAATACTACCAGTTCAGTTCCTTTGGTTAATTATTCATGGAGATGTGAGTTTTAAATCCTGAGCACTGCCTCCCTGCAACCTGCCCTGATTATTCCTCTTTTTTAGCTTGTGATATCAAAATCATAAGTGTGCCACACGGCATTGAACATATTGCTGCATATCATTTGGGAAGCTAATAAACAAAATAAGCACATTGGGATTATTTAGTAGTTTGATGTTTTCTCTGATCCTTTGGCCATGCCTGTGTTCTATGGCTTTCTATTCCTATGTGATTTCTCTCTGGTATGTCATGTAGGGTTTAAAGCCATTGGGTACAGAGTGGAAATGCAACAAGGGTACTGACTGTATCCTAAACATAGACCATGATGAAGGAATATCACTTTTCCCCTATCACTGGCAGGAATTCATAGCCCCGTTTATTATTGTCCTTTATCTATATCACAAAATAATGTCTCAAAATCAACAACAGGCTCATCATCAATTAACTGAAAAGTCCAAATGTCCTGTCTGAAAATGAAACTAATCAGCTGTCCATCATTTAGGAACAAGTGCTGTGAAAAAGTATTTGCCCCCTGATTTCTTATTTTTTTGCACATTTGTCACACTTAAATGTTTCAGATCAAACAAATTTAAACATTACACAAAGATAACCCAAGTAAACACAAAATGCAGTTAAGTGATGATTTCATTTATTAAGGGAAAAAAGCTATCCGAACCTTCATGAAAAAGTAATTGCCCCCTAAACCTAATAACTGGTTGTGCCACCCTCAGCAGCAAAAACTGCAATCAAGCCGTTGCGATACCTAGCAATGAGTCTTTCACATTGCTGTGGAGGAATTTTGGCCCACTCTTCTTTGCAGAATCGTTTTAATTCAGCCACATTGGAAGGTTTTCAAGCATGAATCGCCTTTTTAAGGTCACACCACAGCATCTCAATTGGATTCATGTCCGGACTTTGACTAGGCCACTCCAAAACCTTCATTTTGTTTAAGCCATTCAGAGGTGGATTTGCTGTTGTGTTTCGGATCATTGTCCTGCTTGCAGAACCCAAGTACGCTTCAGCTTGAGGTCACGAACTAATGGCCGGACATTCTCCTTCAGGATTTTTTGGTAGAGAGCAGAATTCATGGTTCCATCAATCACAGCAAGTTGTCCAGGTCTTGAAGCAGCCCCAGACCATCACACTATCACCACCATATTTGACTGTTGGTATGATGTTCTTTTTCTGAAATGCTGTGTTACTTTTACGCCAGATGTAACGGGACGCACACCTTCCAAAAAGTTAAACTTTTGTCTCATCAGTCCACAGAATATTTTCCCAAAAGTCTTGGGGATCATCAAGATGTGTTACGATCGTTGGAAGCATACTCGGACCAACGTGCAGCGTGATCTGGATTCCACATCTTTTTATTTAAAGTAAGTGAACCACACAACAAAAGAATCAAGGAAACGTGACGACAATGGAGTGCTAACATGCAACTACACAAACAATATCCTACAAAACACAGGTGGAAAAAATGCTACTTAAATATGATCCCCAATTAGAGACAACGATTACCAGCTGCCTCTAATTGGGAATCATACAAAATCACCAACATAGAAAAATACAACTAGAACCCCACATAGAAATAATAAACTAGACTAAACCCCCAGTCATGCCCTGACCTACTCCACCATAGACAATAAGGGCTCTCTATGGTCAGGACGTGACAAGATGTTTTTTGCCAAAAGTGAGACGAGCCTTTACGTTCTTTTTGACGAGCCTTTACGTTATTTTTTCAGCAGTGGTTTTCGCCTTGGAACTCTGCCATGGATGCCATTTTTGCCCAGTCTCTTTCTTATGGTTGAGTCATGAACACTGACCTTAACTGAGGCAAGTGAGGCCTGCAGTTCTTTAGATGTTGTTGTGGGTTCTTTTGTGACCTCTTGGATGAGTCGTCGCTGCGCTCTTGGGGTAATTTTGGTAGGCTGGCCACTTCTGGGAAGTTTCACCAATGTTCCAAATTTTCTCCATTTGTGGATAATGGCTCTCACCGTGGTTCGCTGGAGTCCCAAAGCTTTAGAAATGGCTTTGTAACCCTTTCCAGACTGATAGATGTCAATTACTTTGTTTCTCATCTGTTCCTGAATTTCTTTGGATCGCAGCATGATGTCTTTTTTTCCAGATATTTTGGCCTACTTCATTTTGTCATACAGGTTCTATTTAAGTGATTTCTTGATTCAACAGGTCTGGCAGTAATCAGGCCTGGGTGTGGCTAGTGAAATTGAACTCAACTTTCCCAAAAATTTGATTAACCACAGTAAATTCATGATTTAACAAGGGGGGGCAATCACTTTGTCACATAGGGCCATGAAGGTTCGGATAGCTTTTTTCCCTTAATAAACAAAATTATCACTTAAAAACTACATTGTGTGTTTACTTGGGTTATCTTTGTGTAATATTAACATGTGTTTGATGATCTGAAACATTTAAGTGTGACAAATGTGCAACAAAAAAAAGAAATCAGGAAGGGGGCAAATACTTTTTCACAGCACTGTATTATGTTTCTGCTTTAGGCTATCCTTTGTGTTGTACTTTTTGCAGTTTTAAAGACAATTTCCTGAAATTCTACACATTTTGCCAAGACTTATGCCATGTTAATGATATCTAAGTGAGAGTGATAAACTAAATTAATGGGCCCCCCCCTGGAGGTCAGGGCCCCTGGGCACAAGTTTAGATAGCTGGCTAGACTAACTTACATGACACTGCAACAAAATTTCCCCATGGGGACAATAAAGTCAGTAAAGTAATTTGTACATGTAGGTAGGGGTGAAGTGACTATGCATAAATAATAAACAGCGAGTAGCAGCAGTGTACATGTAGGTAGGGGTGAAGTGACTATGCATAAATAATAAACAGCGAGTAGCAGCAGTGTACAAAACAAATGGAGGGGAGAGTGTAAATATAAATAGTCCGGTGGCCATTTGATTAATTGTTCAGCAGTCTTATGTCTTGGGGGTAGAAGCTGTTTTGGTCCTAGATTTGGTGCTCAAGTTTACTGTGCTTTTAAATAGCTTTGAAAATCCCAGAAAATTATGACACAGCTTTTGAAACTTCTGATAGGCTAATTGACATAATTTGAGTCAATTGTGGGTGTGCCTGTGGATGTATTTCAAACTCAGTGCCTCTTTGCTTGACATCATGGGAAAATCAAAAGAAATCAGCCAAGACCTCAGAAAAAGAATTGTAGACCTCCACAAGTCTGGTTCATCCTTGGGAGCAATTTCCAAATGCCTGAAGGTACCACGTTCATCTGTACAAACAATAGTATGCAAGTATAAACACCATGGGACCACGCAGCCATTATACCGCTTAGGAAGGAGACCCATTCTGTCTCCTAGAGATGAATGTATTTGGTGCGAAAAGTGCAAATCAATCCCAGAACAACAGCAAAGGACCCTGTGAAGATGCTGGAGGAAACAGGTACAAAAGTACCTATATCCACAGTAAAACAAGTCCTATATCGACATAACCTGAAAGGCCGCTCAGCAAGGAAGAAGCCACTGCTCCAAAACCGCCATATAAAAGCCAGACTATGGTTTGCAAAAGCACATGAGAACAAAGACTGTACTTTTTGGGAGAAATGTCCTCTGGTCTGATGAAACAAAAATAGAACTGTTTGGCCATAATGACCATTGTTATGTTTGGAGGAAAAAGGGGGAGGCTTGCAAGCCGAAGAACACCCTCCCAACCGTGAAGCACGGGGTGGCAGCATCATGTTGTGGGGGTGCTTTGCTGCAGGAGGGATTGGTGCACTTCACAAAATAGATGGCATCATGAGGATGGAAAATTACGTGGATATATTGAAGCAACATCTCAAGACATCAGTCAGGAAGTTAAAGCTTGGTCGCAAATGTGTCTTCCAAATAGACAATGACCCCAAGCATATTTCCAAAGTTGTGGCAAATTGGCTTAGAGACAACAAAGTCAAGGTGTTGGAGTGGCCATCACAAAGCCCTGACCTCAATCCTATAGAAAATGTGTGGGCAGAACTGAAAAGCATGTGCGAGCAAGGAGGCCTTACAAACCTGACTCTGTTACACCAGCTTTGTCAGGAGGAATGGGCCAAAATTCACCCAACTTATTGTGGGAAGCTTGTGGAAGGCTACCTGAAACATTTGACCCAAGTTAAACTATTTGAAAGGCAATGCTACCAAATGCTAATTGAGTGTGTAAAAAACTTCTGACCCACTGGGAATGTGAAGAAAGAAACACATTGGTGCGGCTGGCTTCCGGGTTGGATGGCGCTGTGTTAAGAAGCAGTGTGGCTTGGTTGGGTTGTGTATCGGAGGACGCTTGACTTTCAACCTTCGTCTCTCCCGAGCCCGTACGGGAGTTGTAAGCGATGAGACAAGATAGTAGCTACTAAACAATTGGATACCACGAAATTGGGAAGAAAAAGGGGTAAAAAAAAAAGAAAAAAATATAGTATTTATTCTCGGAGCGCGCTGCCATGTAACCACGAACAACAGTTTATATACAAAATATGACATCATAGGTTATAAAACATTCTTTCTCCCAAAGTTTATTCCCACCCCTTTGCTCTCTCCCTCCAGAAACACAGTTAAATGAGATAAACCTTCTGAAGTTTTCATCCATCACCATTCAGCAGACAGTTCCAGCTAATGGAAAACCTAAGAAAACACACACTGCCTTATCTGAACAGCTAAGTTGAGTCGGTTCAACCATAGGTTAATGACCCTTTCTGCTTACTTAAAAAAAAACACTTCCAATCTTCTCCAACCTGGCTGGAATGGTATTTATTTAATGTAATTACCCCCCTTGTTATATGCTCCACAATCCCTCACTTATGAATTCATATTGTTAATCAGATATATTAAAACAGAGTATAAGTTTACTTAGTTACAGTTCTATTTAAAATGGGGATATTGTTAAGTCATTATTCATAACATTCCTATCAGGTGGTTAGCTACCAGTCTTTCTTTCCGGCTCTCTCTGCTTCGTATAGTAGCCAACCAGACCTAATATTGATGATGTAGGCTAAATCAAGTGTTAATCAAATGATGAATGAATCCTGCTGATGTGGCAGTACTGTTGATATTTAAACCATGTAGCTAGCTACACACACTCGACCGATGACCGCGTCTGTCAAGCCATGCATGTTTGGAGACAGGGCAGACAAGGGAAAAAGGCGCAACCTGTTGCGGCGCAGGCTCTGTACAGGGCATATCAACAGGGGCAACCAACAGACGAACGGGGTGGCGAACTTCACTCACAACGACTTGTGGGCAGTGGGTTCCGAACAGCAATGACAAAACAATTACACAAAAAGTATTTTGGTGGAAATTATACCACCACCCAAAAGGCCACTTTGGAGACTGGAAGGGCAAAAGGGCATGTGCTCTGCACATGTAGAGCCCTATACGTGTACGCGCCTGCTGTGAACCTCATTGGTATCGGCATGTTAAAGTTTATGCTAAGAATGAAACATCTCTACATCTTATTGTTTATACCAATAGCTCAAACCTGGTCAAGTAGAAGCTTCTTTATTTTTATTTTGTCACCAATGTGTGGAAACTAAATATACCTTCTTTCCCAAATGATGTCCCAGCCAGCCTCACAAGTAAAAGTAGACTAGTCAAGGTGACTTGACGTTTGTAAAAGCAAGCGTGATGTGAAAAGCATCCAATTAAGATGCTGTGCATGCAATTTGGAACCAAATCAGTACATGGAACGACCAAGACCGGGCACCAGCAATTTAAATAAAGGTACAACTTTAAGCTCTAAATTAAGCATAAAACAGTATCAACAATTAAAGTAATTTAATAATATCAACGTTAAATGCCAGGGAATCATGACTATGCTCACTGATTAAATTAGCTTAGATAGCTAATCATGCAGCTTGCTCCTACTGTTGCAACTGCTTTCTTGATTGTGTTAGCTGGCATATCAAGTGACTAGTGTGCTGTTGGTTTACCAGCAGGGTAGACGATGTAGCTAGCAACTATTGCTGGATCATTGACATTGGACGTCTTCTACTTGAGTAGCTTGTAAACAAGTTGACATATTGCTTGGTGTTTATTTTGGTCGGTTCCTCAACACATGACATGCCGATGTTCGTAGAAGACCCCGCTCAGTTCTCCAAGCCAAGACTAAGTCGGAGTTGATAGCCCACAATGTTACGCTTCCTGCGGCAGAGAGCAAGTCCATATGAAACTATAATTGAAACACATCAGTCAGAAAAATGCTCCAGATATCTCTAGCGACGAGGAAGATGACCAGCAAGACGTTGTGAAAGTCCAAGACATTGCGTAGAAAAAAATACGAAATGTATTTGAACGAGCATTTCACGATCTGACATAATGGTAGCCTACCTCTTGGGATTCCAGGTCGATTTAAGTATTTTGAACACTTTTACTTGAACGGACCAAAATGAGTCGGCTCACTGAAAAGACTCGGAATGCCCACAGTGAGTAGAACTGTCATGTCAATAGGACAGATAATTATTTGTATTAAGTTGCTCGAGTGAATGGCTTTACTAATCCTCAAGGCTTGAGAATCAAGCCAAAACAATTTTATATACATTGTTGCAGATGTGTGTTCTTCTGATCTAGATCAATTGATCTTTCTAAACTCGGCAAAAAAAGAAACTTCTCTCACTGTCAACTGTGTTTATTTTCAGCAAACTTAACATATTTGTATGAACATAACAAGATTCAACAACTGAGACATAAACTGAACAAGTTCCACAGACGTGATGAACAGAAATTGAATAATGTGTCTCTGAACAAAGGGGGGGGGGGTCAAAAGTAAGTCAGAATCTGTTGTGGCCACCAGCTGCATTAAGTACTGCAGTGCATCTTCTCCTCATGGACTGCACCAGATTTGCCAGTTCTTGCTGTGAGATGTTACCCCACTCTTCCACCAAGGCACCTGCAAGTTCCCAGACATTTCTGGGGGGGAATGGCCCTAGCCATCTCCCTCCAATCCAACACGTCCCAGACGTGCTCAGTGGGATTGAGATCCAGAACACTGACATTCCTGTCTTGCAGGAAATCTCGGACAGAACGAGCAGTATGGCTGGTGGCATTGTCATGCTGGAGGGTCATGTCAGGATGAGCCTGCAGGAAGGGTACCACATGAGGGAGAGGGATGTCTTCCATGTAACGCACAGCGTTGAGTTTGCCTGCAATGATGACAAGCTCAGTCCAATGATGCTGTGACACCACCCCAGACCATGACGGACCCTCCACCTCCAAATCGATCTCGCTCCAGAGTACAGGCCTCGGTGTAAATGCGAATCCGACCATCACCCCTTGTGAGACAAAACCGCGACTCGTCAGTGAAGAGCACTTTTTGCCAGTCCTGTCTGGTCCAGCGACGATGGGTTTGTGCCCATAGGCGACGTTGTTGCCGGTGATGTCTGGTGAGGACCTGCCTTACAACAGGCCTACAAGCCCTTAGTCCTGCCTCTCTCAGCCTATTGCTGCCAGTCTGAGAACTGATGGAGGGAGTGTGCGTTCCTGATGTAACTCGGGCAGTTGTTGTTGCCATCCTGTACCTGTCACGCAGGTCTGATCCTGTGCAGGTGTTGTTAGATGTGGTCTGCCACTGCGAGGACGATCAGTTGTCCGTCCTGTCTCCCTGTAGCTCTGTCTTAGGCATCTCACAGTACGGACATTGCAATTTATTGCATTGGCCAAATCTGCAGTCCTGAAGCATCCTTGCACCTATTGACGATAGTTTTGTTGCTCTAAACATTAACAAGCATTGCCTTTAGTAGTGTTTTGGAAACATAAGGATCATATCATATCACCAAGAAATCATTCAACAAAAACAAAAGGTAAATTACTACACACCTTTTATAGGTTCAGTGTTCCCACATGGCCATATCTTCATGTTACAGTGCTTGTTTACAGAAGACAATATGTGTTCGAATACCCATACGAATGTACTGTATACTACATACTATTAGTTAATTTTAGTATACTGTAAATGGAACAGTATCCTTTCAGTTGAGTGTACTAGCTCTTTGCCAGTCTACCAGAAGTTGATGCTGTTGCTATGTAACCTCTTGCTAGCTAGTTAGCATAACAAATTACTAGTTAGACATTTTACAACTTAGGGTGTGTTCTTAAATTCAAATCTGGAGTGTCAGAGTGCGCTCGTAAATTCAGAGTGTTTCGCCTTCGGAGTGCACACTGGATGCTCGGGCCCGAGGAGTAGCGTTGATTTGAGCGTTCTGACCTTACGAGTTGGATAATCTAGAAGAAACGAGTCATTTCGCAGTGTTTGTGATTACACCCTGATGAAGACAGCTTGGCTGTCGAAACGTTGATAATTACATTTTTGCATCTGAGCTCCTAGAGTGTGCGGCTCTCTTTTCATTTCAAGTTTTCTACTCCGCTAGCCAGCACCTCGTCTTAATAGGTGTACGTTACTTTTTCTTCTATATTGTTCTGTTACCCAGTAAACAGCACTCTACCGACAAAAAAGCTCTTAAACGATGCCGAATTATAATTATTTTCCTGACACCGGTCATAGACCCATACAAGATTACTTTGAATATAGCCAAAGAGAGCGTGATAAGAGCCCCACCGGGCCTTCACAACTGAACTACCTACTTTATCTGCCCGAGGGAGTTATCCAGCTGGCTCCTCCGTCGCAACGTTACCTGAACGCCCATCTGCGGCCTGCTAATCGTTAGCTGTGTTATAGATCTATCAGACTCAAAAAAAAAAATCTTCTTGGGCCTCTATAACTATATCATTTTTTTTTGCGAATTGGATTGATCCCCTCTACCACACGGAACCCCATTAATCCTACCGACGGAAACGCACGAGGTGGCTAAAAATAGACCTCCATCCTATGCTAGCTTGCTACCGATGGCCCGGCTAGCTGTCTGAATCGCCATGACCCAAACCAACCTCACTACTCACTGGACCCTTTTGATCACTCGACTAAGCATGCCTCTCCTTAATGTCAATATGCCTTGTCCATTGCTGTTCTGGTTAGTGTTTATTGGCTTATTTCACTGTAGAGCCTCTAGTCCTGCTCACTATACCTTATCCAACCTATTAGTTCCACCACCCACACATATGATGACATCTCCTGGTTTCAATGATGTTTCTAGAGACAATATCTCTCTCATCATCACTCAATACCTAGGTTTACCTCCACTGTATTCACATCCTACCATACCTACCAACTGATTGCCCCCCATCTATCTTCAGAGCTCGTGCTGCTAGGCGACCTAAACTGGAACATGCTTAACACCCCAGCCATCCTACAATCTAAGCTTGATGCCCTCAATCTCACACAAATGATCAATGAACCTACCAGGTACAACCCCAAATCAGTAAATACGGGCACCCTCATAATGTCATCCTAACTAATTCGCCCTCCAAATACACCTCTGCTGTCTTCAACCAAGATCTCAGCGATCACTGCCTCATTGCCTGCATCCGTAATGGGTCAGCAGTCAAACGACCTCCACTCATCACTGTCAAACGCTCCCTGAAACACTTCAGACAGCAGGCCTTTCTAATCGACCTGGCCGGGGTATCCTGGAAGGATATTGATCTCATCCAGTCAGTAGAGGATGCCTGGTTATTTTTTTAAATGCCTTCCTGACCATCTTAAATAAGCATGCCCCATTCAAGAAATGTAGAACCAGGAACAGATATAGCCCTTGGTTCTCCCCAGACCTAACTGCCCTTAACCAAAACAAAAAAATCCTATGGCGTTCGCGCATTAGCATCGAACGGCCCCTGTGATATGCAACTTTTCAGGGAAGCTTTTTTAACAGGCAGTTAAAAAAGCCAAGGCTAGCTTTTTCAAACAAAAATTTGCTTCCTGCAACACTAACTCTAAAAAGTTCTGGGGCACTGTAAATTGTCCATGGAGAATAAGAACACCTCCTCCCAGCTGCCCACGGCACTGAAGATAGGAGACAGGGTCACCACTGATAAATCCACTATAATTGAGAATTTCAATAAGCATTTTTCTACGGCTGGCCATGCTTTCCACCTGGCTACCCCTACCCCGGTCAACAGCACTGCACCCCCCACAGCAACTCGCCCAAGCCTTCCCCATTTCTCCTTCTCCCAAATCTAGTCAGCTGATGTTCTGAAAGAGCTGCAAAATCTGGACCCCTACAAATCAGCCAGGCTAGACAATCTGGACCCTTTCTATCTAAAATTATCTGCTGAAATTGTTGCCACCCCTACTAGCCTGTTCAACCTCTCTTTCGTGTTGTCTGAGATTCCCAAAGATTGGAAAGCAGCTGCGGTCATCCCCCTCTTCAAAGGGGGGGACACTCTTGACCCAAACTGCTACAGACCTATATCTATCCTACCCTGTCTTTCTAAAGTCTTCGAAAGCCAAGTCAACAAACAGATTACCAACCATTTCGAATCTCACCATACCCTCTCTGCTATGCAATCTGGTTTCAGAGCTGGTCATGGGTGCACCTCAGCCACGCTCAAGGTCCTAAACGATATCTTAACCGCCATCGATAAGAAACATTACTGTGCAGCCGTATTCATTGATCTGGCCAAGGCTTTCGACTCTGTCAATCACCACATCCTCATCAGCAGACTCGACAGCCTTGGTTTTTCAAATGATTGCCTCGCCTGGTTCACCAACTACTTCTCTGATAGAGTTCAGTGTGTCAAATCGGAGGGTCTGTTGTCCGGACCTCTGGTAGTCTCTATGGGGGTGCCACAGGGTTCAATTCTTGGATGGCAGCGTAGCCTAGTGGTTAGAGCATTGGGCTAGTAACCGGAAGGTTGCGAGTTCAAACCCCCGAGCTGACAAGGTACAAATCTGTCGTTCTGCCCCTGAACAGGCAGTTAACCCACTGTTCCCAGGCTGTCATTGAAAATAAGAATGTGTTCTTAACTGACTTGCCTGGTTAAATAAAGGTCCATTTTTTAATTTTTTTTTAAAACTCTGTATACATCAATGATGTCGCTCTTGCTGCTGGTGAGTCTCTGATCCACCTCTACGCAGATGACACCATTCTGTATACTTCTGGCCCTTCTTTGGACACTGTGTTAACAACCCTCCAGGCAAGCTTCAATGCCATACAACTCTCCTTCCGTGGCCTCCAATTGCTCTTAAATACAAGTAAAACAAAATGCATGCTCTTCAACCGATCGCTGCCTGCACCTGCCCGCCTGTCCAACATCACTACTCTGGACGGCTCTGACTTAGAATATGTGGACAACTACAAATACCTAGGTGTCTGGTTAGACTGTAAACTCTCCTTCCAGACCCACATCAAACATCTCCAATCCAAAGTTAAATCTAGAATTGGCTTCCTATTTCGCAACAAAGCATCCTTCACTCATGCTGCCAAACATACCTTTGTAAAACTGACCATCCTACCAATCCTCGACTTCGGCGATGTCATTTACAAAATAGCCTCCAATACCCTACTCAACAAATTGGATGCAGTCTATCACAGTCTACCACCACTGCGACCTGTACGCTCTCGTTGGCTGGCCCTTGCTTCATACTCGTCACCAAACCCACTGGCTCCAGGTCATCTACAAGACCCTGCTAGGTAAAGTCCCCCCTTATCTCAGCTCGCTGGTCACCATAGCATCACCCACCTGTAGCACGCGCTCCAGCAGGTATATCTCTCTGGTCACCCCCAAAACCAATTCTTTCTTTGGCTGCCTCTCCTTCCAGTTCTCTGCTGCCAATGACTGGAACGAACTACAAAAATCTCTGAAAGTGTTTCCAGTTATCTCCCTCACTAGCTTTAAGCACCAGCTGTCAGAGCAGCTCACAGATTACTGCACCTGTACATAGCCCATCTATAATTTAGCCCAAACAACTACATCTTTCCCTACTGTATTTATCTTATTTATTTTGCTCCTTTGCACCCCATTATTTTTTTATTTCTACTTTGCACATTTTTCCACTGCAAATCTACCATTCCAGTGTTTTACTTGCTATATTGTATTTACTTTGCCACCATGGCCTTTTTTTGCCTTTACCTCCCTTATCTCAACTCATTTGCTCACATCGTATATAGACTTGTTTCTACTGTATTATTGACTGTATGTTTACTCCATATGTAACTCTGTGTTGTTGTATGTGTGGAACTCCTTTGCTTTATCTTGGCCAGGTCGCAATTGTAAATTGCCTACCTGGTTAAATAAAGGTGAAATAAATAAAATAAAAATAAGATAATTGTGTCGGAGTCCCTTTTTGACATGCCGGGAGGTAACTGTGACCTCTCGAAAGAACTGTTACATTTATCTAAACGCCAGACGAGAACGCATCTACATTTCGTCACTCTTAGTGATTATGTCCGTCAAGGCATTATTCCATGGGGACTCAGGTGGCAAAAATAACCATCATAGGGACAGCGCACAGATGATTTCTGTGAGCGCTGGTGTGCCATCCTGAACAAATGCTCTATTGATTTAATGACAATTGTTGACCAGTTGAAAAATGATTTTATTGAAATGGATAACACGATTAAAGACAAACGCACAGCTCTACAAATACATGTTAATGATGATGGCATATTCAATGAACGGATGAAAACTAACCAAGCGCTACAGAACAACTTGACTACAGAAATATAGGAACTTAAAATCAAGAAATTGAACCAAGACAAAAAAGATAAGGCCGAGGATAAAGTCTACTTCTGGAGAAACCCTGACAAGGGAAGTCCTGCTCCCCCTCTCCATGGCAGACGCAGGAGGCACGCCGCTTACTTCGATCCACCCCCGTTTGATCAACGCTCTACAACCAGCGCCTCATCGGCTTCCAGTGGTAGTTTTCTATTCAACGAGAGACTGGACCGACCGAAGGGCGGAGGTGGCCGCAGGCACGCGCATCGACAAGATGCCGCACCGGACGGGGTGAGAAGAAACGACTATCAGAGGCAGAGGAGACCGTTCACACGGTCCCAGAACCCACGGGACTGAGTGTCTTTAATTTATCAAGCAAGATATTGAGCCCTGCCCATTTCTCTTTGCTTAATAAAGGGTTATCTTTTGTGCCTACAACCCAGTGCAACGATTGTGATAGAGATGTTTAAGTTTAGAAACATCAGTTTAATGGAATACTTTAGCTCCCCTAATTCTGACACTTCTGTTGAACCAGTAGGTTGCTCTCCTGCACATACTCCGGCTCCTTTTAGAAGCACGAGTTATTCTATACCTCCAGCCAATCGCAATCGCTCTATCGAGACATTGCAGACTTGTGGAAGAACAAACAGGAGTCCAAATCTTTCCATAATTTACCTAAGGATGAAAAACAAGCGTTGCCTGATTTACAATCCGATACGTCAGTCCTTATTCGTCCTGCTGATAAGGGTGGGTCGGTTGTACTCATGGATAGGGCATCTTATGTAAATGAGTGTAATAGACAGCTGCTTGACAACACCTTTTACAAGAAACTCAGAAGTGACCCTACTTCCCAATTTCAGAATACTCTCTTTACTGTCCTAGATGGGTATTTAAGTTCTGGTCAGATAACCAAAAAAGAACATTACTTTTTGGCTATTCAACACCCTAAAATTGCCACTTTCTATACTTTGCCGAAATTACACAAGAATGTTACAAAACCTCCAGGGCACCCTATTGTAGCGGGCATTGATGCAGTAACGGCCCTCTTATCTACTTTTGTTTACTTTTTTATTAGACCACTCGCAGAACAGCTCCCCTCCTTTGTAAAGGACACCAGCAGTATGATCTCTATCATTGAATCTCTTGATCCTCTCCCTGAGAATACCTTGTTAGTTACTTTTGATGTTGAGTCGTTATACACAAATATTCCACACGAGGGCGGTATTGAAGCTATGGAACATTTTCTTCTGCAACGTGACCCTAATGAACTACCTTCCAGTGCATGCATTATAACATTGGCTGAAATAGTAGTCACACATAACTATTTAATGTTTCTAAATTATTTCTTTATTCAGATGAAGGGTACTGCTATGGGATCTCCCATGGCTCCTAACTATGCTAATTTGTATTGTGGGTTACATGGCGAAACAGTCTATTTTCAATCCTCTCAAAAATGTTTTCTTGCCTAACATCATTATTTGGAAACGGTATATTGATGATATTTTGGTTCTATGGCGGGGCGTTCCATGCTTTTCTTAACTCCTGTTCTGAGCATCTGAGATTTACTATGCAATCTGACACACGTCAAATCAGTTTTCTTGATCTTCTGATCTTGTGTGAAGATAATGTTCTATACACTGATCTTTACAGGAAGCCTACTGATCCTAACAGTTTGTTGAGGGCTGATAGTTGTCACCCACTTCCCTTGAAAAATAGTTTGCCCTACAGCCATTTCTGTCTAATCAAAAGAATTTGCAAAAAACAATCAGATTTCGACAGAAATATGGCTGAGACGCAAAGAAGGTTCAAGGAGAGGGGCTACAAGAATGATCAGATTAATATTGCCATTGAGAAAAATCAAAACAAAATGAGACATGACCTTTTTCAAGGTCAGTCTCGCAAAAAGACTCATTCTTGTGTTCTAACTACCCGCTATTCAAAGTGCTCTGAACAAATTAAGGGAATTGTTCAAACATTGGCACATCCTAAAATCCAATGATAGTCTCGGTAATGTGTTTTCGGACCTTTCCTTGGTCGTATTCTCGCGGGGCAGAAATCTCAGAGACCAGTTGGTACACTGATTTACCATCCCAAGATATTCCTGAACAACGTCTATTTGCGCCCCTACTGGATGGAAATTACAAATGTAATGGCTGTGCTCAATGCAATGGCACTTCTAAATGTAGATCCTTCAAACATCCACAACAGGGAAATCGATCCCAATCAAAGGTGTTATTACGTGCTCCACTAAGACAGTTATTTATCTTATAACTTGTCCTTGTGGTAAAAATTACGTGGGTAAAACAAAGCGCAAATTAAAAGTACGTATCTCAGAGCATCGTAGCACCATTAGGTGCAAAAACTTGACTTACCCAGTTGCGGCCCACTTTTTGGAGGCAGGCCACTAGATTTCGTCTCTGCGTTATATTGGCATCGAACATGTCACCCTCCCTAGGAGAGGGGGTGACCTTGATAATTTATTGTTAAAATGAGAGGCTGCCTGGATGTTTAATTTAAAGACCCTTGCTCCCTTCGGTCTCAACATAGACTTTGATCTGAAGCCATTCTTGTGATTATTGTGACTTTGCCATTGTAATTGTTTGTAAGCTTGTGAGGTCTAAAATGAATCTATGATCGTATGATATCCATTTATTGTTTGTATGCTGTTCTTTGTATGCCATTTTAATATTTGAGAATTAACCAATGATATTAGGCCACTCTTGGCCATGATTACAGACACCTGTGTCTTTTGACACAATATAAACAAGTAATTCCGCACTGTTTGTGATTATACTCTGATGAAGACAGCTTGGCTGTCGAAATGTTGGTAATTACATTTTTGCATCTGAGCTCCTAGGGTGTGCGGCTCTCTTTTATTTTCAAACTTACAAGTTGGATAGCCTTTAGTTAATATACTGGCATGTTTGATGTATAAGTAGCTAGCTAACATACCAGTACATACTGCTCTAATGATATGCTATGGTACGTAAGGACAGCGTAACTAACAAATTGTTAGCCAACATAACGTGTAAGGTAACTTATTTGAAAAGTAATTACTTTAATACATTGCATACATTTGTTATAATTAGTTAAAGCAATGAATTTGTATCTGCTATTGCTGGACTTCGGCTGCATATTTTCTTCAAATCTGAAAGCGATGTGAAGCCACGTCCGTTTCCTGAAGAATTGCATTATGGTCCCTGAAGTACAGAAATAGTATCCTCTGCATGTATACTTCATATTTTGGCGAATTTAGTACAACATCCGGGAACTTTTGGCATACTAACTATATCCATACTATGATCAATAAGAATAAATATTATATATATATATATATTACTCAATTCACGTCACAAATAGTACGGTTAGTGTGGCTAGTATGAGTGTTCGAACACAGCTATAGATAGCTAACTAGCACAGGTGGCACTCTAGCGTGCAGGGTTGGGTAGGTTACTTTCTAAATGTAATCCTTTACTAGTTAGCTGTCAAATTTTCAGCAGTAATATTTGGATTATTCAAACTCAGTAACACAATCTGATTACTTTCAGTTACTTTTTGATTACTTTCCTGTTAAGTGGTTGCCATGAATTTCATATTAACTTACAAGCAGCTCGATGGCAAGTAAAATTCTGTATTTCATATTACAGTATAGTTCCTGTAATATAAATATGTAATCAAAGCAAGTACTGTGTAATGACAAACAGTAGACCTACAATACTGTAAAATGTAAATTCTACCGTAATGACATTTATTGAGGAGAGGGTTTTGTATAATACTGTAATTACAAGGGATTGGTGGAAGCAGGTTGGCTGCTTGGTAAAGTGTTTATAAATTACAGCATATTAATAACTATTTGGTGTTTTTATATCACTTGCACTTATAGAGGCCTCAACAAAGGCTTCCAAACTGGCAGCGACTATAGGGCAAAACAGACCAAAAGGACAGGTCAAAATAATCAAATATTTAACGTTTAAGACTTTCTGCCACTCCAATCTTTCCCCTAAACATTCTTAATCGATGGGGCACTATAACCACATAAGAGTTAGTGGGGGAAAAAAGTATTTAGTCAGCCACCAATTGTGTAAGTTCTCCCACTTAAATTACAGGCGTCTCATCTTTTTTTATCATGGGTTCACTTTAACTATGACAGACAAAATGAGGAAAAAAAATCCAGAAAATCACATTGTAGGATTTTTTATGAATTTATTTGCAAATTATGGTGGAAAATAAGTATTTGGTCACCTACAAACAAGCAAGATTGCTGGCTCTCACAAACCTGTAACTTCTTTAAGAGGCTCCTCTGTCCTCCACTCGTTACCTGTATTAATGGCACCTGTTTGAACTTGTTATCAGTATAAAAGACACCTGTCCACAACCTCAAACAGTCACACTCCAAACTCCACTATGGCCAAGACCAAAGAGCTGTCAAAGGACACCAGAAACAAAATTGTAGACATGCACCAGGCTGGGAAGACTGAATCTGCAATAGGTAAGTAGCTTGGTTTGAAGAAATCAACTGTGGGAGCAATTATTAGGAAATGGAAGACATACAAGACCACTGATAATCTCCCTCGATCTGGGGCTCCACGCAAGATCTCACCCCGTGGGGTCAAAATGATCACAAGAACGGTGAGCAAAAATCCCAGAACCACACGGGGGGACCTAGTGAATGACCTGCAGAGAGCTGGGACCAAAGTAACAAAGCCTACCATCAGTAACACACTACGCCGCCAGGGACTCAAATCCTGCAGTGCCAGACGTGTCCCCCTGCTTAAGCCAGTACATGTCCAGGCCCGTCTGAAGTTTGCTAGAGAGCATTTGGATGATCCAGAAGAAGATTGGGAGAATGTCATATGGTCAGATGAAACCAAAATATAACTTTTTGGTAAACTCAACTCGTCATGTTTTGAGGACAAAGAATGTTGAGTTGCATCCAAAGAACACCATACCTACTGTGAAGCATAGGGGTGGAAACATCATGCTTTGGGGCTGTTTTTCTGCAAAGGGACCAGGACGACTGATCCGTGTAAAGGAAAGAATAAATGGGGCCATGTATCGTGAGATTTTGAGTGAAAACCTCCTTCCATCAGCAAGGGCATTGAAGATGAAACGTGGCTGGGTCTTTCAGCATGACAATGATCCCAAACACACCGCCCGGGCAACGGAGTGGCTTCGTAAGAAGCATTTCAAGGTCCTGGAGTGGCCTAGCCAGTCTCCAGATCTCAACCCCATAGAAAATCTTTGGAGGGAGTTGAAAGTCCGTGTTGCCCAGCAACAGTCCCAAAACATCACTGCTCTAGAGGAGATCTGCATGGAGGAATGGGCCAAAATACCAGCAACAGTGTGTGAAAACCTTGTGAAGACTTCAAGAAAACGTTTGACATCTGTCATTGCCAACAAAGGGTATATAACAAAGTATTGAGAAACTTTTGTTATTGACCAAATACTTGTTTTCCACCATAATTTGCAAATAAATTCATTAAAAATCCTACAATGTGATTTTCAGGATTTTTTTCCTTCTCATTTTGTCTGTCATAGTTGAAGTGTACCTATGATGAAAATTACAGGCCTCATCTTTTTAAGTGGGATAACTTGCACAATTGGTGGCTGACTACATACTTTGTTTGCCCCACTGTATATAGTTGGCCTAACTGACCGGACTGCAGGGAGGGGCCCATGGAGGGGGTGAGGGTCTGTCTTCCAGAACTGGTTTGCCCATGCCATCATTCAGTGTGGTTTCAAACTTTACTGGAGTTTAATGCTTTACTGCACTACCCACTGACTAGATGGTTGTATTTCTATATTTACATTTGAGAATATATTGCAGAGAAGGATTGCCCACAGGCACATTAGAGTCATGCTGATCTCTTCTCACACCTGCTTATATACACTCACTGATCAGTTTTAAGTAGCCCACCCAACTAGTACCTGGTCGGACCTCCCTTTGCCTGCAGAACAGCCTGAATTCTTCAGGGCATTTTACAAGGTGTCGGAAATGTTCTACAGGGATGTTGGTCCATGCTTACGCGATGCATTACACAGTTGCTGCAGATTGGACGGCGGTACATTCATGCTGTGAACAGCCCGTTCCATCTCATCCCAAAGAAGCTCTATTGGGTTGAGGTCTGGGGACTGACCAGGTCACTCAAGTTAAATGAACTCGAGGTCATGTTCCAGGCAATGGTTTTCCACTTCTCAATTGTCCGTTCTACACACCACTGTTGTACGGTGCCGTTATTTGTCTATTAGCTTGCACGATTCTTGCCATTTTCCTTCGACCTCTCTCATCAACGAGCTGTTTTCGCTCACAGGACTGCCGCTGACTGGATGTTTTTTGTTTGTGGCACCATTCTCCGTAAGCCCTAGACACTGTCATGCGTCAAAGGCACAGGAGTGCGGCTATTTTTGAAATACTGGATCTGGTGCGCCTGGCACCGACGATCATACCACACTCAGTCACTTAGGTCACTCGTTTTGCCCATCCTAACGTTTAATTGAACATTAACGGAATTCCTCTACGCCTGTCTGCCTACTTTTATATAGCAAGTCACGGCCACGTGACTCACTGTAGGAGCAATTCATTTTTGTCAACGGGGTGGTGTACCTAATATACTGTGGGTGTATATGGGCTCTGTTCTGCTCAAACACATGCTTGATGCTTTCAAAGGCTGGAATTGATTTGTCTTTTTTGCAACTAACAATACGTCAGCTAGCCTGTCAATGAATGTATATGAACACTGAATTATTTCCTGAATAAGGGCTGGCACCAAGCCTTATACATAAGTTGGATTGTAGACAATCGGGGTGTCTTCTATAGGAGGTGGAATTTGAATTGCTGTAACACCAGCACTTTGTGCAACTTGCTCTTATATTGATTTTTTATGTTTTGCTGTAGCAGCTAGCTTATTATTTAGATATTTTGATCAGCATTCAATTGTCCTTGTTTTCATTACATTAGTCATGATTGTGTCTAGCATTATAATCAACATGACTGTTTACCTTGTTCAGTTAGCCCTGCTCAGTGGTCTGAAATTCATTTTTAAAAGACACTTCTCAGTTATGGTAAAAGTTGTGTCAAGGGATTTCCGTGAGTATCATCATAACTGGTCATTTCCTGTCCCCACAGGAAGAAGAAAATAAGGAAGATCCAGAGATGACTGTTGACTCACGGAAGATGAACTCAAGGCCATAGTGCTCAAATATGGAGTCAAAGCTGGAGCCATTGTAGGTGAGACTACTAAATACTACATATTAAAGTGGCAGTTGAAACAAAAAATCTAAAAAGCCGCGTGATGGGGCTGGAGAAATGGTACCACTCTAATTCATAGACCGAGTTATGGATGTAAGGACTGACCATCCATAGTTTTAACCATGTTTTGAGGCTATGCAGTGTTTGTTTACATTTGCTTTGGTTATAAACATTGGAGTAAAACAAGCTTATTTTGGGTTTTGATGGTGTACGACAGAACCCAAATATAAGTTACATTATTCAAGAATCAATGGGTATACATAATTAATTATAAGTTCAAAAATGGATGTAGCTACAGATAATTGCCCCTTTTAATCTCTGTATTTGATCTGTCTATACTTGCTAATACAACTTATCCATATGGTACTTTGTACAATGTCTTTAGTTTGAAATGGATCTCTGTGTGTGTGACAGATAGACCTGGTGGTGACTATGAGAGGAAGCTACAAAGGCTACTAGAACCTGCCCAGACAGAACGGTGGCACAGGAGATGCAGACCAGTACTCTGATAGTGAAGAATAGTGGGGTATAATCATTAAGATTTGTTACAGACAGATGTGGATTCTGTATGCTAAAATGGATGACAAAACGGTGTCCTCAAACAAGGATGTGTTTACCTCGGATTCTGTTGGTCTTCCTTGTTCTGAACCTGAGACTTTCATTAGAGAAAGAATATCAGCATGGTAATGAACAGGTGAGTGGTTCATACTAGGATCTTATTTTGAGACCCTGATCAAAGAATAGTGAACGTTCTATGCAGCAATGTCATTCTCCTCAAGTAAGGAACATTTTTTGCCTGCAGTGCCACCTTGTGACAGTAGTTAGGTATTTCTGTGCCTGGGTTCTAATGCAAACTGTCTCAATGTCTCAGTGGTGTCTGTGGTTCTCAGCTTGGTTACTCCTTACTTTTAACAGATGGAACGGCACTCTCTGAATAATAAGAAAGCTGAATATCATTATCAGTGTTTTATGCCATCGTCGAGAATGGTAAATCTGACAACTACTTAGACCACCAGTACCCTTATTTACGAATTATTCACAAATTCAAAATTTTAAAATGGGTGATGGAATTATTTCTGGAGTGTAATGCTTTTGTGTAATGGGATAACAATGATGCTACCCTGGTAGGGGGTTTGGAGAGCTCTGGGGCGCTCTGGGGCGCTATGAATTCAATCCCAAGAGGAATGCAGGGAATCATGGGAATGTGGCTGTCTTCCACAACAGCAGAGGGGGGGGCACCCGGGGCAGTTGCCCCCATCGCCTGTTACACCTGGGCATGGAGTTGGGCGGAGCAGAACATCCTCTCTGCTAGGACATACCACAGGATCAGTAACCATTTTAGAAAAACTTGCTCATTAACTCTTCAAAGGGAATGGGATCTCTGCTCTTCTTGCAATTTTTTTCATCTTGAATCTGCACATTGTGCACTCTTCTCACTCCAAAGCTGGTGCATATTTTGGGTTTTAAGGGACAACTTAAGGGATCAAGCAAGCCGTTGGAGCATATTTTTGGATGTCCTGTTATTGGGCTGTGGCTCTAAACAACTTAACTTAACCCATGCAGGTGCAGCCTCCATCTGTATCTCTGGTCGTAATGATTCCTTCTATTCCTTTTCTCAGAGCTTCAGCATTACTGAGATGGTAGAGCAGGGAAGTTTGTTTTGATCTGGTTTTATCTAATCTTGATTTTTATTATTTTTATCTAATCACATCAACCTAAATATCTTATCCCCACTAAAGTGGTGACCAATGAGTGATATTCTGTATTTAAGTTTTCCTCTGGAATCACAGATTGAGAGTCAAAGCCCTCTCTCCAGTAGTAGAACACAGAAGCACACTGGGAGTAATATTCTGGGACCTTGGCCAAGGCCCCACCGGGTCAGTAGTAATCACAAACATTTCAGTAATCTTATCTGTGACAAGCTGTTGTTGGTGGTTACTGGGTGGATGTTGTTAGGTTCTAAATAAACAAGAGTAAAAACTCACAGACAACTATGAAAAGCTCAAACCAAGACATATTCACACAAGCACGGGTATTTAAACATTCCCCCTATACTGAATCTCCTCCTTATACATATGGACAGCCAATACATATCGGTTGCTAGACAGGACTTTAGTGATTCCAGTTCTTTCTCACTTCATCTGATCTGACCTTGGCCCAAATTCCTCACTCCTCCCCAACTCATGGCTGTCCTGTTGACTTGTACCAGACTGTGGCCTTTCTCATTTCCACAGGATACCTGACGTCTAACAGTAACATGTTCTGACAATGTAAACGTTCTGCATTCCCCTCTCTCCCTCAGTAACATGAAATATCCTTGTTTATATTTCAACTTTAGAATTCAGAACCCATCAGGGTGATTCACTGGGCTGCGGTTAACAGAGTGAGTAGAGGGGATGTGGAATATACTTTTAATTATTATTTTTCTCACTTCTTGTAGCAGGACATGGCGATGGTGGACAAGTATACCACGGCTAACCGATCACCTTGCGTCACCCCAAAGACCTCCTTTTTCTAACAGCATATCAAGGCACCTACATTAGCATGTTTAGTTGTCTTTCAGATTCATTCCCATCTTTCAACAGTTCATACACTAGAGCTACGGTGTATATGCAGGTCTACACGGTATACTTTATTATCCTGTTAATGGTTTTACCATCACTGTGACTTTGATTGGGTTGTTCAAGTATATAACCAAGCTAGTGCATTAATCAAAGTGCTCATTCATACCGAAAATAATGTTTTACTAAGAAAAGGTTTGGGGGAAATGTCTTGGTTCACTGTACTTTTACCTCACGACTTTGAACCTAAGGTCTTGCACAATAACCACAAGTGGCTTTATGACTTTCCCCTAACCTTTTATCTCTTTGCCATTCCACCCGATCTGATTTAAGATGGTGAGGGACACTGGTAGTGTGGCTGTTTTCTCTTTCCTCTCATCTGTTTGGGTCAGACAGCCTGATTGGTTTCTCTTCCTCAGGAGCCGGTCACAGATGTCCTGATGGAGTTCCTAGAGACCGAATCTATACACACTGGCATTGTGTAAGTCCAGTTTCCATAAAAAAACACTACACATACAGAAGCCATGACAATTAGGGAATAGTCACCATTTGTAAGGTAGCTATCTCTCAGGTTAAATAAGGCTATGTCCCAGAGACTTTATGGTTACTGCTTACTGAGGCTACCTAGATTCCATATTCTCCTACTTATTTTTCTACCTTTTTTATGTGGTCAATTATACTCTTTCTTCCAGTGCCACCTGTCGGAGGCCTATCAAGGGTGCAGTGGGGCAACCAGCCCAGTTTAAATACCCAGACCTGCCTGCCAGTCCCATGACCCTACAGAGACAGGCATTGGAGCGCTGCCTGGTGCCTCTGTGGGCCCAGATCCTGGTCTTCCTCATCTTGACTTGCCTCCTCGAACTCATCTACTCTGCCATGGAGCACAGCTCGGACCATCCTTTTGTGGCCTTGCTGGACAACCTCAGTATGGGGACAGCGACTGAGGGACTGTCGCTCCAGGATGACCCTTAGGACTCACCTGTACACCCTCTCCAGGGAGGAGTAACTCCCCTGCTCTAGGTCTGTGTACTGACTCTCCACCCTTCTCCTAAAGGGAGAAATCATTTTATGCATGAATTTAATAGTGGATAAAACTTAATCCAGCCAATGCTTATACCAATCCTAAACTTTAAAATCCATGATGAGAAGTAGTGCACACTTGGGGGTTAAGGAAGGATGCTCCACAAATTGGTTTACAGTTGTTGTGAGGAACTTCATTTGATCACTGTAATTCACCTTTACACTTTGGATGATGCCACTCAAAAACCAAGCAAGGTCGCCATTATAACCTTGTGGGTTGGAAAATGTTCAGATGAAACTACTGTTCAAATAAATACAGTGATGGTGGAAGTGCAGAAAATAAAGTTATTAGGCCTAATTTAGAGAAATAATACAATTTTGAGATTTGTAACTGAAGGGAAGATGTTGTATTTAATTAAAAGTATGTATCAAGGAGAACTGAATGGCGTTACGGCTACAATTTACACATTGGTTCAGTTGGGGTTATCAAAGTCCAGTCTGTGTTAGAGTTCATCAAAGATGTGATCAGGGACAGTATTCTCTTGTTTTAAAGGTTTTGTAAATTTATTTTTATTCAGTACAGTTTTTGGGCACTGAGATGTCAAACTAATAAGCAATATTAAAAAATATATTTTGTGAATACTCATTACCTTTTCGAACCCATCTGTAATTTTTCAGTTTCTATTTTGGGTGTGAAATAGCTACTTTAAACAAAATGTTAGGGAATTCAGTTTTTTTTTTTTCAAGAGTTGCTTTTATGTTTGAGTTATTTTGAATAAAGAGATTTGTTTCATTTGGACATGGTCCCAAATGAATAACACATGCTGTATGACATTTAGATTCAAACTGCATGCATGTGCATATTTAGTTGAACAGTTAGTCAGTATGCTGGTTATCTGGTGACATGTCAGTGCTATCTTGGATCCTTGTGATGACCATACTCGAACTTTAACTCTTTCCATTTCAAATGTTAACTTAAAGGGTGGGTACCCTATTTCAAGCCCAGCACATGACGCTCTAACGCTCATATAAAAAAACGTCACGAGCAGCTGCGGTTAACACGCTGTGTGTGTGTACTGTCAAATAGTAAAAATGACTGACCGCAGTGGAGAATGTAATATTATGAAGTTAGTCAAAATTGTGTCTCTCAGCTTATTATTCGTTGTTATAGTATGTTTCGTTGCAGCCACTTTAAGGACTCTGACGTTTGACGTGAATTCAGGACTTCAACTTGCACACTGGGAAAAGACGAACAACATTGCGTCTGACATAAACCAGCACCAGCGAAAGGAGCTTCTTGCTAATTTCAGAGGTGAGATCCGGCCTAACTTCATCAAACTGAGCAAATTTGACAGCCTATGTTGTGTGAATAATCGCTATAACATGCGCACTAAATTTGGTCAACGCCACCGGCTCTTTTTGTATGCAGAGGCGATCCAGATTCCCACGGTGTCAACATCGAAGACGCAGCTCAACATCACCGCACTGGGCGAGTTCGACAGCCTCCTGAGGAGAGGTAACTTTGTTTATGTCCCGGGAGTATACGATGATCCATTCCATAGGCAGACGGTTAATGTAGGAAACATGTTTTCACTGAGCACACAGTTCGCAATTAGCATTTCGACACTGCTTTATGATACTCAAGCAGAAATGCACCCGTTTACTCCACTAGAAATTATATCACCTGAAAAAAATGGATGTTTGGCGCTGGTGCTATAAATTACTTTGATAAACTGTTAAATATTTTGACATTTTCCTTTTGTGTCGATGTCTGTTTTTAAACGTTCATAAACGCCTTTCAACGTGTGAGTTTACCCTGACTCAGTGGACCAGAGCGTTTGACTCTTCTGACCCCTTTTCACGCAACATTTACGTACCACTACAAAGATACGGTTAATGGGATAATGTTACTTTCATGCTGACGCGATTGTAGATTTACTGCGAGTAGTTGGCTGACAAGCTGTTTGGCTAGATAGCTACAGCACCTAGCTAGCTAACATTGGTCTTTGCTTACTGTTGGGGAGGGTGGGGCGTTCTGTTTGGCTCGCAATGGTTAGAGGTTAATGGTTAGAGGTTTTCTCCCCTCGCACCCTGTCTCTCTCGATTTGGTGAAACAAATAGATTCATACATTCAAACCTCAGATTCTTCGATACCGATTATTGGAGAACCAAAAAAGGAGGACCAAAAAAATCCGATACCGATTATTTAATTATTTTTATTTATTTGTAATAATGACAATTACAACAATACTAAATGAACACTTTTTTAAATTTTTATTTTACCCCTTTTTCTCCCCAATTTCGTGGTATCCAATTGTTAGTAGCTACTATCTTGTCTCATCGCTACAACTCCCGTATGAGACGAAGGTTGAAAGTCATGCGTCCTCCGATACACAACCCAACCAAGCCTTTCTGCTTCTTAAAACCTCTTGAAGCTAGGGGGCACTATTTTTATTTTTGGAAAAATAACGCTCCCAAAGTAAACGGTCTATTTCTCAGGACCAGATGCTAGAATATGCATATAATTGACAATTTAGGATAGAAAACACTATAGTTTCCAAAACTGTAAAAATAAAAATCAAATCAAATCAAAGTAGAGTCAGTGGCATTGACAGTGTGTTGGCAGTAGCCACTCAATGTTAGTGGTGGCTGTTTAACAGTCTGATGGCCTTGAGATAGAAGCTGTTTTTCAGTCTCTCGGTCCCAGCTTTGATGCACCTGTACTGACCTCGCCTTCTGGATGACAGCGGGGTGAACAGGCAGTGGCTCGGGTGGTTGATGTCCTTGATGATCTTTATGGCCTTCCTGTAGCATCGGGTGGTGTAGGTGTCCTGGAGGGCAGGTAGTTTGCCCCCGGTGATGCGTTGTGCAGACCTCACTACCCTCTGGAGAGCCTTACGGTTGAGGGCGGTGCAGTTGCCATACCAGGCGGTGATACAGCCCGCCAGGATGCTCTCGATTGTGCATCTGTAGAAGTTTGTGAGTGCTTTTGGTGACAAGCCGAATTTCTTCAGCCTCCTGAGGTTGAAGAGGCGCTGCTGCGCCTTCCTCACGATGCTGTCTGTGTGAGTGGACCAATGCAGTTTGTCTGTGTGTATGCCGAGGAACTTAAAACTTGCTACCCTCTCCACTACTGTTCCATCGATGTGGATGGGGGGGTGTTCCCTCTGCTGTTTCCTGAAGTCCACAATCATCTCCTTAGTTTTGTTGACGTATATTGTCTGTGAGTATAACAGAACTGACAATGCAGGTGAAATCCTGCAGGTGAAATCCTGAGAAATCCAATCAGGAAGTGACTCTTATTTTGAAACCCCTGTCTTTCTATGCATCCCTATTGCCCATTGAAAGGGATATCAACCAGATTGCTTTTTCTGTGGCTTCCCTAAGGTGTCTACAGCCTTTAGACGTAGTTTCGGGCCTTTATTTTGAAGAATGAGCGTAAACGCCCACATTGCGTAAGTGGTCTGTTGTTGGCTCTCAGTGTGATTTTTGCGCAACACAGAAAGGTAGCCATTTTTCCTCCCGGTCCTAGTGAAAAGCCAACTGTCCCGGTTGATATATTATCAAATAGATATTTGAAAAACACCTTAAGGATTGATTATAAAAAACGTTTGCCATGTTTCTGTCGATATTATGGATATCATTTGGAATTTTTGTCTGCGTTGTCGTGACTGCTATTTCCGGTGGATTCCTAGGTATAATGCATCAAACTAACGGAGGTATTTGGATATAAAAAATATCTTTATGGAACAAAAGGAACATTTGCTGTTAAACTGGGAGTCTCGTGAGTGAAAACATCCGAAGCTCAGTACAGCGCCCTTAACCACTGTGTCACCCGGTTAAGGGCCTGAACACTTATTTTAACTTAATATAATACATCAATAAAAACCATTTAGCCTCAAATAAATAATGAAACATGTTCAATTTGGTTTAAATAATGCAAGAACAAAGTGTTGGAGAAGAAAGTAAAAGTGCAATATGTGCCATGTAAAATAAGCTAACGTTTAAGTTCCTTGCTCAGAACATGAGACCATATGAAAGCTGGTGGTTCCTTTTAAAATGAGTCTTCAATATTCCCAGGTGAGAAGTTTTAGGTTGTAATTATTATAGAACTATTTCTCTCTCTACCATTTGTATTTCATATACCTTTGACTATTGGATGTTCTTATAGGCACTTTAATATTGCCAGTGTAACAGTATAGCTTCCGTCCCTCTCCTCGCCCCTACCTGGGCTCGAACCAGGAACACATCGACAACAACCACCCTCGAAGCATCGTTACCCTTCGCTCCACAAAAGCTGCGGCCCTTGCAGAGCAAGGGGAACAACTACTCCAAGTCTCAGAGCGAGTGACGTCACAGATTGAAACGCTATTAGTGCTCACCCCGCTAACTAGCTAGCCTTCACATCGGTTACACCAGCCTAATCCCGGGAGTTGATAGGTTTGAAGTCATAAACAGCCCAATGCTTGAAGCATTGTGAAGAGCTGCTGGCAAAACGCACGCAAGTGCGTTTGAGTGAATGCGTAGCAGGCTCAGTCAGACTGCTCTATCAAATATCAAATCATAGACTTAATTATAACACACAGAAATACGAGCCCTTTGGTCATTAATATGGCCGAATCCGAAAACGGTCATTTAGAAAACAAAGCGTTTATTCTTTCAGTGAAATACGGAACCGTTCCGTATTTTATCTAACGGGTGGCATCCCTAAGTCAAAACATTGTTACATTGTACAACCTTCAATGTTATGTCATAATTATGTACAATTCTGGCAAATTAATTACGGTCTTTGTTAGGAATAAATGGACTTCACACAGTTCGCAACGAGCCAGGCGGCCCAAACTGCTGCATATACCCTGACGGCTTGCACGGAACTCAAGAGAAGTGACACAATTTTTCTAATTATAGGAAATTCATGTTAGCAGGCAATATTAACTAAATATGCAGGTTTAAAAATATATACTTGTGTATTGATTTTAAAGAAAGGCATTGATATTCATGGTTAGGTTTGGTGCAACGACAGTGCTAAATCATCACCCGTTTGGCCTAGTAGGCTGTGATTCGATGAGAAATCAACAGGCACCGCATCGATTATATGCAACACAGGACACGCTAGATAAACTAGTAATATCATCAACCATGTGTAGTTAACTAGTGATTATGTGAATATTGATTGTTTTTTATAAGTTTAATGCTAGCTAGCCACTTACCTTGGCTTCTTGCTGCCCTCACGTAACAGGTAGTCAGCCTGCCACGCAGGCTCATCATGGAAAACTTGAAATCGGCCCTAATTAATCGGCCATTCCGATTAATCGGTCGACCTCTAATTCTTAGTAACAATTTGATATGCAGCAAGTGAGACCACGGAGGTGACAATTTCTGTTTTTAGCAAGTCTGCTATTAGTTAGAGAGAGGAACGTTGCTTGTCACCTGTCGAGGGAGAGAGGCCCTCCGCAATGACTGCCAGTCAACTACATATTTGTATGAAATTAAAGATGCTCATTCTGTTTTGGTTTATTTGATATTAATGGGCCTGTATTCGTCCCATGTTTAACAGATATATTTCTCGTCAGGATGGCCTCTTCTGACCAATTAGTTTGAATAATGTAAGTACGCACAGTCTGTGAGGGTGGGGTAAAAGGTGGGACAGATGCAAGGTTTCCAATAGCCGGCTTTTGGCCGTAAATAAATGAATAGAGATAAATACAATTTGGAAAAGGTGAAAAATTCCCATTGAGAAATAATGATTTTTAGCCTATTCATTGATGGAACTAACAGTTGATCTAAATACATTTGACCAGTCATGCTTAATGCTTATTGGTCTATGGGGTAATTTAGTGAAATTTAATTGGCGCTGTTGGACAGATGGTTGTATGAATTTGGGATCAATTCAGAAGCATACCAGCAGCATACCACGCAGCATACCACCCTGCATACCACTGCTGGCTTGCTTCTGAAGCTAATCAGGGTTGGACCTGGTCAGTTCCTGGATGGGAGACCAGATGCTGCTGAAGGTGGTGTTGGAGGGCCAGTAGGAGGCACTCTTTCCTCTGGTCTAAAAATAAATAATATCCCAATGCCCCAGGGCAGTGATTGGGGACACTGCCCTGTGTAGGGTGCTGTCTTTCGGATGGGACGTTAAATGGGTGTCCTGACTCTGAGGTCATTAAAGATCCCATGGCACTTATCGTAAGAGTAGGGGTGTTAACCCCCTGGCTAAATTCCCAATACCATCACGGTCACCTAATAATCCCCAGTTTTCAATTGGCACATTCATCACCCTCTCCCCTGTAACTATTCCCCAGGTCGTTGCTGCAAATGAGAATGTGCTCTCAGTCAACTTACCTGGTAAAATAACGGATAAATAAATGAATTTGGGATCTATTGTCCTATACTATATTTTTTTGTATATTTCTTTCTCGACAAGCTGACCAATAGAATAGGTAAACTTTTCTACTTTGGTGGATAGTAGATTGCCATATGCTCGTAGGTGGTGCGTCCATAAGACTAAGTAAATATAAATGAATTGCTAAAATTATATAGCCTAATTAGCCTACTCCACTTTATACAGAAATAAATAAAATGATTCTAAATGGGTTACTTTGGGTTACTTTGGCATGATTTGGCCACAGAGGAACATTTAGATTCCCCAAGCCTTAAAAGAAAAAACAAGTTGTGGATTGTTTTAAATGGCATAGCCTACAGTTGGAAGCAAAGGCAGTGCGTGCAATTTGGGCAGCATGCGCAGCAAATACCGTAGATGATTATTGAGTTGCTACTGTCTGTGGAAAGTAGAGGGGGCCCAGCCAGGCATATCACAATATTTTGAAATATAATTGTGTGAAAACGGAAAGCAAATGGTATTGCTGTAAAGAGAAGACAGACTCAAATCAGTCTTTTTTTAGTTGTATAAATCCTCAACTTAATTGAGCTAACAACCATAGGCTATAGGCCTATCTTATTGGCACCAGCGGAGAGCATCGGCCGTATCCCCGGTGATATTCACTTTATCATTGTTGGGTCAGTGCAACTTAAGTTTGTTTTTGGACAATTTCCTCCTCCAGTTTAGACGACAACGTCGATACGCGTCAATGCATCCTTGGCTTGCATTGTCTGCTAAGAAATTACCATAATCTAAATGTGATTTATTTCATTCTCAGCACTGTGGATGAACTCTCTAATCAGGTTACACACCAAATGCATATTGGTCTGCAAAATTTCTCAAATGTCTGAAGGTCAAATGTCCGGAGCCACATTTCCATAAAGGAAACCCTGGACAGATGTCAAGGTAATGTGTGAGCCCATGGTCATTATGCTCCGAGCTTAAACTCTCATGACAGTCTACATTTTAACCATCAAATGTCATCTTTTTTTATTTTGTTTATTTCTTTTATTTCTTTACTTTTTGTTCTGTTTGTCTTTCTTCCGTGCACACAGTTTATTGGTTGACCTTTTTTTTTGCATGTTCACTATGAACTGAGGAACTTAAGATATGCACCTAGTGTAATGACATCTGCCTGTATGGAATATTTTCTTTGCTGCTAATAAATTGGCCAATAATCTGTTTGGAAAATGGTTTGTTGTGCACACATTTATGAACACTCACAATCTCACCTTTGCTAGAGTAGCTCAGGAAGGTTAGCTGCCACCAAACGCACAAATATTTTCTCAGGTAATCTAGTCTGAAGCAGTTTGTTAGATCAGTTTCTCTAGCTCAGGTTTTAGAGCGGAGTGTGCAGAATTTTTTTTGTGTCTAGTCGAATTACATACAGTGGGGAGAACAAGTATTTCAAACACTGCCTATAATTACAGACCTCTACATGCTGTGTAAGTAGGCAAACCTGCAAAATTGGCAGTGTATCAAATACTCTCCCCACTGTAAGTGTTGCTGTTTTTATAAGCACACTAAAACCCTAAAAGTATTACTTCTGGTTAGTTCAGTAGCATGTGTGATTAAATGCATTAGTCGGTTAAAATAAATAACTCAGTTGGGAAAATGCTAGTTTATCAGATTTATTGTGAACAACAATTTATGCACATATTTCAACAGCTAATTTGTAACATTTTGGTGCAATTTTTGGCAAAGGCTTTGCCATTGACCTGTGCATTATCTCCTGTGACCTTTTTGACCCACAATTTAGGCACAAATTGGAATATCTCAGTAATGGTAAGGCTTACAGACATTAAAACCAAGTGTGCTGTGCTTCTGGGATTATGTTGTATCATTTCAGCTCTAAAAGCAATGTTCATTTTACCCCCCTAACAATCAACACTAGGGATTGTGAAAAGTAATTATATATGCAGTACCAGTCAAAGTTTGGGCACCCACTCATTCAAGGGTTTTTTTTTGACTATTTTCTATATTGTGAAGACATCAAAACTATGAAATAACACATGGAATCATGTAGTAACCAATTTTTTTTTAAACAAATACATTTTATATTTGAGATTTTTCAAAGCAGCCACCCTTTGCCTTGATGACAGCTTTGCACACGCTTGGCATTCTCTCAACCAGTTTCACATGGAATGCTTTTCCAACAGTCTTGAAGGAGTGCTGAAACCTTGTTGGATGCTTTTCCTTCACTCTGCAGCCCAACTCATCCCAAACCATCTCAATTGGATTGTCAGGTGATTGTGGTGGCCAGGTCATCTGATGCAGCACTCAATCACTCTCCTTGGTCAAATAGCCCTTGCACAGCCTGGAGGTGTGTTGGGTCATTGTCCTGTTGAAAAACAGCGCAAACCAGCTGGGATGGCGTATCGCTGCAGAATGCTGTGGGAGTCATGCTTGTTAAGTGTGCCTTGCATTCTAAATAAAGCACCATCACACCACCACCTCCATGCTTCACGGTGTCAACCACACATGCAGAGATAATCCGTTCACCTACTCTACGTCTCACAAAGACATGGCGGTTGGAAGCAAAAGTCTCAAATTTGGACTCCAGACCAAAGGACATATTTCCACTGGTCTGTCGTTCTGCCCCTGAACAGGCAGTTAACCCACAGTTCCTAGGCCGTCATTGAAAATAAGAATTTGTTCTTAACTGACTTGCCTAGTAAAATTAAAATAAATAAATAATGAACATGGCTCTTGTTTCTTGGCCCAAGCAAGTCTCTTCTTCTTATTGGTGTCCTTTTAGTAGTGATTTTTTTTGCAGCAATTTGACCCTGAAGGCCTGATTCAAGTCTCCTCTGAACAGTTGATGTCTTCAACTGTGAAGCATTTATTTGGGCTGCACTTTCTGAGGTTGATGTGGAGAGCCAGTTTCATCATAGCCCTTGATGGTTTTTGTGACTGCACTTGAGGACTTTTAAAGTCTTTGACGTTTTCTGGATTGATTGACCTTCATGTCTTATAGTAATGATGTACTGTCGTTTCTCTCTGCTTTCTTGAGTTGTTCTTGCCATAAAATGGACTTGGTCTTTTACCAAATAGGGTTATTTTCTGTATACCTCCCCTACCTTGTCACAACACAACTGATTGGCTCAAATGCATTAAGAAGGAAAATAAATTCCACAAATTCACTTTTAACAAGGCACACCTGTTAATTGAAATGCATTCCAGTTGAAGCTGGTTGAGAGAATGCCAAGAGTGTGCAAAGCTGTTGTCAAGGATGGCTACTTTGAAGAATCTAAAATATCAAAACTATGAAATGACACATGGAATCATATAGTAACCAAAAAAAGTGTTAAACTAAAAAAATATATATTTTAAAAGCGAACCAGGCACAGCTTCTTTTTTGATCGCCGACCTGAAGATCATTGATGTCATGATTTGACCTCGTCGTCTTGAAAGCATCATAAAACTCATGGTGCTCATCGCCAGCTCATAACTGTGAAGTTGGATTCAGTGCTCTCGTCTGCATTAAAACCCAAATGTTGATCCAGGTTGAACTTCATAGCCCCACATTAAAAGTAAGCAATGGTGAGTTGAGAAGACTGCAATAGCTCCAAATAAAAAAGTTACCATTGACTGTTAATTACAGAATTTTTATTTTCACATGGTTGGGGTCGTGGGCCAAAAGAGTTTGGGAACCACTGCCCTACACTAAACACGTGTTTTCCCTCTTCCAGTTTTCCCTACAGTTTTCTCTTCCCACCTGGTCCAGCATGAGGTTGTGGCCAACTACAGCCACCTGTTCTGGGTGCCTGGCTCTGACCTGGCCCTGGTCCCCTACATGCTGCTGGCCCACATAGATGTGGTGCCTGCTGATGAGAATGATGGATGGGAGGTCTCACCATTCTCTGCAAAGGAGATAGATGGATTCATCTATGGTAGAGGGACCATCGATAACAAGCAGTCCGTCATGGTGAGTGTTGACCGTAGGTAGAGGTCTATGGGACTTCCCAAGGCGCTCTGGTCAATTTTGGGAACTCAGTTGGGGTCTCAATTTACTGTTGCGAGTTAGAAGTAGTAGAATACACAAGGTGCAATTTTAAAATTTTGTTGTGCATCATCAGTTTCTCTTTTTATGTGAGTCACTGATAGTCAGTCAATTAGCCCATGTCAGCTACATTATTTTAGATAGCTGGCCGCAAAACTAATTTAGCAATCTAAACTTGTTGTCATGGTCAAATTACCTGCTGGGGGGATGACCTGCTGGGGGGGGGCCCTCCCATTGATTTTGTTAGCCAGTCCCTCCCATTGATTTTGTTAGTCAGTCTCACTCAATGTGTTTACTTTTTTTCTTCATCCAATGATACGATTTTATATTGTCAGAGTTTAAACAGACTATTTTATTCACTGTAGGGAATCCTCCAGGCGCTGGAGTACCTGTTGATAAGAGGTTATTCTCCGCAAAGGGGATTCTTCATTGGTCTGGGTCATGATGAAGAGGTTTGTGAAGTTAGTAGAGGTATTTTATTTCAGAAACCGAAAGGGACAGAATTCCGAAGCATGATCTTCTCTTTGTACTGTAGGTGGGTGGCTTGCAGGGGGCCATGAACATAGTGAAGGTGCTGAAGAGGAAAGGGGTGCAGCTGGCGTTCATATTGGATGAGGGTCTGGCTGTGCTGGATGGAGTCATCAGTGGTCTGCAGGGGCCTGCTGCTCTGTAAGCATTCATTCATTAACTCTTGTCTCATATGTTAGGCTCTATAGCACTTTGTGACTCTGCTGATGTAAAAAGTCCTTTATAAATGCATTTTATTAAGTGCTACTTATAAGGTTTACGTCATAGGTTGCACTCACTGTTTATTAAACGTGTGTGGGCCTGCCTGTGTGTATATGTGTCAGGATTGGGATCAGTGAGAAGGGACAAGCCACGGTGAAACTGAGTGTCTTCAAGGCCCCGGGTCACTCCTCCATGCCTCCCAGAGAGAGCAGCATCGGCATCCTGGCTGGAGCTGTCAAAAGGTGAAAGGGGATTTGGGAATCACACTCATCACGGACTAGATAGATATATAGCCATTGCTTAACACCTACAGATACAGTTCAATGAAGGGGAATTCCACTTTTCTTGCTTGGTCAGCCATGAACATTATAGAGACTGAGACAAATATTTTATAAGGCCCAAGGTTCAGGTTTTATTGTCACGCACATAAGTGTAGTGAAATGCCTTACTTGCAAGCGCTATCCCAACAATGCAATAATCAATATCCACAGTACTATAATGTAAAGTAGTACAAAAACGCACAAGAAATAAGAAGAACACGAGAAAGTAAGTTGTATACACCTCTCAGTTGAGTATGAGTGAACTCCTTAAAGCGAGGACATTTCTTAATCGGCTAGTTATACATTGTTTTAGGTCTGCATCATAGAGTATATTGTGTCATGTCATGTTGTGAACCTTAAGCCCACATTCTCTAAGCCCACGTGATCTGTTTTGTCAGGTTGGAGGACAACCCTATGCCCATATTGTTTGGTGAAGGCCCTGAGCGCAGGACCTTTGAACACTTAGCTCACAGGGTAATGCTCTGTTTCTAACCTCTGTCCTACATTGGCTTCAATTATCCTATGGGATGTTCTGCGATATAGAGTGTAGTGTTTAGTACTAGTCTTAACATCATTTTAAAATAAGTACACAGCTTTTTAAATCACTTTGAAATGTCTTTGTCTTACAGTTTGGACTCCCAATTAAGTTTGTCATGTCAAATATGTGGCTGTTCTCTCCACTTATTGGCAGGTAATTTCCCTCACTGAATTTTGTTCCACCTTGATTATTTCAATTACATTTGAAATAATTGCAGATCATACTTGATTGAGTTATAAAACCTAAATAACATGTATTTTATGTTACAGAGTAATGGAAAGAAGTCCTGACACAAATGCTTTTTTGAGAACCACAACTGCAGTCACCATGTTCAACTCAGGTGTTAAGGTACAATATCTTGTTATAATAAATGAGTTATAGTGCATGAAGGTGTTTTGTTAAAGTGATGCTCCTGAGGTTTTCTATAGTTTCAGCAGTTGTTTGTCTCGAGAGCACTTTCAATACGGGGTCTTACGTCATACATTTCATAATACGTCATACATTTCATGTGATATGTTCTTTAAAAGAATGTTGTATATGTTCAGCATTCCAATTGTTTTATGTTATATAGTCTTGGGCTGCATCTATTAAGCAAATACAATACTTGGATGTTTCTATTCTTCATAGGTGAATGTCCTTCCCTCCCTTGCTGAGGCCTATGTGAATCTGCGGATACATCCAGCACAGACCGTAGAAGAGGTGGGGATTAGCATTTTATACATCTACATATATGGTTCAACAGCATGTTATATTCAAAATTCATGTTCTATTATACTGTAAAGCTAAAATCATAGGTCCATCTCACAAAACCGAGACACTGAATTTATAAACTATTTAGTCATGCTGGCAACTTTGAAGTACAGTTCAAGGAAACTCTCCCCAGTTTTCAAAATGTATAGTGTTTGTGTCTTCCTGTCAGGTTCTAGAGTTCATCCAATCCACAGTGGGAGATGAGAGAGTGAAGATGGAGCTGGTGAATGGTTTTGACCCACTGCCTGTCAGCTCATATGATGAAACATCCTTTGGGTTCCAGACCATCAAGAAGACCCTGCTGGACCAGTTCCCACAAGTTACTGTTGCGCCTGGTAAGAAACGGAATAGAAGAGGGAATGGTATTTGTTTGATTTGTCCACTGTGATGTTGGGGAAAGGGGGGGATCCTGTTTTTGGTATGATTTTTTTTAGGTAACATGTTCACATTTTTATGACATAGTATTCAGCATACAAATCTATCATATTCCAACGTGCAGGTGTCTGCATCGGGAACACAGACAGCCGCCACTACACTGACCTGGCCAAGGACATCTATCGCTTTGCACCTACCTGGATCAGACCAGGGGACACCCAGAGGTACGACTCATTTTGTAGCTGGAGCACTGGATATTCTGTAGAGAAGAGCTCTCTTTATCAGGTGTTGAATGTAGTCATAGTAACTGGATAGTACTGTACAACATACTGTATCTTTCAATAGCCTGTTGGGGTTGAGGAGATTGTTCTAACACTGCCCTTTTGTTGACCAGGAGACTAAAACTCCAGTCTTATGATCTAGCCATGTGACACGGTTGAACCATAAAATGTATGTCAGCCCTACATGCACAGCGTCTTGACAAGGACGGTTTAACAATGCCCTCTGTTTGCATTGAACAAACAAGATAAAGTCTCACCTTACTAACACTGTAGTTTGCTTGCTATCGTTCCAATGTTTATGCATTCTCTACATTTCCAGGTTCCATGGTATTAATGAGAGGATTTCTAAGAAGAACTATGAGGAACTGGTGGTCTTTTATTTCAATCTGATCCAGAACTGTGACATCAAGGAGCTCCCTTCTCCCCACAGTGCTGGCCATGAGCTCTAAAGCAGTAGGGTATTTGGGGGCCACTATTACATTCATAATCTAGATAAAAATGACGTTGTGTCAGATTCTATTTACCCCTTCAGGTTGGGTCCCTCCTTTATTTTGGATGAAGTACAGACATCTCTTGGTGACGCTAATAAATAATTATCAGTGAGTACATCAATCCAATGTTACTCAGACATCAAAAGGGGGCAGGCTCTCACGAGGAACAGATATGTAACATGGAGATTTTGATCTCTGTGTTGTGGAAAAACAAAACACTGTTGACGGTATTGCTTAAGAGAGATGGATTTTTATTACGGCCATAAAGTTTAATGGGTATAAAAAATCGATGTAATATGTTACTATTTTGTTATTGGTCATTGACATGAAACTTGAATTGGAAATCATTGTGATGGTTGAAGTGTATGCAGTGTGCTGTGATAGCTACTGGACAAATTTCCTCCCAGTGGAATGGTTTCTAAACAAATATAAAGATATTATATAAATCATTTATTTTGAATGCACATTAATGGTATGAAACTTGAAATTGCTATATTTTGACTAAGTGTGATATCTTACTTGCTGATTTGAAATGAGTTACTTGAGGTTTTTTTGTGTGAATATTTAATACAGGAGGTGCAATACTTGATTTATCTGTTTGAGAACTGAAATTCAAAAAAATGTATTGAAATACCTAGCCCAGTGTGCGAGGTACTGGGCCAATAAAGCTGAAGATATCATTGATGTGGGCGAGTGGTGAACATAATGGTTAATAAACATGATGCACTGTGGTGATGGCCATCTTTGTTTCCAGTTGATGTGTCCAAATTGTTACAATGTACAGTCAGACATTATTTTAGAAGTGTTCAGACGGTAGGTCTAATGTCATTCCAAACCATTAACAAGGAGCTTTACAATAGTTTTTTTCAGCTATACCAAGGTTGTCAAAGTGTTTGTTCCTTGGGTTTTTGGGTTTTCCTTTCAATTAAGACCTAGACAACCAGTTGAGGGCAGTGTTGCCAAATTAGCGACTTTATTGCTATATTTAGCGAGTATTCAGACCCCTCTAGCGACACATTTTTAAAAAAATCGACAATTTCTGGTGTTTATTGGAGACTTTTGAAGACTGATGTGAAAGCACGTATCGTTCTTACTCTTCTTAACGAGCAGCGGGTGTTGCCGTGGACCCCACCACCGTCCCAAAGCACTCACAGGCTGCCCAGTCCTCGCACAGCAGTCCCTCCCAGCTGCAGACAGAGCAGGAGATGTTCACCCCTCCACGTCCAGACTGCAAATGAATCGCGCATGTGGGAAGCCGCCGCTGGCTGATCCCGCCCTGGCTTACATTCAGGGCGGGATGTAAATGTAAAATGTTCTTTGTCTAAAATAAATCACTGCATTTGACTCACACAGCCTCAGTCACTTACTCACCTTGTCCACTGTGTGTGTGTGCCTCTGTGACATAAGCTAAACATCTAGCTGGTTAGGTCATCATGTCTAAACTGTACACTCAAAAATACAGAAAGGAGTGGGAATCAAACCCTGAATTCAGAGGTTGGTTGAAGTCGTTTATTGGAGATGATACACGGGCATACTGCTTGTATTGTAAAGGCTGGTTGAAGCCATTATTGATGATACATGGGCATACTGCCTGTATTGTAAAGGCTGGTTGAAGTCGTTTATTGGAGATGATACATGGGCATACTGCCTGGCTGATTTCTCCGCCAAACTTAGTGATGTAAAAAAACACGACAACTCAAAAACATACTCAAAAGGCAAAGCCTTGTAACAGTTCCACCCAAAACAAGCTGCCATTTATGTTTTTTTTTTTTACTCGAGGTGTGGAGGGGGGTCTGGAATTTTTTTTTTTAACCTGAATTAGGGCCAGACTAGTTACCATAGTTTTCTCACATTGCCATTGCCAGTTTTTTCTATTGACTCTTTTTGGTCCATTTAGATTGTTAATGTAGATATTTATACAAAAAACTTGTAGGCTCCTAAGTGGACCATAAGGTTAAAAACCAAACCAAATTATGAAGAAATTTGATAATAAATTTAAATAATAACTTTGACAGAGTGTCTATTTTGGGTCACTTTTGCAGGTCCCAAGCCCGGATAAAGGAGGAGGGTTGGAATTGTGACATAAAAAAAAACAAGAATCGACAGAAGAAAGTTCATTTGTAGTTCTAAACATATTTAGGGTGTTTTGTTACTCACTTTGTGTCTCTTCCACGACGGTATTCCTCTCTCCTACAGCGTCCATCACAATTACATGCACATGGCCAATTATGCAAATTAGGCGATGACGTCATTTAGTGACTTCTAGCTACTTTTAGGACAGCCGATAGCTACTTTCCTTACTGAGTAGTTGGCAACACTGGGTGAGGGGAGTTCTTTACTAATTAGTGACCTTTTTCGCATAATTTCCAGTCACAACTTGTAGACTTGTTTACGTGCTGCTGTGCGGTTTGTTGCCAACCTTACTTTGCTACCTGCCAACTTTACGGTTTTTACTTTTAATTACCGTTTTATTTTTATTTTTATTTTTTCCCTTGCTCAACTTTTTTCATTCAACTTTTTCATCCCGGACGCTTTATCTGGATGTGATTTGTCAGGACCTCCACCAGCCGACGCAAAGTAGTAACATTAATATTATGCCTTCTAATTGCAGTCGTTGTACTCATAATATACAGGAGAACGATCGCCTTATGGCGAGGATAGCCCTGCTGCAAGCCCAGCTTCAGACAAAATCGTTCGGCAAGGGTAATTTAGGTGTAGGAAAGGATGAAACAGCGTCTGTGCCACCAATATGTACCAGTAGTTAGTATAAATCCCCTTGCACAGTCCCCACGGCCGGACAATTGTCTCATGGTTTCTGGAAAGAAATGCTGTAGGAATGCTCAACCGGTATCGCTCATTCAACCGACAGAAACTTTCAACCTGTTCTCCCCATTAAGCAGCGAGTTAGAGTCCGTGTCTCTCTGGTCTCTCCTCCCGTTACTGGGTCTGAGACGCTGAAGCCTCCCACCATTAGTTGAAAACCCTAGTCATTGGCAACTCCATTATCCGCAGTATTAGACTTTAAATGAATCATCCAGCAACCATACACTGTTTTCCAGGGGGAGGGCTACCAACGTTAAAGCTAATCTGAAGATGGTGCAGGCTAAGGCTGAAACTGGCGAGTGTAAAGTATAGGGATATTGTTATCCACGTCGGCACCAAGAATGTTAGGATGAATCAGTCACCAAGCGCAACATACAGTGCCTTGCGAAAGTATTCGGCCCCCTTGAACTTTGCGACCTTTTGCCACATTTCAGGCTTCAAACATAAAGATATAAAACTGTATTTTTTTGTGAAGAATCAACAACAAGTGGGACACAATCATGAAGTGGAACGACATTTCTTGGATATTTCAAACTTTTTTAACAAATCAAAAACTGAAAAATTTGGGCGTGCAAAATTATTCAGCCCCCTTAAGTTAATACTTTGTAGCGCCACCTTTTGCTGCGATTACAGCTGTAAGTCGCTTGGGGTATGTCTCTATCAGTTTTGCACATCGAGAAACTGAAATCTTTTCCCATTCCTCCTTGCAAAACAGCTCGAGCTCAGTGAGGTTGGATGGAGAGCATTTGTGAACAGCAGTTTTCAGTTCTTTCCACAGATTCTCGATTGGATTCAGGTCTGGACTTTGACTTGGCCATTCTAACACCTGGATATGTTTATTTTTGAACCATTCCATTGTAGATTTTGCTTTATGTTTTGGATCATTGTCTTGTTGGAAGACAAATCTCCGTCCCAGTCTCAGGTCTTTTGCAGACTCCATCAGGTTTTCTTCCAGAATGGTCCTGTATTTGGCTCCATCCATCTTCCCATCAATTTTAACCATCTTCCCTGTCCCTGCTGAAGAAAAGCAGGCCCAAACCATGATGCTGCCACCACCATGTTTGACAGTGGCGATGATGTGTTCAGGGTGATGAGCTGTGTTGCTTTTACGCCAAACATAACGTTTTGCATTGTTGACAAAAAGTTCAATTTTGGTTTCATCTGACCAGAGCACCTTCTTCCACATGTTTGGTGTGTCTCCCAGGTGGCTTGTGGCAAACTTTAAACAACACATTTTATGGATATCTTTAAGAAATGGCTTTCTTCTTGCCACTCTTCCATAAAGGCCAGATTTGTGCAATATACGACTGATTGTTGTCCTATGGACAGAGTCTCCCACCTCAGCTGTAGATCTCTGCAGTTCATCCAGAGTGATCATGGGCCTCTTGGCTGCATCTCTGATCAGTCTTCTCCTTGTATGAGCTGAAAGTTTAGAGGGACGGACAGGTCTTGGTAGATTTGCAGTGGTCTGATACTCCTTCCATTTCAATATTATCGCTTGCACAGTGCTCCTTGGGATGTTTAAAGCTTGGGAAATCTTTTTGTATCCAAATCCAGCTTTAAACATCTTCACAACAGTATCTCGGACCTGCCTGGTGTGTTCCTTGTTCTTCATGATGCCCTCTGAGACTATCACAGTGCAGGTGCATTTATACAGAGACTTGATTACACACAGGTGGATTGTATTTATCATCATTAGTCATTTAGGTCAACATTGGATCATTCACTGAACTTCTGGAGAGAGTTTGCTGCACTGAAAGTAAAGGGGCTGAATAATTTTGCACGCCCAATCTTTCAGTTTTTGTTTTGTTAAAAAAGTTTTAAATATCCAATAAATGTCGTTCCACTTCATGATTGTGTCCCACTTGTTGTTGATTCTTCACAAAAAAATACAGTTTTATATATTTATGTTTGAAGCCTGAAATGTGGCAAAAGGTCGCAAAGTTCAAGGGGGCCGAATACTTTCGCAAGGCACTGTAGCTTCAGCGTGTAAATCAGCTAGAAAGATGTCGGCATCGAGTAATTGTCTCTACGCCCCCTTCCAGATAGGGGGAGTGATGAGCTCTACAGCAGAGTCTCACAACTCAATCGCTGGTTGAAAACTGTTTTCTGCACCTCGCAAAATATAGAATTTGTAGATTAACAGGACCAAGCCTGGCCTGCTGAGGAGTGACGGACTCCATCCTAGCTGGAGGGATTCTCCCATCTTGCGTAATACCCTAGATGCAGTCGCACCCCTAAAAACCAAAAACATTTGTCATAAGAAACTAGCTCCCTGGTATACAGAAAATACCTGAGCCCTGAAGCAAGCTTCCAGAAAATTGGAACGAAAATGGCGCTACACCAAGCTGGAACTCTTCCGACTTGCTTGGAAAGACAGTACCGTGCAGTATCGAAGAGCCCTCACTGCTGCTCGATCATCCTATTTTTCCAACGTAATTGAGGAAAATAAGAAGAATCCAACATTTATTACTGACACTCGCAAAGCTAACTAAAAAGAAGCATTCCCCAAGAGAGGATGGCTTTCACTTCAGCAGTGATAAATTCATGAACTTCTTTGAAGAAAAGATCATGATCATTAGATCATACAGACTCCTCTTTAAATCTGCGTATTTCTCCAAAGCTCAGTTGTCCTGAGTCTGTACAACACTGCCAGGACCTAGGATCAAGAGACACTCAAGTTTTTTAATACTATATCTCTTGACACATTGATGAAAATAGTCATGATCATGATAAACCTTCAAGCTGCATACTGGACCCTATTCCAACTAAACTACTGAAAGAGCTGCTTCCTGTGCTTGGCCCTCCTACAGTATGTTGAACAAAATAAATGGCTTCCTATCCACCGGATGTGTACCAAACTCACTAAAAGTGGCAGTAATAAAGCCTCTCTTGAAAAAGCCGAACCTTGACCCAGAAAATATAAAAAACTATCGGCCTATATCATATCTCCCATTCCTCTCAAAAAAAATTGAAAAGCTGTTGCACAGCAACTCACTGCCTTCTTGAAGACAAACAATGTATACGAACCGCTTCAGTCTGGTTTTAGACCCCATCATAGCACTGAGACTGCACTTGTGAAGGTGGTAAATGACCTTTTAATGGCGTCAGACCGAGGCTCTGCATCTTGCCTCGTGCTCCTAGACCTTAGTGCTGCTTTTGATACCATTGATTACCACATTCTTTTGGAGAGATTGGAAACCCAAATTGTTCTACACGGACAGGTTCTGGCCTGGTTTAGATCTTATCTGTCGGAAAGATATCAGTCTGTCTCTGTAGATGGTTTGTCCTCTGACAAATCAACTGTAAATTTCGGTGTTCCTCAAGGCTCCGTTTTAGGACCACTATTGTTTTCACTATATATTTTACCTCTTAGTGATGTCATTCGGAAACGTAATGTTAACGTTCACTGCTATCGGATGAAACACAGCTGTGCATTTCGATGAAACATGGTGAAGCCCCAAAATTGCCCTCCCTGGAAGCCTGTGTTTCAGATAAAAGAAAGTGGATGGCGGCAAATGTTTTATTCTTAAACTCGGATAAAACAGAGATGCTAGTTCTACGTCCCAAGAAACAAAGAGATCTACTGTTGAATCTGACAACGAATCTTGATGGTTGTACAGTCGTCTCAAATAAAACTGTGAAGGACCTTGGCGTTACTCTGGATCCTGATCTCTCTTTTGACGAACATATCAAGACTGTTTCAAGGACAGCTTTTTTCCATCTACGTAATATTGCAAAAATCTAACTTTCTGTCAAAAAATGATGCAGAAAAATGTATCCATGCTTTTTTCACTTCTTGGTTAGACTACTGCAATGCTCTACTTTCCGGTTATCCAGATAAAGCACTAAATAAACTTCAGTTAGTGCTAAACACGGCTGCTAGAATCTTGACTAGAACCAAAAAATGTGATCATATTACTCCAGTGCTAGCCTCTCTACACTGACTTTCTGTTAAGGCTAGGGCTGATTTCAAGGTTTTACTGCTAACCTACAGAATATTACATGGGCTTGCTCCTACCCATCTTTCCGATTTGGTCCTACCTACACGTACGCTACAGGCACAAGACGCGGGCCTCCTTACTGTCCCTAGAATTTCTAAGCAAACAGCTGGAGGCAGGGCTTTCTCCGATAAAGCTACATTTTTATGGAATGGTCTGCCTATCCATGTGAGAGACGCAGACTCTGTCTCGACCTTTAAGTCTTCATTGAAGACTCATCTCTTCAGTAGGTCCTATGATTGAGTGTAGTCTGGCCCAGGAGAGATACTCTGAATGATCCGCTATAAAAAGCCAACTGACGGCCTCCAAGGTGGCGTAGTGGTCTAGGGCATTGCATCACAGTGCTAGCTGTGCCACCAGAGACTCTGGGTTCGAGCCCAGGCTCTATCGCAGCCGGCCGCGACCAGGAGGTCAATGGGGCGACGCACAATTGGCCTAGCATCACCAAGGTTAGGGAGGGTTTGGCCGGTAGGGATATCCTTGTCTCATCGCGCACTAGCGACTCCTGTGGCGGGCCGGGCGCAGTGCACACTAACCAGGTCGCCAGGTGCACTGTGTTTCCTCCGACACATTGGTGCGGCTGGCTTCCGGGTTGGATGCGCGCTGTGTTAAGAAGCAGTGCGGCTTGGTTGGGTTGTGTTTCGGCTTTCGACCTTCGTCTCAGTTGTAGCGATGAGACAAGATAGTAACTACTAACAATTGGAAACCACGAAATTGGAGAGAAAAGGGGCTAAAATATATATATATATTTTTTTTTTAAAGCCAACTGACATTTACTCCTGAGGTGCTGACCTGTTTCATCACCTACAACCATTGTGATTATTTTTATTTGACCTTGCTGGTCACCTATGAACATTTGAACATCTTGGCCATGTTCTGTTATAATCTCCAACCGGCACAGCCAGAAGAGGACTGGCCACCCCTCGTAGCCTGGTTCCTCTCTAGGTTTCTTTTTATGGAGTTTTTCCTAGCCACCGTGCTTCTACACCTGCATTGCTTGCTGTTTGGGGTTTTAGGCTTGGTTTCTGTACAGCACTGTGACATCAGCTGATGTAAAAAGGGCTTTATAAATACATTTGATTGATTGAATTCATCAATCGAGTACAAGGGAGGAGCGAAAACCTGAAGACACCCTGTGGAATGAGTTTGACGAGTGACTTATACTAACTACTTGGAAGTACTTTACAGTTGGGTTAACGGTGTAACAACAATGAAAGGAAGAGATTACAATCTCTGGGAATCGAGTCACAATAAGCAGCATCAATAACTATTACATAAAAACATTACGAATACTTTATTTTTTTGTATTATTACATTGTAATTGGAGTAGATATTTTATCATTTAAATCTAAACTAGCCTTGGTACCATGAAAATGAGGTAACCAGTATGCAGTATATCAGTTACTCAGGCTACAATGTGTACATTAACAGAAAACACCTATGCCGGGCTCGTGTTATACAAATTCCAGTCACAGCACTTGCATTTCTCATTGAAGATAAGGTTAGCGGCGCACTTCTGGAGGTAGGTGTGTCCACTGGCGCACTGGTAGAAGGCATTAAGGTCTTCCTTGTTACAGTACAGGCCGTCAGCTTTCCCCCCACAGAAGCCACTGCCGGGCAGAGGAGTGGAGGTGGTGGCGGGCACACTGCTGGTGGTAGTTCCTGGCAGGGGTGGCGGACGTGTTGTGGAAGGAAGGGGTGGCGGACGTGTTGTGGAAGGAAGGGGTGGCAAATCTATAAAACACAGTGTGTTATTGTCAAGCGTGGAATGATACAATGTCATTGTTATACCAACCAAACCTCTTATGAGACATACACCTCAGTGCTCTAGTAATGGCTGCGTACCTGAGGCCAGAAGATAACGCAGATGGCTGATCAGGGGATAGTTGCCCTGCCCACAGAATTGTCCAGCAAAGTCATCCAGATCCAGAGCCCAGATCATGGCCCCTCCAAACTTGTTGTCTTTTAGATAGCGTGCCTATAAAATGACCAAATATTTTATTTCCTGAAACCATATAGCCTTCTACCAATCACCATGTAATCAATAACAAAGATATTAGGGTTGAAATGAGCAATAGACATTCGACTGCTATAATTTACAGCAATCAGCTGAAAGGAGATTCCTTTTGGCAGTGTATTAAGTAATACGATACCGTACCTTTATTTCAAAGCTTTCCCGGTTGTCATATCCCACCCACTCATTTCCTTTGGTGGCAAAGGGAACCATCTGATCCTCAATCAACTCAACAGTTGCTCCATTCAGGAAAGTACAGATCTGGTGGAAAAGAAAAATAAACATGAGTATTCTTTACATAAAGAATACCTTTGTTTTGAATTGGCCCTGAGTACAGTATACTGAAAGTGTGCATTGATGTATTGTGTTAATCTATTTTTTACATCCTACAAGTGTTTCACAATCTCCCTGGTTCCAAAACATATAATGTTAATTAACTCCACATTGGTAGAGTTGGGAGATCGCTCCACTAGAGACAACTGTATTTGTAGTTTTGAACTTTGACCTCTCTCCCTGACCTCATAATAGGACCAGAAGCCGGCCTCGCGGGTATAGGGTCCAGCAGAGGCTGGTCCACTCGTTCTGGCTCCGACACCATTGTCTCCAGAGACAGTGCGGAATGTGCGCCCATAGGTGGCGAAACCCATCATCAGCTTCTCAACAGGGGTGCCCTGGTCCCTCCAGTACTTCATGGCAAAGTCCTTTGGAAAAGGAGTAAACATTCAACAACTGTTTGACAAATAGTTAACGGTTTCTAAAATGGTTTCTAAATTATTTATGGTTTCAAAATAGTTTTAAAAATATTGTAAAGTAAATATTTTTTACTCACAACGTTGAAATACTTGTGCTCTCCTTCCTCTGCATCTGAAGCACCGCGGTAAAGGGGACTGTTGTGGCGTGTGAATGGGTCCCAGGCTCCACCCATGTCATAGGACATCACATTGATGAAGTCCAAGTACCTGTTACACAGTCACACAAGGCCAAAGGTCACAAAATGTAACATGGAAAACACCAACTGGTAATTGATGAACCTTCACAAGAATTATTACTATACCAATCACCTATGGTGAATGAAGGCCCTCTGTTTTAACCTTTGAACTCACTTTGCAACCTCTGCAATTTCATAACCGTTATCAATGTTTCCCTTCCCAGCAGCCACTGCAGCTGTGACCAGCAGCCTTGGTCTGCTGGTGTCAGCGGCTTCCTTCTCAAATGCTTTGAGCAACTCCTGGACCCCAGAACCAAATGAGACAGTGTATTTTATTAATGGTATGAAATAATATTATGACGACATTGTGCTGGATCAGTTAAAGTTGAACATAATTATTATGGTGCCCCATTAAAACTGTCACTCAGGATCCAAATATAATGCTTTCCAGATGTTTGATTATTACTACTGTGGCTGTGAATGTCAAACTGACCCTGCACAGCAGTGTAAACCTTTTCTTGTCCTCTGGGGGGCTCCCTCGTGCTCCAGGGTACTCCCAGTCCAGGTCCAGGCCATCAAAGCCGTACATTCTCAGGAAACTGATGGATGACTGGATGAACTTCTGGCGATTGGCAGGTGTTGACACCATGATGGTGAACCTGAAAATGTATTCAGTGTCAGTAATCATAATACTTGTAATTGTTATTATTCATTGGAAAAGCATAATGACCAATAGATACTTAAGAACATGTTTATTTCTTTCATTAAAATACTTTGAAACATGTACAACTTAATCATGGCTATATGACAACAATACTCACTGGCTGGACCCAAAGTTCCATCCACCAACTGCCAACAGGGTCTTCAGTGCAGGATTTCTTTCCAAGACAAGAAAGATTCATCAACACATTCAATTTCAATGCATTTAAAGAGAAATGTGAATATGGAATAATGATTGTAAAAAGTGCTGATGGAGAACATAAGACATCATATAGCTCAGCAGCTAAACCTCACTGCTTCTTCAGCCCATTGAAGGACTGGTAGAGAACATCATCGTTCCACTCGTAGGTGACTAGCTCGTTGTTGTGGTTGATCATTGAGAAGGCATAGATCAGATGAGTGCAGAGGTTGGGGTCCACATTGGCCGGCAGATATTTCCCAGTGCCTGGTCTGTACTGGGACCAGTTGGTGAAGTAGCACACCAGTTTGGTTGATGACACTGTTGAGGATTTAAAATACTAGTATCAGGCTCCCAACAGAACAAAGTGATAGACAGAGACATTGACAGTGACTTTGTCTAGGATTGTATCAATGTTGTATGCTATGTAGTGAGCAATGTTATTCAACAGTAAGTTATTTATTTTCTCCCTATGAATGTTACTTAACGATATCCTATTTGTGGTAGCTACAGTACAATTAAGTTTGGATAGACATCAAGAGTAATGCTGTAAGAACTACAAAACTTACCCATTTGAAGACACATCAAAACGGACAGTCCTGAAACAGAAATGAAACATTTGTTCATTAGACTAATCAAACAAGCTTATTTGCTTGCAGTTAACAAAGTACCCTACATGACTAAAAGTATGTGGACACATGCTTGTCGAACATCTCATTCCAAAATCATGGGCATTAATATGAAGTTATTCCCCACTTTTCTGCTATAACAGCCTACACTCTTCTGGGAAGGCTTTCCACTAAATGTTGGGACATTGCTGCGTGGACTTGCTTCCATTCAGCCAAAAGAGCATTAGTGAGGTCGGGCAATAATGTTGTGCGATTAGGCCTGGCTTGCAGTCGGCTTTACAATTCATCCCAAAGGTGTTTGATGGGGTTGAGATCAGGCTTCTGTGTAGGCCAGTCAAGGTCTTCCACACCGATCTCAACAAACCATTTCTGTATGGACCTCGCTTTGTAACAAGTACTTTTTGGTGTCAGGGAAAATGTATGGAGTAGAAAGTACATTATTTTCTTCAGGAATGTTGTGGAGTAAAAGTAAAAGTTGTCAAAAATAGAAATAGTTAAGTACAGATAACCCATAAAACGACTTAAATAGTGCTTTAAAGTATTTTTACTTAAGTACTTTACACCACTGAAAAAGTATAAAAATATTCCATTGCCAGAATTTGACTTACCAACGAGAAGTGTTAGTTGGGCCATGATGAGTTTCTAGTTACACGGCCTCTCCTTACAAAACCGAAGAGGCACCTGGAAAAAAAGAAGCATTTTCATTTAATAGAACAAACCATGGTGGTTAGAATGTTGTGTGTGGCTAAGGTTGTCCGAGTGCGTCTGCACTGTCCAGCTTCAAGTTTAATGTGTTGCAATTATTGTACCTAAAAGTTTGTAACTGATGGTCGGGTGATAGTAAAACTATAATGCAATAATAATGCTAATAAAAACATATAGCCCATGTCCTACCTGGTCCTCAGTGAGACACTGGATCGGTGTCTGAAAGACAATACAGCTCACCTTTTATACCGTTCTGATACGCCTGGGCCAAAGGCTACATACCTGTATCAGGAAGTGGCAACCTGGGGGAGATTGTTTGCTCTTGATCGGGATTAATCAGTGTCATCGTTTATGTTAGTTTCATTTAAGGATATAACCTGTCTGAATTGTAGGAGAGATAGACCTATCTTTATGGTCAGATAAACAACCATGGATGATTGATATTGAGGGTGAAATAAACCATCTTTATCCTCTGCATTAGCAATGTGGAATTGGAACATTCAGTCAGCAAATACATTTCAATCTTCATTAACTAGTTAAGAGGTTTTTAGTTTGAATATAAATATTCCACAAACTGGACCTATTGTAGTAGTTATCTTTCATTCACACATAATAGCTTCTATAGGCCTTTCTCTTGGATATCTTTGATGTGAAGTTCACGCCATAAACAAAGAAAACTAAAAAGTACAGAAAAGGCACAAAATCTTAGAACAAACATTATGCAAGCTCCAGGCCATAGCACGAGAGACACGACAAGATAAACTGTCATAAAAATGCTAGTATTGATTGGTTTTAAAATAAGATTACCTTTGCTTCTTTTGTTGAAACTGGGGAGGCTGGTCCTTGGTTTTACTAATTGAGGTCACCTAACACAGAACAATAGAGCCAATGCAATAAACATAGGGAGGGGGAGAATACTGTAGGTTCTGAGTAGTTTGTTAATGGGAGCAAGAGCTCAAGCTGCGTGGTGATTCAGGGCTGTAACAGAAGCCTTATCTCAGCCATAATGAATAGAGTTTTCACTGGGTTTTCATTCCCTTTAATATCCCGGCACTTGTACATTTCTCTAATCTTTATGTAACCATTTGTTTATTTAGTTCATAGAGGTCTGATTATGTTGTCATGGCATCATAAGTGTTGCTACATGAATAAAGTGCTTGTAGTCTATTTAATATAGCCCAATCACTCCGGAGATTAGAAAAGACATTGCTTACGTTTACATTTTATTTATTCAAGTCTATACTGAAAAACGCAACATGTTGGTCCCATGTTTCATGTGCTGAAATAAAAGATCCCAGAATGTTTCCATATGTACAAAAAGCTTACTTCTCTAAAATGTTGTGGGGGGCCTGGCTCCCCAGTGGGTGGGCCTGGTACCCCTGCCCAGTCATGTGAAAACCATAGATTAGGGCCTAATTTATTTATTTCAATTGACTGATTTCCTTATATGAACATATTACTCAGTAAAACCGTTGAAATTGTTGCATGATGATTTATATTTTTGTTCAGTATAGTAGCAAATTTGCCATACATGTTTGCCATACATGAAGCGGACTGACCATCCAGGTTGATCATGTGTGAATGATTGTGAGTGATCTTGAATGTCAGTCAGCTTCCTGTCTCTAAAGGTCAGCAAACAGTCACACACAATAGACTCCATACACAGAAGACTCCACAGACAGTAAGATTAGAGAAATGTACAAGTGCCGGGATATTAAAGGGAATGAAAACCCAGTGAAAACTCTATTCATTATGGCTGAGATAAGGCTTCTGTTACAGCCCTGAATCACCACGCAGCTTGAGCTCTTGCTCCCATTAACAAACTACTCAGAACCTACAGTATTCTCCCCCTCCCTGGATTAAAACACTGTTCTAATGTGCTCTGTTATCAGGCTGTCAGGATTTAAACATTTCACATTAACTACACCTAGGAGCTTAATTAGAAAGGACATTTTCAAACATAAGATTTTTTTTTATTGTTGTACCATAATGATATCACTCTGTCATAATCATAATAATATTCCGACCATGAAAGTTACTGTAAAGCTGCTTAAAGTCAGCAGCATATGTCCATCATAGTTAAGTGTGTAAAGTACAGTATCATAATTTTCTCAATTAAATGGTGCACACAGCATACTGTAATGAACCTCCCAGTCAGGGATTATTGAGTTGCAATGTTGTCAGTAACATGAGCATGTCTGGAGACTAGAGTCAATCCATTAGAGGACCGTAAGTACAAAGTACATCTCTATCGGTTAATATTGTCAAAAATCACAAGGTACATTAATGATTAGCAAAAGAGACAGAAATGACTGGATGCCATAAGAATGCACATTGTAGTTCTAGTAAACAAAACATCATTCTTATTTTGCTTGTCATGCTAGTGTACAAAGTGCAAACATTAGCCTTCTTCATAGAATTTAAAACCCATATTCTATAAACCATAGATCAACATATAACAATTATACAATAAAGGTGCACAAGGGGAAATAAGGTAGGTACAGTATGGTCCCAGAGACATGGATTAGGGGGGTGTTTAGGTCTGTGTTTTAGACATTTTAAAGGCTAAAGATGAAATCTGCTGATCTGAAATGAACTCTGAAGAACGTTGAATCAGCCCACAGTCCTGAAAGGTATGTATACAATGCCAATTACATCAGCTAAGATTCACAGACCAATGTTGAGACAAAGCAACAGACAAACAAGTCAAGGGTACAGTGCCCTGAAGATGGTACTATGATTTACTGCCATCAGGTAGAGATAAAGAGCTCAAATCGACTTAGCAATCCTACCGGGCCTAAACCAGTGATTTAGCAAAGAATCATTCATTAAGGTTTTTCTACCCTTGTCAGCATATAAATAGTTCCTCTACCAGGTGTCACTGCTTTTATCAACATGATAAACGTATCAGTGTATTCCTCCATCCAGTCAATATCTCTCCCTTAGTAGAAATATTACACACCCACATCAACATGTATGCACGTACGCACACACTTCCACACCCACTTGAAAATGATATACTTTTCACCACGTCATAAATACCACAGGTTGTAACCTTAATTTTCTTGTTAAAATGCTGTACCAACCCAGTGTCAATGCAGAGCATGAGAATAGAGGAACACTATCAGGCTCCAACCACATCATCTCTTGTGTGCTTGGAATTAAGAAAAGGTAGTGGATTTGCTTGGGAACACCTGTGTCCCCCAGTTAGTGGGCAGTGGGCATTCCGGACTCAGTCAGTCTCGTGTACAACTGTTTATAGAGGCGCTAGTTGAGTATTGCACCCATTCAGTGGCAATTTTAGTATGTAAACCTTGGTGGGGCAAACTCCCCCAATTATTTTTTTAGATGCATGCCAGCAAAGCCACAACACAACACTAAACAATACATTAATTGGACTATAACGGTGCCCACAAACTGTTAGGGCCTACATGAAGCTGTCCCAACAGCAGAGTCCCAACAGCAGTCCCAACAACTTACCACTGCTAAACCTGGCTATCAGGGGAGCCTTGTTTGGCAGCAAAACAGTTTATTCAGGCTCATTTACTGCCTTTAAAAAAACATAGCTGACATGGCTGACTTGCTTAAACAAATGTGGTTTCTATTGACAATTGAGATGTACAAAATATAGCATGAAGGGACGACGAGCGTATAAGACGTAATCCGTAATTAAGACATTAATGAGCGAGCTAGGACGGACATCGTCAATATAACTATTTGTTCAGCACTTTTGAAATGTACAGCGACATAATTCAGAACATGGACTGTCCTTACAGTATTCTCCCTGTACACCAAGTCAGAACCATAGAATAAATAAAGGGGGCATATAAGCAGACAATGGAAGCGCTTACACTTCTCTAAAACAGGCTACATGTGCACCAACAAGTCAGAACAGTAGGCTAAATTATGAGGGGAAATGCGACTAAATTATTAGGGTGAGGCACACGGGCTACTAACACCTTACTACACAACATACACTTAGTATTGCTTTCGTAGCTACAGTATACAGTGCATTTGGGAAGTTTTCAGACCCCTTGACTTTTTCCACATTTTGTTACATTACAGCCTTATTATAAAGTGGATTAAATAAAATAAAATCCTCATTAATCTATACACAATACCCCATAATGACAAAGTGAAAACTGTTTTTTGAAATTGTAGCTAATTTATAAAAATAAAAAAATTACAGAAATACCTTATTTACCCAAGTATACAGACCCTTTGCTGTGAGACTCGAAATTGAGCTCAGGGCATCCTGTTTCCATTGATCATCTTTGAGATGTTTCTACAACTTGATTTATTTCCACCTGTGGTAAATTAAATTGATTCGACATGATTTGGAAGGGCACACACCTGTCTACATAAGAGCAAAAACCAAGCCTTGAGGTTGAAAGAATTTTCCATAGAGCTCCAAGACAGGAATGTATCAGGCACAGATCTGGGGGAAGGGTATGCAAAACATTTCTGCCTCATTGAAGGTCCCCAAGAACACAGTTGCCTCCATCAAGTTTGGAACCACCAAGACTTTTCCTAGAGCTTGCTGCCTGGCTAAACGAAGCAATCGGGGGAGAAGGGCCTTGGTCAGTTAAGTGATCAAGAACCTGATGGTCAATCTGACAGAGCTCCAGAGTTCCTCTGTGGAGATGGGAGACCTTCCAGAAGGACAACCATCTCTGCAGCACTCCACCAATCAGGTCTTTATGGTATAGTGGCCAGACGGAAGCCACTCCTCAGTAAAAGGCACATGACAGCTCACTTGGAGTTTGCCAAAAGGCACCAAAAGACTCTCAGACCATGAGAAACAAGATTCTCTGTTCTGATGAAACCAAGATTGAACTCTATGGCCTGAATGCCAAGCATCATGTCGAGGAAAACTGGCACCATCCCTATGCTGAAGCATGGTGGTGGCAGCATCACGCTGTGGAGTTGTTTTTCAGTGGCAGGGACTGGTAGACTAGTCAGGATCAAGGGAAAGATGAATGGAGCAAAGTATAAAGAGATCCTTGATGTAAACCTGCTACATAGTGCTTAGTACCTCAGACTGGGCCAAAGGTTCACCTTCCAACAGGACAATGACCCTAAGCACACAGCCAAGACAACTCAGGAGTGGTTTCGGGACAAGTCTCTGAATGTCCTTGAGTGGCCCAGCCAGAGCCTGGACTTGAACCCAATCGAACATCTCTGGAGAGACCTGAAAATAGCTGTGCAGCGACGCTTGGGAGAAACCCCTCAAATACAGGTACGCCAAGCTTGTAGCGTCATACCCAAGAACACTCGAGGCTGTAATCGCTGCCAAAGTGCTTCAACAAAGTACTGAGTAAAGGGTTGAATACTTATGTAAATGTGATGTATATATATATATATTTTTTAAATATACATTTGCAATAGTTTTTCAACTGTTTCTTGCTTTTTATTTATGGGGTATTATGTGTAGATTGATGAGGGAAAAATATATTGAATACATTTTAGAATGAGACTGGAATGTAACAAAATGTGGAAAAGGTCAAGGGGTCTGAATACTTTCTGAATGCATTGTACATATCTTTCTGGCATATTACATAATGTATGCAGCAACATACAATACATTTCTGGACTCACCTTGTTGTCCTGTGGTCACTTGAACAGGAAGGTGGTGTGGTGGGGTCCTTCGTGGGCAAATTTTGTCATCAAAATCTGGCATTCTCTGAATTTATGGTGATTTCAAGACAACTGGTCGAATGATGACAACAAGGTCGAATGATGATGTTACTGATCTTTAGGTTGGAGCTCTAGAAAGAGGCCCGAGTTCCGGACTTCGAAATCCAAGTTGCATGATCGTTGAAAACGCATTTTCCCAGTCTGAGTTATTTTTTTTAATCACAGTTTCCAGTTGTCTTGAACTCACTAAAGTCTGAGATTTCCCAGTTGCGAGTTTCCAGTTGTTTTTAAAGCGGCAGAAGTCATGCTGGATTGACTGCATGACCAATGCTGAATGTTTATGGAAAAGAGACCCTTAAACCCAGACTTAGACCACACATCCACTCCACTGAATAGCAGGTTAGTGATGGATTTGCAATGCTTGCAGTTAGCCACTGATTTCTTCCAAACCATTGTTTAATTTGTGATTTCCAACTTGTTGTGTAATGTTTATGTCCAATGGCCGATGAGCACTGATCCCTTTTATCTATAATTTTGCTTCATAATGCAAGGATTGAACATTTGCCAGTAGATTGTAGACTTGATTGATGATGATGACTGCTAGCTTGCTAGCTAAGATTTTGAAAGTATGATGTTGACATGATCAGTCCAATCAAAGCTACGGTAGATATAACGTGATTTGACGTCATTTTAACTGTGGCCAATGACCTTGAGTCTTCTTGGATGGCCACTTCTAATGTAACTCTATGGCAGCACCCAGGGGGCTTGAATTTTCGAGCTCTCCCTGTAGATTTTGCTGTGACGTTGTGTCCCCATGAGTGACAGAATACTGAGCCAATCATGGCGCAACTAGAGAACATTATTAACCCCTAAGCTTCGTATTTTCTGCTGGATGCCCAACCACCACAGAAAGCACTGAGCTAGGCTGAAACACCTGCATTTTGGAGCTGCCGTACTCAAGATAGCAAAAAAGAGACCATGTTTGTATGCAGCTTTATTAACTACATTTTTTTATTTGACTTGGTTTGCACACTAATGTGACACGTATTAATGCCAAAATAACATGCAAAACAGGCTCTGCTCCACCTGCCCTGAATGACAGGTCACCACAGCACACATTGTAAGTCCTGTCTCCTTATGCAAATGAGTAGATGTTGCTCATGGGGGAGAGGGCCTCATGGCTCCTACTCTCCCTAAATTCTGGGTCTCTGTCATCCCTCTCCTTGTGTCCAGTGTACTGGCCAATGAAGGAGCCGTCCTCGTTGAACTCAATCTCCCGTCCATCACCGTACTCCACCAGACTGTCGTCACTCTGTTCATTTCATCATGGTGTCGACTGTCGTCTGACCCCTCCTGACTTTACTCTCATCCTCCCTGGAAGAATAGTGAAAATATTAGAGGCTGCGTTATGGCTCCCAGCTTTCACCATACAGTTCTAGACATTAAAAACAGACTGTCTGGTTGTAATACTTACCGTTGGGCAGAGTAGGGAATGGTGGTGACACAGCTTATCCTGAAATGTTTAAAAATATTGTTTATAATGTGTTGAGAGCTACATTTTTGAAGAACATTTCTATGAATTATCAATGATTTTAGAATATTTTAATTAAGTCACTTAAACCATTAACTTGTTTCAACAGCGATAGCATGTTGAAATTCAGACTACCTAAACATTTATTTTAGTTCCAATTTATTGGTTATAAATACAAAATACAGTCAGTATATAAGTAAAATAATACAGTAGAAATGGTGTACATGGTCTAGACTTGTGTTAGTGTTCATATTATCATACCTTTCCAGAGACCTTCAGTAGTCCAAAGGAAAAATGTGAAAACATTAGTAGTCAGAATAAAGAGATCAATGCTAAGGATGGGGGAGTTATCAGGAAAAATACATTGTTCTGAAATAATGACAACACTGGATGGTACAATATTGTTAGGAAATTTAATGATTTGTTTCACTGTTGAGTATTATTACCACACCATATTATAGTATGGATGGGTCTTTCTATAAACTAGGGTACCAGTGTGCAATTCCTGCAGTGTACAACTGTTTGGAGCTGTTACAGAGAAATTCATCACTTATTTTCATGTGGATAAATGAAGATATAAGGGGGAACATAGATGCATTCTATATAATTCATGATTTGAATCAAAACCTATGTTTAAACCCTTTTTTGTGTTTGGAGTCTTCACAGATTTGGCAAAAATCGTGTGACATAATACCTTTCTTTCCTTACATTTATGATACGGTTTGTATCATATACTAAGCATTTAACAATTGCATTACACATTGACCTTGATCCTGTGAAATTCCTGGACATTGTTTATTTTTTTTGTATGGAGATCTCAGAAGTGTACTGTAACCTCTTAACATTTCATATATTCATATATGTTATAGTGTGAAAACAGTTTTCATCAGCACATATTCAAAATAATGTATGTGATTGCAAAATCCAATGTTTCATACAGAAAGGGGTCAATAACATACGCACTATACACAAACATGGATTTAGTACTGTAGATATGTGGTAGTGGTGGAATAGGGGCCTGAGGGCACACAGTGTGTTGTGAAATCTGTGACTGTATTGTATAAATGGCCTTAATTCTGCTGGACCCCAGGAATAGTAGCTGCTGCCTTGGCAGGTTCTTCAATAAGTACTCATCTTAGTTTGATGTCCGTTTGATGTCTAGCTGTTTAGTTACATGGGGACATTATCACGCAACATCAGCTGATTCATGAATTTTCTGAATGACTGTCAAATGATAAGAGCTTGTGTGAAACTGCACGTGACTTAACAACAGCCAAAGTGCGGGAATTAACTGTAGGGTTGACAGAACATTTGATGTCTACGTTGTTAGCCTACTTCGTGGACAACATTAAATCAAGATTCCTGAGGTAAGATTACGGTCCATGTATGTTTAAAAAGTTTATTTTCCTAGGTAATACAGAAAAAAACGGATACAATTGCATGTCAAACAAACAAAAAAGTTGATATTTTGATGTTCAAATGTGTGTAGGGTTAAATATGAAATGCTGGATCAAGTGCAGAGCCAACACTTCATGTCCGAAGAGGTCACCCTTCTAACTCCATTCTATTCATTTATTAATAGCTGCCCATACCGTGTCACAGTGCCAAGATAAAGTAAGATTTCTTGATTTCTGCATAAGATTTTGTGTGTATTGACTTATGAACTGCTGTTACTGTAAATGGTTAGCTGACTGATATATCCTAGCTACCTAGCTAACCATTGGTAATCTTAAATGATGAAAAACAACCAAAACAGTACCTATTGCTAGACTAGAGATATGCCCTAGCTATAGTTAGTCAATGGTTGCACATCTAACTAGCTGAAATGAAGCAAGCGTGTGAATAGTAGGCATGCAAATATATTCTTTCACTGTTTACAGCAGGTCTCTAGCTACCCAGACCTGTCTGATCAGCCTGATAGGGTGCCGTGGGTGTGTCCAGCCTGTGTGTATATCAATGGAATTAAACATCCAACCAATGCCCCAAGTGTCGTGCTGTAGATCCACCACTCACCCAAAGGGTTGTGGCGTCCTGTCCAGAAACTACCCCTAGCCTCTAGCCCTAGACACTTGTGGAGATCTGAGAGGATTGGACAGGTGTACCCAATACCGTCAAAATTCCTCCAAGCCTATCAGAGGGTAAGGTGGCGCTCTCACCATGTCTCCATCCATCTCTCTCAGATCTCCACATGTGTCTAGACTCTGGGCAGTAGGGGCTAGGGGTTATTTCTGGACAGGCCATGGGTATTATGGTAGCTCAGTCAGTCTGGCACTATCAACATTTTTTAATAACTGTCAAATGCTTGCTTTCTCTATATTTGGGAGAATCTCAATTACATTTCCTTGATTTGTTGCATCCTCTCTCCTCATCTTCTTCTCAAAACCCATTGGACAAGAACGTCCGAGTTCCCTCCTCACTCACCTTCTTATCTAATGGGTTTTAAGGAGGCGGGGACAGAGGACATGAGGAATGAAGGAAATGCAATCGAGATTCTCCCCGTTTCCTCCAATGTACTTTCAAGGAGAGGCCAGGAGTGGAGCAAACAAGGGCAGAGGAAGCAAGAATGTGATGTCTAGTTTTCACCCAGACCCACTGTCTTGTACAGCTAACCTTGTGGAGGGACACAATATTCCCTAACCCCTAAACCTAACCTTATCCCAAAAACCTAACCCTGAACCTAACCCTAACCTTAATCCAAAAACCTAACCTTAAACCTAGCTCCTAACCCTTTACGTAATTCTAACCCTGACACTAATTCTAACCTTAACCCTAAACCCCATAGAAATAGCATTTGACCTCTTGGGGACTAACGAGGTCAAATTTGTGTACACACACACACACAGCTTAAAACTTGTAATGATTTCACCAATACTTTTTATGATTATTGGTTATTATTATTGTCAATGATTTCTGACAAAACACATATTACATTATTGTTAAAAAAATATAGAAATGCTGTTTATCTTTTTAATTTTCTGGAATTTTCTTTAAATGATAGAGAAGTTGACTAAAGCACAAACAGACCTGGCTACTAGGCATGACAAAGAAACTTGCAGTGTCCATGTTTCATGTGACATTTGGAATGACATGTAGATGTTTTATTGATGCTAAGAGTTATGGTCTCATTGTGCCCATCTAGACTCTTATTCCTGTAATTATACATGTGAAGGTGCAAGAAAATCACGTTTAAATGTATATCAAACTATTTTGAAATGTTGACCCTAATGTCACACATTGGCCCATTTATTTATAGAAAGACCCGAATATATTTTCATATGACTGTAGATTGCTGTTCATGTGGAAGGTTTTAGATACCATAGTTGGCTTGAAGGGAAACTGACACGATCAGCACTACCTCACAAAATGATTATACATGATGTACGTGATTGACTTTGACCTACACAAATATTGATACTTATCTCAACTCAAGGTTCTCAGTTGATTTTCAGCCAGTTCTTTTATATTGCCTACCGATAGTCAAATGATCCCTCCTGATCGTTATCATCCACTGGCTCCAATGTCACTTCTTTCTTGTCCCGTACTGAAAATAAAAAGCTCTGTCTTGTTACTCTGACCAAATATAATATAAGCCCTGCATACTTAGGGTAAATATATCCTATCCATTAGCTAATTTAGCACAATCGTGGGATTAGAAGCTTTATGCTAGTGAATGAACTATAGTATTAGGTCTGTTGGATCTGTCGCTCCATGTAAGAATGTTTGTCCTCTAATGGAGAAGTCTTGTGGACTACAGTATTGCTACAGTACCTGGGTATTTCCCCCCTCGGCTCCTCTTGATAAAGCAGACGACCAGCAGGATGAGCACGAAGAGGGCCGCAGCACACATCACACCAATGACCCAGCCCTGAGTGGAGAGGTCCACCTGCTCCCGTGCATTTGCTGTATGTAAACACACACACACACATTTAATTGTCATGATAAAATCTGTAGGTGTGTGGATGTTTAATGGCTTGTAATTGTGTGTTGTGGTTGACCTGTGGTGTTTTACCTTCAGTTGTATAATGGGGTGATTCCTCTGTGTACCACTCTCCTACCCCAATTCTAGTCTGTGCTGCTATGGTGAATCTATAGCGGGTGTAGCGATCATATCGGCGCACTGTAAAACTGGTGGTGTTTGCGGGAAATTCCTCAACACGCAGTTCCTCCTCCCGGGTTGTGTTCACTGTGGAGGGAGAGCACACCAGGGAGCCAAGAGAACTTGATTTAGAGACCTGTTTTACCTACTGTACCCACTTTGTTCACCTGACTGACGATGAGTAAGTCCTCCTACCTGTCTGATATTTCAGTATGTATCCGGTGATGATGCCATTAGGCTCTGCTGGAGTGTCCCAGTCCACCCAGATAGTGTCCAAATGTCTCTGCTGGATTCTGAAGAATCTTGGAGCAGAGGGTGCTAGAGACAAATACAATTACATTGCTTACTTAAGGGCCCTTCATAACAATGCAGAGAGAAAAAAAGAGAAATAATACAAAACATTACACAAGGAAGAAATACACAATGAGTAACAACTTTGCTAAATACACAAAAGGGTAACAGTACAGAGTCAATTTGCAGGGGTACAGAGTCAATTTGCAGGGGTATAGAGTCAATTTGCAGGGGTACAGGGTAATTGAGGAAGATACTGTGTGTTCATACAGTGTATTCAGAAAGTATTCAGACCCCTTGACTTTCTCCACATTTTGTTATGTTACAGCCTTATTCTAAAATGTATTACATTGTTTTTTTCCCCCCGTCATCAATCTACACACAATACCCCATATTGACAGAGCAAAAACAGGTTTTTAGAATTTTGGGAAATTTAAAAATATATAAAAAACTGAAATATAATTTACTCAAGTATTCCGATCCTTTACTCAGTACTTTGTTGAAGCACCTTTGGCAGTGTTTACAGCCTCGAGTCTTCTTGGGTATGACGCTACAAGCTTGGCACACCTGTATTTGGGGAGTTTTTCCCATTCTTCTCTGCAGATCCTCTCAAGCTCTGTCTGGATTGGATGGGGAGCGTCGCTGCACAGCCATTTTCAGGTCTCTCCAGAGATGTTAGATCGGGTTCAAGTCCGGGCTCTGGCTGGGCCACTCAAGGACATTCAGAACTGGTCCTGAAGCCACTCATGCATTGTCTTGACTGTGTGCTTAGGATCATTGTCCTGTTGGAAGGTAACCTTTGCCCCAGTCTGAGGTCCTGAGCGCTCTGGAGCAGGTTTTCATCAAGGATCTCTCTGTACTTTGCTCCGTTCATCTTTCCCTCGATCCTGACTTGTCTCACAGTCCCTGCTGCTGAAAAACATCCCCACAGCATGATGCTGCCACCACTATGCTTCACCGTAGGGATGGTGCCAGGTTTCCTCCAGATGTGATGCTTGGCATTCAGGCCAAATAGTTCAATCTTGGTTTCATCAGACCAGAGAATCTTGTTTCTCATGGTCTGAGAGTCTTTTGGGCTGTCATTTGCCTTTTACTGAGGATTGGCTTCCGTCTGGCCACTCTACCATAAAGGCCTGATTGGTGGAGTGCTGCAGAGATGGTTGTCCTTCTGGAAGGTCCACCCATCTCCACAGAGGAACTCTGGAGCACTGTTTGAGTGGCCATTGGATTCTTGGTCACCTCCCTAATAAAGACCCTTCTCCCCCGATTGATCAGTTTGGCCGGGCGGCCATCTCTAGGAAGAATCTTGGTGGTCCAAACTTCTTCCATTTCAGAATGTTGGCCACTGTCTTCTTGGGAACATCCAATGCTTATGTGTATAAGGTAGTAGTTTTGGAATTGTTAGCTAGATTACTCGTTGGTTATTACTGCATTGTCGGAACTAGAAGCTCAAGCATTTTGCTACACTCGCATTAACATCTGCTAACCATGTGTATGTGACAAATAAAATTTGATTTGATTTGCTGCATACAGTTTTTGGTACCCTTCCTCATATCTGTGCCTCGATATCTGTGCCTCGGAGCTTTACAATTCCTTCGACCTCATGGCTCTTTTTTGCTCTTGGGGCGGCAGGTGCCTAGTGGTTAGAGCGTTGGGCCAGTTAAATAAAGGTAAAATAAACATGCACTGTCAACTGTTGGACCTTATATAGACAGGTGTGCGCGTTACCAAATCATATCCAATCAATTGAATTTACAACAGGTGGACTCCAATCAAGTTGTAGAAACAACTCAAGGATGATCAAAGGAAACAGGATGCACCTGAGCTGAATTTCAAAACTCATAGCAAAAGATCTGAATACTTATGTAAAGAAAAATCTAAAAACCTGTTTTCGTTTTGTCATTATGGGTTATTGTGTATAGATGGATCAGAAAAAATGTGTATTTAATCCATTTTAGAATAAGGCTGTGACATAACAACATGTGGAAAAAGGGATGAGTTCTGAATACTTCCTGAATGCACTGTATAGGTAGGGATAAAGTGACTAGGGAACAGGATAGATAATAAACAGTAACAGCAGTGTATGTGATGTGTCAACAGATTTAGTGTAAAAAGGGTCAATGCAGATAGATAAAGAGTTTACCAATAGCTACCCGGACTAAATATTAACACTATCACCACCTGTCCTTTCAGCCTATAAGTACCCTCTAGAGAACGTTCCCGGGCGTCTCTTAAGCATATGCATATCAAGGTGTGCAAACATAAGCACCAACGCTTGACAAATAGTACCTAGACGATTGTAAAGGATTAATTGCATGAAGAAATATATACATTTAAAAAAAAGTTATTTGTTTAGATAAGAGTTAAGGATATTTTTTGTATAATTCTACAAAGTCATGGAAAAAACGTAGGACTATATCCTATTTTTGTTTCCCTTATGATAAAAACATTAAAGCACTCCAGTTGATCAATTTTATTTGTAGATTAGTTTAGTAATATAGTTAATTAATAAAATACAGTTACAGATTCTTTTGACAAAGTTGAAACGAAAAAGCTCAAATTAATATAACCAGCCAGGTCACAGGGGAAACTATTTACCGTATTCTTAAATAAAAGCAAGAAATAAAAACAGTCATTTGTTGATTGTATCGGACACTGTATTGTGCCCTTATACCTGTGCCTTTACGCATGAATCAATATCTTCTTCTCTTTATGCTTCGGGTCCACAGTCAGCACACAGCTTTCGGGGCTGTGTGTGAGCAAAGCACCACAAAAGAATAGGTTGCATTGCACAGAGTTTTCATGGGCCTTGTTTCGTGTGCACCTGCCACAGGTGTTGTATAATCTTTCTGAAGCGGTTGCATGGCATGGTCTCTCGGAAAAAGTCCACGACCTACCTATCAGACCAAAAATGACTCCACATCCATGGTCTTGCCGCCGTATGTAATAAAGTGTGCAATACATGCTTTGAGTTCATCCATAGACATGTCCCACACCACGTACTGTTTATTTTTCTGTGTGCATGCGCAACAGTACAATCTCTGATGTGCTGCAACATCTGTATGTCACATAATCTCATCACTCTTTTCTACTCAAACCGTGCCATCCCTCCCAAACTCCTCCTGTCTCAGAGTGGCAGTTGGGATCACCGTCTCAGTTGGCTCTGTTCTGGTTTTTCTGGGGGGAGGCTCAGGCATCAGAGACAGAGGCTCGAGGTCAACATTAGAATCAGATGAAGACTTCATTAGAAACGTCGATTTCAAGCTGAATATCTGATCCCGCATCTGACTCCAACTCACTTACAGTAAATTCTGCAGCATTTGCAATGCTGTCAGTGCATGCGTCCATTCTTTTGTTCGGCTTGCCATTGTGAACTTCAAACATTGTTTGTTGTACTAAAATAATTAGACCACCCACAATTCTTCAATATCATTACACTATTGTTCTGAATTCAATCATCCTGTTCACCCTCGTCATTCAGATCAGTCAAATTCAATCACCCTCCTCATCATTCAGTTCATTGAAGTCACATGCACCATTATCAGTTTGTATCAGGTTTCTATTGGTCCTTCATCCATTGACAACATAATATGTAAATAAACACGTAGCATGTTTTCATTTCCCTTAGAATAAATGAGGTTAGTAATAGAGCCACAGTAAATAAAACATTCTGTTAACACTTTCTTTTAACAAAGTCAAATGTAAAAGAGAATGGTATCAAACCGCAAGACACGTGGCCAAATGATGAGCTGCTGATAAACAGGCATAACAAACTCATAATTACACTATTGCCTTTCTAAATTAAATCATCCTTTTCACCCTCATCATCCTTATTTAGATTCAATTGTAAAGTACGGTGCACAATTATTGTCCATTCACCCATTTGTCATTAATTCAGAGAGGCGAGAGAGACGCATTAGCACCTGGCTGGGTACCAATGTCCTACAGCACATTGTCTTGGAGGGTTAAGTTGGGAATAGGTGTGAAAAAAAATCAGGTAAAAAGGCTCTATACCTTTCTGTTTGTGATTTCAGAACGCTGACAAATGAGTAGTGTAAAATACAAACATTTAGGAAAAGTCAGGGAAGGAGTAGGACAGAGCTTATTTTTTTGCAGATTTTTTAAATTGACAAAATCAAACATCAGTGGCCGTTGCCCTATGATGGTTCCAGTGTTAATCAGTCTCATAGCTTGGGGGTGGAAGCTGTTTAGGGTTCTGTTGGTTCCAAACTTGGTACATCTGTACCGTTTGTCTTGCGGTAGCAGAGAATAGTCTATGACTTGAGTGGCTGAAGTCTTTGACATTTTTAGGGCCTTCCTCTGACACCGCCTGGTATAGAGGTCCTGGGTAGTAGGGAGCTCAGCCCAAGTGATGTACTGGGCCGTACACACTGCCCTCTGTAGCGCCTTGCGGTCGGATGCAGCCAGTCAAGATGCTCTCAATGGTGCAGCTGTAGAACTTTGAGGATCTGAGGGCCTATGCCAAATCTTTTCAGCCTCCTGAGGGGCAAGAGGCATTGTCGTTCTCTCTTCAAGAATGTGTTGGTGTCTGTGGATCATGATCATTCCTGAGTGATGTGGACACAGAAACATTAAGCTTTCAATCTTCTCCACTACAGCCCTGTCGATGTGTATGGGGGCGTGCTCGGGCCCTCCGTTTCCTGTAGTCCACTATCAGCTCCTTTGTCTTGCTGACATTGAGGGAGAAGTTGTTGTCCTTGCACTACACTGCCAGGTCTCTGACCTCCTCCCTGTAGGCTGTCTCATCGTCGTCCATGATCAGGACTACTCGTTGCGTTGTCTGCAAATTTAATGATGGTGTTGGTGTCATGTGTGGCAACGCAGTAATGGGTGAACAGGGAGTACAGGAGGGGACTAAGCACTCACCCATTAAGGGCCCTCTTATTGAGGGTCAGTGTGGTGAATGTGTTGTTGCCTACCCTCGCCACCTAGGGGTGGCCCGTCAGGAAGTCTAGGATCCAGTTGCAGAGGGAGGTGTTTAATTGCAGGGTCCTTAGCTTAGTGATGAGCTTGGAGGGCACAATTGTGTTGGACGTTGAGCTGTAGTCAATGAACAGCATTCTCACAAATGTGTTCCTTTTTTCCATGTGGGAAAGGGCAGTGTGGAGTGCAAAAGAGATTGTGTCATCTGTGGATCTGTTGGGGCGGTATGTGAATTGGAGTAGATCCAGAGTGTCTGGGATGACGGTGTTGATGTAAGCCATGACCAGCCTTTCAAAGCATTCCATGGCTACAGGTTACCTTGGTGTTCTTGGGCACAGAGACTATGGTGGTCTGCTTGAAACATGTAGGTATTACAGACTGGGTCAGGAAGAGGTCGAACATTTCAGTGAAGACACTTGCCAGCCCATGCTCAGAGTACCTGTCCTGGCAATCCATCTGGCCCTGCAGCCTTGTGAATGTTAACCTGTTTAAATGACCCTCACATCGGCTACTGAGAGCATGATCACACAGTCGTCCGGAACAGCTGGTGCTCTCATGCATGGTTCAGTGTTGCTAGTCTCAAAGCGAGCATAGAAGGTATTTAGCCCATCTGGTAGGCTTGTGTCACTGGACAGCTCATGACTGTGTTTCCCTTTGTAATCCACGATAGTTTGCAAGCCTTGCCATATCCGACGAGCATCAGAGACGGTGTTGTAGGTTTCAATCTTGGTCCTGTATAGATGGTTTGCCTGTTTGATAGTTTGTCGGAGGGCATAGTAGGATTTCTTATAAGCGTCCTTCGATTGTCCGGGTTTTGGGCTTGGTCCGAGATAATCAATATGTATTTGGCCTCCGACTCATTGAAGTCCAAATTAAGGTTAGTGATAGCTGTAAGTTTCAGTCAAAATGATACTCAAAATAACACAATTGGTCAGGAGCCTGTAAAACAACCACTATTTCCTCTGGCGCCATTCTATCACTGTAGTATGGAAGGGAACAGGCGAGTGACATAGATCAAAGGTCAAGTCTGAGAATAAACAAAGGAAAATACATGATTAGGAAAAGAGCTGACAGAAAAACTGGCACATCTAATACAGCATCACAATGTTTTTCCTTACTTCCCTCTGGAGTGGAGAACTCTATGGTGTTACTGGAGTGTCCCTCGTATCGGTTGTTGGCCACCACTATGTACATTTTGTAGTTGCTGTAAGGGATGAGTCCCGGCAGGACACCAGAGAGACGCGGCCCGCTGGCTGGAAAGGCTTTAGACTTCATGGCCCTGCTCACACTCAGCCACCTCAGCTGGCTACTGTCTCGCCAGAAGTACACCTGGGATAGGGGGACACAGCACATGCGTTCATTTGTATGTTTGTTCCCTCGTTCAGTTCCTCAGTCCTTCATTTGTTCATTCATTCAGCCGATGTGTTTCCATCCACTGCTTTCCTAATGCATACTAAATGTAGCCTGGATCTCATAACAGTTTGTTACACTTGGAATTGAAAACCAGAAACTAAACAAGTCACTTATTCCCGGTAGTCTGACCTTGTACTCCTTCAGTTCACCCATGATGCTGCTGCGAGCCACAGGGTCCCAGTGAACGGTGACCTTGGTGGCCTCTATCCTGGACACACGCAGTTTGACAGGGGCAGCAGTGGGACCTGGGAGACACCAAGAGGAAGTTGCAATTCATTATGGTGTGGCTGACTGCCAGGTGTCAAGTAGGGATGGTCTATATTTACCCGTAAAGGGGTCTCTGTGTATCTGCAGGAAGGGATTGTGTGGTAATACTCACGGTCTTCTCCAGAGTAGCCTATGATGACTCGGGACTCTGGGCCCAGCCCAAAGTCATTGACAGCTTGGACCTTTATCTCGTATGGTGTGAAGGTGTCTGCGTCGTAAATGTAGTATTTACACCACCAAGTGGTAGCGTTCTTCCACTCCTCCCTGGAATCCCTCCGTTTCCACCACACCAAGTACTTTAGGTGGGGCCCATTCCAATCTCTGTTGTTCAGTGCCTTTTACCCATACCAGACAAGGAAGTTTAATTGTACAGAATAAAAGTTGTTATTCTTCATCGAATAAAAGTTGACATTCTTCATCGAATAAAAGTTGACTTCAATTTTTTTAATTATATACACACACACAAACACACACTACCGTTCAAAAGTTTGGGGTCACTTAGAAATGTCCTTGTTTTTGAATGAAAAGCACATTTTTTGTCCATTAAAATAGCATAAAATGTATCATAAATACAGTGTAGACATTGCTAATGTTGTAAATGACTATTGTAGCTGGAAACGGCAGATTTTTAATGGAATATCTACATAGACGTACAGAGACCCATTATCAGCTCCCATCACTCCTGTGTTCCAATGGCACATTGTATTAGCTAATCCAAGTTTATCATTTTAAAAGGCTAATTGATTGATTAATTGTAAATGAGAACTTGTTCTCAACTTGCCTACCTGGTTAAATAAAGAATTTTTTCTCATTAAAATTTAATAAAAATGAGAAAACCCTTTTGCAATTATGTTAGCACAGCTGAAAACTGTTGTGCTGATTAAAGAAGCAATTAAACTGGCCTTTAGACTAGTTTAGTCTCTGGAGCATCAGCATATGTGGGTTCGATTACGGGCTCAAAATGGCCAGAAACAAAGGACTTTCTTCTGAAACTTGTCAGTCTATTCTTGTTCTGAGAAATGAAGGCTATTCCATGCGAGAAATGCCATTGGAACACTGGAGTGACGGCTGCTAATATTGGGCCTCTGTACGCCTATGTAGATATTCAATTAAAAATCTGCCGTTTCCAGCTACAATAGTAATTAACAACATTAACAATGTCCATACTGTATTTCTGATCAATTTGATGTTATTTTAATGGACAATTTTTTTTGCTTTTCTTTCAAAAACAAGGACATTTCTAAGTGACCTCAAACTTTTGCACGGTAGTGTGTGTTTGAACGTATCACCTCCCAGCTGATCTCCATGTTGTTTCTCCATGTGCTCACTCCTTTGATATTTTTAGGGATAGTGTCTGGGGCTGAGAATCATAGCAAGTATACAAATGATTTTGAAAGCTCTTTGTCCAATGGTTTGAATATGAACGATTATTGTTGTCAGCTGTATTCCTGTTCAATACAATTAATGAAGACAATAGATATCCCTTATTTATAACACATCACACGCATCAAGCATGAAATACTCACGCGCTCCACCAGTCTGGAAGTTGGCGGACGAGCGACTGGGTTTACTCATTCCAATATCATTGATAGCAATGACCCTAAACTCATAGATAATGAATGGTGACAGTTGCAGAATGACAGAGTTGAGGTTTCCAGGGTATGTGGAAAGGTTTCTCCAGTTGTAAGGTAACCAGTCGTCATCATCATACTGCACAAGGTATTCTGGAGGTAAAGCCCAGAGGAAAAAACACTGATTACTTCAGTTGATTTTGGTTAACACTGACCATTTCAAAGAAAGTCTGGTGCACATGTGGCATGCCATCAGGACAATGTTTACTCTGGGTGTTCTGCTCCTGAGGTGGAGAGTGTAAGGCAGAGTTGTTACCTTTGATAGGGCTGTGATTGCTATCTCCAGGGGTCCAGGAAAGCCTGACACTGCGCTCAAAGGAGTGAGACAACTTCAAGTTTGTAGGAGGGTCTGGACGATCTGGGAGGAAGGGAAGGAAACTGGTGTGGCAAATTCCAAATATATACAGCATCCACATGCTGTCTATCTATTCCTATCACACAATACAATGTAATTAACAGTAATTAACATTCCATAACATGTAATATCCATAATATTGATATATTCTTAATTCCAGTCCTTTACTTAGATTTGTGTGTAGATGTTGTGAAATTGTTAGATATTACTAGTTAGATATTGCTGCACTGTCGGAACTAGAAGCACAAGCAATTCGCTACACCCACAATAACATCTGCTAAACACGTGTATGTGACCAATAAAATTGGATTTGATTTGATTTTGAGGGGAAGGAAACCTCTCAGGCGAACGGTGACTTTAAAACAGTTGCAGAGTTTAATGGCTGTGATAGGAGGAAACTGAGGATGGTTCAACAACATTGTAGTTACTCCACAATACTAACCTAATTGACAGAGTGAAAAGGAGGAAGCCTTTACAGAATAAAAATGTTCCAAAACATGCATCCTGTTTGCAGAAAGTCACAAATGAATATCGCAAAGTGTAAGGTTTGAGTCAAATCCAATACAACAAATGACTGAGTATCACTTTCCATATTTTCGAGCATAATGGCAGCTGCATCAGGTTATTGGAATGCTTTTAATCAATAAAGACTGGGGAGTTTCAGGATAAAAAACTTTTACAGAATGGAGCTAGGCATAGTCAAAATCCTAGAGGCAAACCTAGTTCAGCCTGCTTTCCACCAGACACTGGGAGATTAATTCACCTTTCAGCAGGACAATAACCTAAAACACAAGGCCAAATCTACACTGGAGTTGCTTACCAAGATGACATTGAATGTTCCTGAGTGACAGTTACAGTTTTGACTTAGTTCGTCTTGAAAATCTATGGCAAGATTGCGGTCTTGCAATGATCAACAAACAACTTGACAGAGCTTGAAGAATTTTGCTCCATCCCAGGTGTGCAAAGCTCTTAGAGACTTACCCAGACAGACTCACAGCTTTAATCGCTGCCAATGGTGATTCTAACAAACTCAGAGGTGTGAATACTTACAGTATGTAAATGACATATTTCTCCATTTAAATTTTCAATACATTTGCAGACATTCCTAAAAACATGTTTTCACTTTGCCATTATGGGGCATTGTGTGTATATGGGTGAGATTTTTATTTAATTTAATATATTTTGAAATCAGGCTGTAAAACAAAATCAAGGGATGTGAATACTTTCTGAAAGCACTGTGTGTATGTTTACTAAGCGTCACGTTAGAGTCCTACCCATCACCACCAGGCGGGCGGAGATAGAGGTCTTGTCTATCTCAGTCTTGATGATGCAGGTGTAGTTGCCTTCGTCTCGTCTGTTGACGTTTGTAATGACCAGCGTTGAATCATCCAGTGACAGCCTGTAGATAATTAACAGGACATGCTGATGACATTAGGAAGTCATCTTGACAAATTCAGTTGAACAATTCGCCATTTAGCTTTTAGTTATACTCATATATAGACTATAACTCTGTTAGTTTGAAGTTAGCTATAACCATAACTAGGACGTTAGGGTGGCAACAGAAACCCTATGGTTTCAATGGTTACAAGGACGAGTAGTCATAGTCAGGCCCACCTCCAGCCTATGATGAGGAACTGTTTGTTCTTCATCCAGGTTGTGGTGACGGTGACTGTGGGGTCATGTTCGGCCTTACACTCCAACCGGACATCAGTCCCTCGGAGGACTCTCATATTGTCTGGCCATTTGAGGATTTTGGTGGACTCTGGAGAAACAGATAGGGATCATGAGAACACCTACAATGTACAGTGTATATTGAACCACATGAAGAAGCGTTACAGTTAAGCTATGATTGGGTATTCACCTTTGACCTCTAATTTGACCCGGTTTTCGTCTTGTCCGGCGGCGTTGCTGACAATACACAGGTATGTCCCCTGGTCGTCCATACAGGTGCCTCTGATCTGCAGGGTCCCGTTGCTGTGTACTTTAAAGCGATTTCCCTCTAGATTTCCAAGTCCATACTTAGACCTGTGCAAAAAGAGGTAGGCAGTTAGACACATGCACACACACACACACACACCTGAGAGAAGAGCATCATAAACATGTTCTCACCAGCGCAGATCGGGCACGGGCGAGCCAAAATAGAGGCAGTCTAGCCAGGCGCAGCTGCCCTCAATGACCTTCACCAGGGCAGTCTTGGGCCTGAGGATACGTGGTATTGCATCTACAGAAACAGAACATATGACTGTACCAATGCTTCCATGATGATCTACTGTAATTTTTGTTAACGTTTACATGTATTTCAATAAACAGAGAGGATTATGGTTATTTTCTGCAAATGAATATGGTAACTTACTCAGTACACTGATGTAGGCATTGGCAAACAGGTAACCATACTGGTTGGAAGCATTGCATTGGTAAACACCCGTGTTCGCTACAGTGACTGACTGGAAGGTAATTGTATCACCTGACACCTGCCTGTTTGGAACCAGAGTGGCATCTGGAAAAAGCATATAGTACAGTAAGTAAGTTAAATACTGTGTCCTTGCAGTTATGGAACAGTTTGTTACTTTACTATAAAGTATTTTCAGTTAAGTGACAAAAACAGTGGATTTTATACATAAAACAGGTAATTGAGCAATTTGTGTGTCATCTCCTGCAGTCATTTGCAAAAGTACACTTGGATTCTTAGGTTAGGTGGCTGTGCTTACCTTCGATTGAATCTCCGTTGATAAACCAGCGGATACTGGGCCGAGGGATGCCGTCAGAGCGGCACACTAAACGTGCATTCTCCTCTGGGGCCAGAACCAGGTTACCGGGTTTCTCCAACCAGAATGGAGCCGCTGTTAAATACACGGCTCAGGTCAGCATTTTTGAAAAAATAAATATCTAAGCTACATCAGTGAATATTTGCTATATGAGTGGTTCATAGAAAGTGTTACCAAATGAGCTATTTCCTCCCATTGTAAATCAAACAGTAGCTATGTTTCCATTAACTTGTCCAGTGATTTTTTGTCAATATTTAGGAAGTTTGCATAGAACATAGATGTGTCAATTGCCTGCTTGGGTGCGTTTCCATTTAACTAACCTAACGTAGCAGGCACACAAGAAATGCCTGAAACTACATCCCTTACATACTGGTCTTGACAAGAAGAATAAATAACTGTCGGCAGAGGTTCTCCTCTGCACTATTCATCCAATCCAGTAAAAGTGGAGGAGGAGTTAAGATGGAGTGTCGCCATGTTAACGTCCAAAAGAGGAAGTCGTGTCACATGAACTCCTTCCCTTTCCCCTGAAAATCGGAACATCCGGTTGTTGGGGACTCGGCAGAGACATCACGTGCGTATCTTCAAAATGATTCGGCAACCATTCTTCTTTCGAAAAACACAGTTTCCATCATCAGTTTGACAAAAGAAAAATCCATCCCTATTGAACTGAACTGTTATAGTGTAACGAATCTCCTCTTCGTCTCAGGAAGGGTAGTCAAGATCGGACCAACACGCAGCGTGGTAAGTGTCCATGTTAATATTTTTTATATAACAGAACACAAAACAAAACTAACAACGAGAATGTAAGAAACGAAACAGTCCTGTTAGGTGAAACAACACAAAACAGAAAACAACTACCCATAAACACAGGTGAGAACAGGCTACCTAAGTATGGTTCTCAATCAGAGACAACGATTGACAGCTGCCTCTGATTGGGAACCATACCAGGCTAAACACATAGAAGTACAAAACCTGGAACAAAACATAGAATGCCCACCCCAACTCACGCCCTGACCAAACAAAATAGAGACATAAAAAGGAACTTAGGTCAGGACGTGACATATAGATCTTTATAAATTGTCTCCTATATCTGCCATTTCCATAACACGTTGCAAATATTTGTTTTGCTACATTGCTTTGGCTGAATAAAACTGGGCCAATGGAAACCTGTCTAGTGAAATGTAAAGATTATGTGAAAGATCAATGGGAGAGTTAATATCGTAAAAATATCCCTGTATCTGTGTGTTGGTGTGATGGAGAATACAGTGCCCTGCAAATGGTGGAGGGCCCTGCAAATGGTGGAGGGCACTGTATTAGAGCGTTGGACTAGTAACCGGAAGGTTGCAAGTTCAAATCCCCGAGCTGACAAGGTACAAATCTGTCGTTCTGCCCCTGAACAGGCAGTTAACCCACTGTTCCTAGGCCGTCATTGAAAATAAGAATTTGTTCTTAACTGACTTGCCTAGTAAAATAAAGGTAAAATAAATTTAAAATATATTAAAAAATATTGGTACCCTTGCTATATGAGTAAAACTGGCTGTGAATTTGTTTTCTTCATTGTTCATGCTCTTGGTCTTTCATTCAAAATTTTCACAAAAATCAAACCTTTAATTGAAGTAAAAATGAATTAATGAAAAAATGAATTCTTATCATCAAACAAATATTTTTCTCAAATATAAGTGTCCCATAATTATTGTCACCCCTTCATTCAATACTTTGTGCAACCTCCCTTTGCCAAGATAACAGCTCTGAGTCTTCCCCTATAATGCGTATTGAGGTTAGAGAACACATGGCAAGGGATCTGAGACCATTCCTCCATACAGAATCTCTCCAGATCCTTCAGATTCCAAGGTCCACGCTTGTGGACTCTCCTCTTCAGCTCAACCCACAGGTTTTCTATGGGGTTTAGGTCAGGGGACTGGGATGGCCATGGCAAAACCTTGATTCTGTGGTCAGTGAACCACTTTTTGTGTTGATTTTGAGGTGTGCTTTGTCCTGCTGGAAGATCCAACCACAGCCCAGTTTCAGCTTCCTAGCAGAGACAGTCAGGTTTTGATTTAATATCTGCTGGTACTTGATGGAGTCCATGATACAATGTATCCTAACAAGTTGCCCAGGGCCTTTAGAAGAAAAACAGCCCCACAACATCAAAGATCACAGTGGTGATGAGGTACCTTTCTGCATTGCTATCTTTCTGTCTACGCCAAACCCACCTCTGGTGTTTGTTTCCAAAAGCTATATTTTGGTCAAATCTGACCATAGAACCCGGCCCCATTCAAAGTTCCACTAACGTTTGGCAAACTGTAGGCTCTTGAGTTTGTTGTTTGACGACAGCAAAGGCTTTTTTTATGGCAACCCTCCCGAACAACTTGCGGTTATGTAGGTGGTGTCTGATCGTTGGAGACTTTCTGACCAAGACCAAACTAACTTCTCCAATTCTCCAGCTGTGGTGCTTGGAGATTTTTTGGCCACTCAAACCATCCTCCTCACTGTGCGTGGGGTTAATATAGGCACACATCCTCTCCCAGGCCGATTTTTAACATCTCCAGTTGCTTTAAACTTCTTAATTATTGCCCTAATAGTAGAAATGGGCATTTTTAACCGTTGAGCTATTTTCTTATAGCAATTTTCTGATTTGTGCAGGTCAACAACCTTTTGTCGCACATCATTCATGTATTTTCGGGTCTTTCCCATAGTGATGGATGACTATGGGAACTTGGCCTGTGTGTCACCTCCAGTGGCGACTCGTCATTCAGGGCAGGTGGGGCAGAGCCCCACAATTTTAGCAATAAATTACATCATCAATATCAAATCCAATTTTATTGGTCACATACACATGGTTATCAGATGTTAATATGAGTATAGCGAAATGCTTGTGCTTCTAGTTCCGACAGTGCAGTAATATCTAACAGGTAATCTAACAATTCCCTAACAAATACCTACAGTGCCTTGCGAAAGTATTCGGCCCCCTTGAACTTTGCGACCGTTTGCCACATTTCAGGCTTCAAACATAAATATATAAAACTGCATTTTTTTTGTGAAGAATCAACAACAAGTGGGACACAATCATGAAGTGGAACGACATTTAATGGATATTTCAAACTTTTTTAACAAATCAAAAACTGAAAAATTGGGCGTGCAAAATTATTCAGCCCCTTTACTTTCAGTGCAGCAAACTCTCTCCAGAAGTCCAGAGGATCTCTGAATGATCCAATGTTGACCTAAATGACTAATGATGATAAATACAATCCACCTGTGTGTAATCAAGTCTCCGTATAAATGCACCTGCACTGTGATAGTCTCAGAGGTCCGTTAAAAGCGCAGAGAGCATCATGAAGAACAAGGAACACACCAGGCAGGTCCGAGATACTGTTGTGAAGAAGTTTAAAGCCGGATTTGGATACAAAAAGATTTCCCAAGCTTTAAACATCCCAAGGAGCACTGTGCAAGCGATAATATTGAAATGGAAGGAGTATCAGACCACTGCAAATCTACCAAGACCTGTCCGTCCCTCTAAACTTACAGCTCATACAAGGAGAAGACTGATCAGAGATGCAGCCAAGAGGCCCATGATCACTCTGGATGAACTGCAGAGATCTACAGCTGAGGTGGGAGACTCTGTCCATAGGACAACAATCAGTCGTATATTGCACAAATCTGGCCTTTATGGAAGAGTGGCAAGAAGAAAGCCATTTCTTAAAGATATCCATAAAAAGTGTTGTTTAAAGTTTGCCACAAGCCACCTGGGAGACACACCAAACATGTGGAAGAAGGTGCTCAGGTCAGATGAAACCAAAATTGAACTTTTTGGCAACAATGCAAAACGTTATGTTTGGCGTAAAAGCAACACAGCCCATCACCCTGAACACACCATCCCCACTGTCAAACATGGTGGTGGCAGCATCATGGTTTGGGCCTGCTTTTCTTCAGCAGGGACAGGGAAGATGGTTAAAATTGATGGGAAGATGGATGGAGCCAAATACAGGACCATTCTGGAAGAATGGAGTCTGATGAAGTCTGCAAAAGACCTGAGACTGGGACGAAGATTTGTCTTCCAACAAGACAATGATCCAAAACATAAAGCAAAATCTATAATGGAATTGTTCAAAAATAAACATATCCAGGTGTTAGAATGGCCAAGTCAAAGTCCAGACCTGAATCCAATCGAGAATCTATGGAAAGAACTGAAAACTGCTGTTCACAAATGCTCTCCATCCAACCTCACTGAGCTCGAGCTGTTTTGCAAGGAGGAATGGGAAAAAATGTCAGTGTCTCAATGTGCAAAACTGATATTGGCATACCCCAAGCGACTTACAGCTGTAATCGCAGCAAAAGGTGGCGCTACAAAGTATTAACTTAAGGGGGCTGAATAATTTTGCACGCCCAATTTTTCAGTTTTTGAAATGTTAAAAAAGTTTGAAATATCCAATAAATGTCGTTCCACTTCATGATTGTGTCCCACTTGTTGTTGATTCTTCACAAAAAAATACAGTTTTATATCTTTATGTTTGAAGCCTGAAATGTGGCAAAAGGTCGCAAAGTTCAAGGGGGCCGAATACTTTCGCAAGGCACTGTAATACACAAAAATCTAAAGGGATGGAATAAGAATATGTACATATACTGGTTATGGATGAGTGATGGCCGAGCGTCATAAGCAAGATGCAATAGATGGTATAAGATGCAGTATAGCTCAGTGTTCTATCACTCGTGGGGACAGTAAGTCACCGCCAAGTCTTAGGGTAGACCTCGAAAATTCAAGCCCCTTTGGTGCTGCCATAGAGTTACATTAGAAGTGACCATCCAACAAGGCTCAAGGTCATTGGCCACAGATAAAATTACATCAAATCATGTTATATCTACAGTAGCTTTGATTGGACTGATCATGTCAACATCATACCTTCAAAATTTTGGCTAGCAGTCATCATCATGAATCAAGTTGACAATCTACTGGCAAATCCTTTTTAATCCTTGTCATATGAAGATAAATAATGAAGAGAAATTATAGATAAAAGGTATCGGTGCTCATCGGCCATTGGACATAAACATTACACAACAAGTTGGAAATCGCAAATTCAACAATGAGTGGTTTGGAAGGAATCAGTGACAGTGGCTAACTGCAAGCATTGCAAAGCAATCACTAGCCTGCTATTCAGTGGAGTGGTTGTGTGGTCCCAAATCTGGAATTAAGTGTCTCTTTTCCAAGTTTAAAATTATAAACATTCAACATTGGCCATGGTGTCAATGAAGCATGATTTGTGCCACACTCAAAACAACTGTTAACTCTGAACTGCAAAAACTTGACTTCAGTGAGTTCAAGACAAAAAACGAGCTCCGACTGCGAAATACATTTTGAACGGTCATCCAACTAGGAATTGTAAATCGGAAACTCGGGCCTCTTTCTAGAGCTACGATCTGAAGATCAATGACGTCATCATGATTCAACCTTGTTTTTTTCCGAGTTCCCAGTTGTCTTGAAAGCACCATAAAATCCAGAGGATGCCAGACTTTGATGACTAAATTTGCCCACGAAGGACCGCCGTGCCCCTTCCTGGTCAAGTGAGCACAGCACAACAAGTTCAAAAATGTATTCTATGCTGCTGCATAAATTATGTAATATGCCAGGGAGATATGTATACTGTAGCTAAGAAAATAATACTAATTGTATGTTATGTAGTAAGCTGTTAGTAGCCAATGTGCCTCACCCTAATAATTTGGTCTATTTACCCCTCTTAATTTTGCCTACTGTTCTGACTTGGTGGTGCACATGTAGCCTATAACCTGTTTTAGAGAAATGTTTTTTATTTTTTATTTCACCTTTATTTAACCAGGTAGGCTAGCTGAGGACAAGTTCTCATTTGCAACTGTGACCTGGCCAAGATAAAGCAAAGCAGTTCAACACATACAACAACACATAGTTACACATGGAATATACAAACATACAATCAATAATACAGTAAAAAAATATATATATACAGCATGTGCAAATGAGGTAGGATAAGAGAGGTAAGGCAATAAACAGGCCGTGGTGGCAAAGTAATTACAATATAGCAATTAAACACTGGAATGGTAGAATGTGCAGAAGATGAATGTGCAAGTAGAGATACTGGGGTGCAAAGGAGCAAGATAAATAAATAAATACAGTATGGGGATGAGGTAGATTGGATGGGCTATTTACAGATGAGCTATGTACAGGTGCAGTGATCTGTGAGCTGCTCTGACAGCTGGTAATGTAATAATTACATTTTGTAAGAGCTTTCATTATCTACTTATATGTCCCCTTAATTTATCCTACAGTTCTGACTTGGTGAACAGGGAGAATACTGTGCTAAACAAATAGTTATATTGACTACGTCTGTCCTAGCTCGTTCATTAATGTCTTAATCGAAATTACGGATTGCCTCTTATCCGTTTGTCGTCCTCTTATGCCATAGTTTGTAAATCTCAATGGTCATTAGAAACCACATTTGTTTAAACAAGTCAGCCATATCAGCTATGTTTTTTTTAAAGGCAATAAATGAAGCTGAATGAACTGTTTCGCTGCCAGACAAGGCTCTGCTGATAGCCAGGTGTAGAAGTGGTAAGATGTTGGGGCAGCTTTATGTAGGCCCTAACAGTTTGTGGGCACTGTTTGTCACCATTATAGTGCTATTAATGTATTGTTTAGTGTTGTGGCTTTGCTGGCGTACATCCTACTTTATTATTCATTTTGCCCCACCAAGATTTACATGCTAAAATTACCACTGGTCACCACATATTTATACCCCAGTGAAACAGGAAGTCATGGCTTACGACTTAAGTATTCCTAATCACTCAGGTGAACATAAAAACATACATATGAATGGGAAGATACTTTTGTCCAATTTTACTCATAAGAATTTCTAGGGGTGCCAATAATTCTGGCACACATGATTCTGAGAAAAATATTTATTTCATATTTATTTTTTAAAATCATTGTACTTCAATTAAAATTTTGATTTTTGTGAACATTATCCAAGAGGATAAACAACAAAGACATTTTTTTCACAGCCCATTTTGCTCATACCAAGAGTGCCAATAGTGGAGGGCACTGTAGGTATGAAGATGTTGTCTGACCTTTGATCTGGACAGCGATGGTGTGTTCCAGGTATCCAATTGTGTTAGTAGCTGTGCAGGTGTATTCACCAGCGTCCTCAAACGAGGCCTTGGGGATCTGCAACAACTTGTTGTAGTTCTTCACCTTAATGTTGGTTGTGTCCAGTTCATCTCCATCTTTGGTCCATGTGATGACAGGGGTTGGACTATGGTCAAATATGGTAAAAAGAAATAGGTCAATTCAGGGTGATTTTTGAGGGTTCTTATAAAAGTTAACAGCCTGAGCAAAAAAACATACATGGTGGCGAAGTTACAAATTTCATGAAACGATTTATTACTGTGGCTTGTGAAAGCAGACACTAAATATTGTCCAAATGATTTCAGACTTTTTATTATTATTCTTTGGAATGCTACTCCTCTTAAACCATTTAAAAACACCATTCACTTTAAAACGTGTAGACAGGTCTGGAATAGTCTGCTTCCATACAACTTTTTGATATCTTTTATAATTTTTAAACTATAAAACTTGTATTTTTTTGTCCTCCATACACTTTCATGGGATTTCCTCAACATTCATTGTGATCATGACTTCCAACATTCTATTCTATTCACTGTAAACAAGGTAACTTTCTGACACAAAATCAGCTACTTTGATCACTTTCCAAACCGTTTAGTCAAAAAGCTAGAGAGTAGGAAATCTTTGTCTACTTCTCTGCTATTTAAATCTGAAATCAGAACACTTTTTCCACTACCACAAAAATACTTTTAAAGAGCCAAACCAAGAAACACAATTTTACTTCATGTAAAATGACCATCTAGTTTCATTTGAAACCTGACACTACATTCACATACAGTACACGGGGTAATTAATAGTAATACAATGACTAACCCCAATGGTAACATTTGATAAACACTCGATGAACACTCATGTTTGTGATTGAGAGGATCACTCACACTCCAGCAGCGATGCACTCGAGGAGCAGCTCCTCCCCCTGCAGGACAGTTTGGGAGCTGGACCTTCCGGCTGGAGACAAGAAGGTGGGGGCGGCCTCAGACACCATGCGCACTGAGGGGGGAACACATGATTTAATTATCCAGGACTGAAGACTTTGCCCACTGTCAAACATCATGACAGCAGGGACTACGGCTGTGGATTGACTATTGGGACCGCACTGGGAGCAAATGCAATGTTTTTGATATTTTCACTCCACAACAACACTGTCTGATCTCTATTTCAAGACATGTCAATGTTAAAGAAGAATGCTCTAGAATGTTATATCGTGGTAAGATGAGGAGATTGTTCATTTCTGATTGTATATATATAAATAAATAATTTAATTAACAACAAAAAGCAGAGCAGTTAGATCAGAGGAGAACTGTAAATCATTTTAGGTGATAGTCTGAAATAAACAATGTGGAATCTGTAAGTATGTGGCACAATACAACTTAAATCGTACAGCAGTGAGCCAAGGGGGGGGGGACTGTTTAATGAGGTAGGTAAGTTAGTACATGGTAGTAAATAAAATGCTGGGACCCTTGTGTCACATACTGTTGATGCACGTTATGCAATAACCAATACTAACTTGTAAGGACTCTGACGGTAATAGGCATCTTCTGCTGGATAATGTTTTTGTAGGGGAAGCGTGCATTGCAGCAGTAGTCGGTGGCAGAGTCATTGACATAGACATGAGAGAAGTAGAGATCTCCATTCACCCCCATAGACACTCTACGGTCCTGTTTGATAGGCAGCATGACTGGGGGGTGGGGCTGGTGAGGCCAGTTGAAAGGTCTACCAGAGGAACCTGAAATTTAATATTAAGTTATGTATGCATTTCCTGGTAAGGTCATCTTGAGTCAATATGTTTGGGATAAGTATCAGAATGCAAAAATAAGTTTAAAGAAAGAAGCTCATCAGTTCAGAAAGAGAGACAGGTGGTTGTCATTAGTTATAAAATACAACATTTCATTCCTGGGGTGGTAGGTAGCCTAGTGGTTAGAGTGTTGGGCCAGTAACTGAAAGGTTGCAAGATTGAATCCCTGAGCTGACATGGTAAAAATGTGTTGTTCTGCCTCTGAAAAAGGCAGTTAACCCACTGTTCCTAGGCTGTCATTGTAAATAAGAATGTGTTATTAACTGACTTGTTAAACAAACAAAAATCCTAGACACAATGTACTACTGATTTGAGAAAAGGAGGTAGGCCTACTCACACTTGCTCATCCAGTAGATCTCAGGTTTGGGAGGACCTGGAGGAGGGCTGCAGTCCAGGACCAGAGGGAGACCAACACTTACTGTTACAGGCTCCAACACCTCTCTGGGCCACAGAGTGGCCTCTGACATGGACACATAGGGGTCATTGTTTTTATATTGGGTTAAGAGGATGATGTAACATACATTTAACACAGGGAGCAGAATCTTGCTGGGACATGGACTTATCTTAATGTTAGAACTATTTTTGAGGTCTGAAAACGGCTGACAGAATTGGACTTGAGTGATTTGTCCCTTTAGGCTTTGCTTGTTTCTACCATGAACGTTTAAGCATTATCACGGTTTGAGGCACTGGCTTTTCTAATGTACTCTGTGACAATGGATTCAAAAGCCTGAATGGAGGGCAGCTTACTAGAGATGTGTAGGTTGATCTTGTTTGAGTATGCAGTGCCATACTCGTTGGTGGCAACACACTGGTACTCCCCCTCATAGGCCCCTGGGTCAGTCCAGGCATAGATGTCCAGCGTCCCCGAACGTCTCCTCATTGAGGCCTGAGGGTCCTTTGCCACGTTGAAGTACTTCCCATTACGCATCCATGAGAAACTTAGGGATAAAGGCCAAGTCTTTTGGATCAGGTAAATACAAGTGTTCTACTACAGATGCTCACAAATTGTACATGGTTTTGACCTATAAAGAAAGTGTTTTGGATGTGTCAGTTCTTACATTGGGTGGGGGGTGCCTTTGGCTTCACACTCCACCACCATGTTGTTTCTAGGATCCACGACATGTTCCTTCAGCGACTGTTTTATAATGGTGGGGGGCTGTCTGACTGTAGGTCAAAATTAAAGACTTGATTAGGATCGTACCTTAATTGAGATACTGTATTTAAGCAATAAGGCATGAGGGGGTTTGGTACAGTGCAATCGGAAAGTATTCAGACCCCCTTGACTTTTTTGATTTTGTTACGTTACAGCCTTATTTTAAAATGGATTCAATTCAATTTTTCCTTATCAATCTACACACAATACCCAATAATGACAAAGCAAAAACAGATTTTTAGAAATATTAGCAAATTCATAAAAAAAAGTGGAAATTTCACATTTACAATAGTATTCAGACCCTTTACTCAGTACTTTGTTGAAGCACCTTTGGCAATGATTACAGCCTTGAGTCTTCTTGGGTATGATGCTACAAGCGTGGCACACCTGTTTTTGTTTCTCCCATTATTCTCTGCAGATCTTATCAAACTCTGTCAGGTTGGATGGGGAGTGTCGCTGCACAGCTATTTTCAGGTCTCTCCAGAGATGTGGGGACATTCAGAGACTTGTCCCGAAGCCATTCATGCGTTGTCTTGGCTGTCTGCTTAAAGTCGTTGTCCTGTTAGAAGGTGAACCTTCGCACCAGTCGGAGTTCCTGAGCGCTCTGGAGCAGATTTTCATCAAGAATCTCTCTGTACTTTGCTCTGTTCATCTTTCCCTCGATCCTGACTATTCTCCCTGTCCCTGCTGCTGAACAACATTCCCTCGGCATGATGTTGCCACCACCATGCTTCACCGTAGGGATGGCGCCAGGTTTCCTCCAGACACAACCCTTGGCAAACAGGCCAAAGAGTTCAATCTTGGTTTTATCCGACCAGAGAATATTGTTTCTCATGGTCTGAGAGTCCTTTAGGTGCCTTTGGCAAATTCCAAGCGGGCTGTCATGTGCATTTTACTGAGGAGTGGCTTCTGTCTGTCCACTCTATCATAAAGGCCTGATTGGTGGAGTGCTGCAGAGATGGTTGCCCATCTGGAAGGTACTCCCATCTCCATAAAGGAACTCTGGAATTCTGTCAGAGTGACCATCGGGTTCTTGGTCACCTCCCTGACCAAGGCCCTTCTTTCCCGTTTGCTCAGTTTGGCCAGGCGGCCACCTCTAAGAAGGGTCTTGGTGGTTCCAAATTTCTTTAATTTAAGAATGATGGAGGCCACTGTTTTCTTGGGGACCTCCAATGCTGCATAAATGTTTGGTACCCTTCCACAGATCTGTGCCTTGACACAATCCTGTCTTCGAGCTCTAAGGACAATTCCTTCGACCTCGTGGCTTTGTTTTTGCTCTGACATGCACTGTCAACTATGGGACCTTATATAGACAGGTATGTGCCTTTCCAAATCATGTCCAATCAATTGAATTTACCACAGGTGGACTCCAATCAAGTTGTAGGAACATTCTGTTTGTGCTTTTCTAATAACCAATTTCTGTGTTCATGCAAGTGACTGATTGAGCGTACCTGGGAGGAATCCTCACTATCAGTGGGCAATTTGGCAGAATGCATAGAACCTTGTTTTGAGAACGAAAAGGATCTCTCAATTTCAAGGTCTCAGCTTGGAGAGAAGAAGCCTCATGAGGTCTGTCACATGCATGAACCACATTTTAATGATTAATTATTTATGAATGATGAATAAGCTAAATCATGCAAATATAACTTGTCTGTGTAAACAGTATACAGTATAAGAGAACTAACGGGACTACCCCGGTGGAGCTCACTTCAGACCGGTACTTAATGCATCTAAGTTTGACTCTGACCTCTCCAGCATGCTGTTAATAAACAATTATTCATTTAAGATTGACTTTGAGTGTCCCTGTGTAGAATTTCCACGACAATCTCAACGATGGTCAATGGAAACAGGATGCATCTGAGCTCAATTTCAAGTCTGAATATTTATGCAAATAAGGTGTTTCTGTTTTTTTTAAATTGTTTATACATTTGCAAAAAAAAAATCAAAAAACCTATTTTCACTTTGTCATTTTGGTATTGTGTGTAGATTGATGAGGAATTTGTTTTATGTAATACATTTTAGAATAAGGCTGTAACGTAATAAAATGTGGAAAAACTCAAGGGGTCTGAAGACTTTCCGAATGCATTGTATATGGACAACAAACAACTTCTAAGGGCTGTGGCTGGACACAGCCCTTAGCTGTGGTATTTTGGCCACATACCACAAACCCCAGAGGTGCCTTATTACTATTATAAACTAGATACCAACATAATTAAAACAGTAAAAATATATGTTTTTGTCATACCCGTGGTATACGGTCTGATATACAGTACCACGGCTTTCAGCCAATCAGCATTCGGGCTCAAATCACCAAGTTTCTAATTGACATTAGCCATATACCACACCCCCTCGTGCCTTATTGCTTAAATATACAGCACTGTACACTGTTACAGTATATCACCATCTAGCAGGGCCACAATAGGTTGTGTTGACTTACTTTCCAGTGGGACATCGATGGCAGTCAGCCGTTGCCATAACAGCAGTAATAGAGTTGATCTGACCAGCGCCCTCATCTCTACAGTGAATGGCCTCCAGAGATCCTGTTGAACTGCTAGATGCCCTTATCTATAAACTGTTTTATAAGTGACCGATTAAGCAATTTATTGAATTCAAATTAAATTAAATATTGTGACATTTATAGGACCAATTGTTTTCTAAGACAATATTTTCCAGCACAAAACAACCAAATAAAATGAAATAATATTTTGTTTCCAAACAGCAATATTTCATTTCTGTCCGACTCAACAGTCAGCACTGGCACATTCTCTGACAGAGTCTCTTTGTCGCACAATAGATCCACCTACTAACACATGGCCAGGACTCAACTCCAGTCTCAAGCCATTCTGAAAAACCAGCCTCCACAGGACTACATTATAAAGCTCTTGTTAGTTGCTGTATAGATTTATTTGAATCCCAAAGAAATACACACGTTGTTATCATGTAATGTCACTACTATTTTACTGTTCATTTCTAAATATACACAACATAAAGCACAGCAAAACAGATCATTGATCAACTCATCAACAACCCTTATCAAAACTTTTCCTCCTCTCGTTAGCTCATTACATCTGTGTTACCTTTCATAAGTACAATCCTTCAAGTGAAATCGTATCAGGGTTCCCTCTTCCCCATCGTCTACAAGACTTTCCAATGCATTGAGTTTCTCCACAATTCCAGTGTCCAGTTAGTGCAGTAAACGGATAAAATCCTTGGCGCACAATCAGTCAATTCTATTTTCTTGGTCAATCGAACAGCAGGATTCTGGAGAGACAGAGCATAGTGGACAGACTTCTGTCTGTGCCATGGCCATTCTGCCCACCCATCTCATGAATGAGCTCCCTACACCTCCCTCACCAACCACATCTCTGTCCCTGCCCCTCTCTCTCTCTCTGCCTCTCTCTCTCTCTGCTTCTCTCTCTCTCTGCTTCTCTCTCTCTCTGCTTCTCGCTCTCTCTCTGCTTCTCTCTCTCTGCCTCTCGCTCTCTCTCATGTATTAGCATAGACATGACATCAGTCAAAACATGGCATGGTATCAAGAACAAAAATAAAACTAGCTGAAACGAGTCACTTACTTCTTGTCATTGTTGCCTGCTATCTGGCCATCGTGCATAGTTTTCGTGACGTTGCCAGCTAACCCGTCTATGGTCTGTGGTCACAACCATGTATACTGACTCAATATGATGATGCCTATGTGGAGGAAATTATGAGGGAAGCCAGACATCATATTTTGTATTCAACTCAAAGCTGTGTAAACAACAATGCTTTATCTCCATTGCAGTTCCTCACGCTTCTTATGGGCTTATTAGTATTTACACCAAAATACTCTGTAACTTACCAGCCAGCCCATAGTATGCACATAGTTTGCATGACGTCAGTGATGTGGGCCTTACTGTTGGCTGCTTAAAACTATTTTACATGGAAGAAAAAACTCTAGCATATGACCTTATCACAAAGGCTGTTACAGGGGATGAACAATATTGATTTACAGCCAAATCAGAGGCGTATTTGTAACAAGCAGTGTCTGTTTTGTCTGATTTGGAACTGTGTTGAATGTGATTTTATGGTATCTAAACATGCAGACAAACAAACTTCCTTTTGTGCGATAAACACTTGTTTGCACTACGGCCATCTTCCCACTATTTTCTCCTTCCAATATGTAGCTAATCAGCATTTTCTATTCCCATTCTGGACCACTCTGATACAGTACACCCAAGCAAGATAAAAAATTCAGACTGACATCTTCAAAAAGGGGAAAGGTCAAAGCCATTCAGCCGAGGACCCTTCTGGCAAACTAAACACTTTCTTTTCTAGAAACAGCACAGGACCCTTGAAGAGGCCTCTGTCTTTGTGGGAAACAAAAGCCATCTCAAGCCTGATCTGTGTAGGTGCCAAGGAATCCAGACACAGCACTAAAGCATGAATATACAGCATACTGCACTCTATGCTAGAATGGACCATGGCAAATGGCAAGGGTGACATGAAAACCAATAAATTATATCTGCAGGTTTGTGCAAAAGACGCTAAAGGGTTTTAAATTATCTTTCGCTAAGGTGGCAATCAGCTCTGACGATGACCTTGACATAAACCATTGAGGTTTTCGCAGTGACAGAGATATAACAATGTCACAGGGATGAGAACAGAACTTGAGTATGGCTCAGCCTCGTCTTTCCCACCACATCATTGTGATTGAACAGAAGTTGAGGCCCCTCAAAAAGGAAAGAAAAGCGAAAAATGTTCAGCTACTTGGATTTCTTCTTCCCATGTATTTGACCTGAGCAGGGTTTCAGTCTGACCAGTGCCATGCAACAGACTGCACGGTGTGAAGGGCTCGAGAGACACACAGCTCCGTGAGGACAACAAGGTCTCTATGTCCCGTGGGTCCCCTTTGGCATGTGTGGCCAGGACTTGGCTAGGAGCAGATGGCATGTGGGAGGATTTCTCCATCTCTACACAAACTGCCTGTTCAGGAATGGAGACAGAGGCAACCCATCACTCAATACACAGCGTCATCAGCAGGAAGTAGGGGTTGGGAGGAGAGAAATTCCACTTAAGAGGGGCCGCTCTATTCTTCTCATCATTCATCATCACTAATTTGGACTCTGTAACAGTGCGTAGAAATCAAGAACTTATGTTATATTACAAATTACTGTATCTCTTCATTGCCATATTAAATACATAATCAATTACTGCTTTTAACTGCCAGTATCAATGACTCTCAGCACTGCACATTTACATAACTGGAGGTTTAGATCTGCCGAGTATTGGACCATTCCATGTGCCATGCAAATCGGTTTAAGTATAAATTATAAAGAGTACAAAGTACAAATCTTCAAATCAAAAGAAAATATCTCTGCAAATGAGGAGTACAGCTCCCTTGAGAAAAAGACGATTGGCAACATTCTGACAGCACGCCAACAGCTTAGACCTACACGGAGAATCGTGGGAACTATGCTAAATATTCACTCCGTTTGTCTGATACAAACGTGCTGATTCAGTGGAAGATGGACCCACCCTCTTCTCCAAGGTTTCATTTAAAGCTTGACCCTGCCTATGACTATAAGAGGTCTCAGTCAGATACAAACAGTTGTCATGGTGTGTTCATCAGAGAATAAGATCTTTACATAATGTCCATGTAGGATTTATGTGCACATGTCAATAGCCTTTCATGTATCTACTGGTCAAGTAAAGACATTCCACGAGACAAACATGACTTTTTCTTCAAGCTATAAATTGTTTCTTTACAAAGAACAGAAACCTAAACAATAGTGTTGTACTGAGCTCGTTAAGGCATGGTCCACATTCTTCAAAATGGGATATTACATTAGTTAGTGAGCAGCAGAACATTTGACAGGTTTCATCAAAATTTCTCTGCATTCAAAAGAATCAGATGAAATTCAAGGAAATAAAACAAAGTTACCTGCGGTATTTCCTGTCATCTCTCTTTCCTTTTTGACAGATTTAGTTCTTACATTGAACAGCCCTTTTCCTCCATCGGTTTCTCAGTGGACTCTGATCTTCTATGGTCTAATGTGTGTTATCAGGAAAAACGGTCATTCTTTCCAACCACATGCAGGACACGTGTCAATATTTCATGAGGACTTCAGAGGTTAAAATCAGGTCAAACTCTGTTCTGGTCCCACGACTTGTCAAATGGGCACCATCTGATGTACTTTGTGTAATGTGGATACAACAAACATAACGTCATCTCCATCCATTGTGACAGATCAGCTGTCACCATCAGCTGAAAAAGAGGCAAAATGTCTTCATAACATGTTATTTCTTCATACAACAATCAGTCAAAATGGGGAAGAGGACTATCATATGGCATAGATCGAAGATGATTTGATGTCTAAAGTAATTTAATTTTGTTATCTGTGCTTTTGTTGAGTGAAAGGCTGGGGGTTACTGAACTTGTGTCTTCTCTCTGGCTGGCACATGCACACTCATTCTCTCTCTTAACAAAGCATTTCTGTCCCAAACAAAGTGTGTCATTTATAGTGACTGACCAGGGTGGGTACAGCCTCTAGACGCAGGCAGGCTGCCATTAACCCCTCAAACTCCAGCAGTACAAAGTCAATACCACAAGCTGCTTTTTAATTGCTCAACCCAATCCAAATCTGGGTGGGGAATTACTGGGTCTGAGAAGATAGATATGTTACTACTTGAATGTAAAGGCCTCAGCTGAGCACATCATGAGATATTTCACAATTATGTGAGGGACAAGTTTGCTGTACACTTCAGAGCTTTTAAGAGGCTGAGGCATCTTACAAAACACAGCATATCATTTTTCAATAATAATGTGTTTTTAAAAATATATAAATAGGTTTAACATTAACAAAAATGTTGTAATAATATGAGATAACACATATCACTAGCAGCTACACGAATTCCCTCAGTGCAAACATCTTCAATATACGGTCAGTGCTAGACCTGGGTTCAAATACATGTGATTTAAATACTTATTTTCTGTGTATTTGAGTATTTTCAAATAACGTGGCCAGAATCAACTACTTCTATTGGAATTATTTTTCAAATTATTCCATATAAATAACCTTCTGATTGAAAGTATTTTCAAATACCTTTAGTTAAATGAATGGGAGTGTATTTTAGTATTTTCAAATACCTTTAGTTAAATGAATGGGAGTGTATTTTAGTATTTTCAAATACCTTTAGTTAAATGAATGGGAGTGTATTTTAGTATTTTCAAATACCTTTAGTTAAATGAATGGGAGTGTATTTTAGTATTTTCAAATACCTTTAGTTAAATGAATGGGAGTGTATTTTAGTATTTTCAAATACCTTTAGTTAAATGAATGGGAGTGTATTTTAGTATTTTCAAATAATTTCCAAGTGTATTTCCAAATAAATTCCAATATTCAACTACTTGTCTTAAATTTGTTTTTACAAAAAATGAAATACTTACTTCCACATGTCTTTAAAAGTAATTGAAATACCCTAAATGGTAATAGAACCCAGGTCTGGAAGTGCAAATACACTTAACGATATTCCATAAAGGAGTGCATCCTCAGTTTGCTAAAACGTTTTAAAAATAAAAACAGGGTAAAACTACAGGCACTGAGTAATAAAACCTAACCTGTGACCTGTGACCTAGGACCCTCAAACCCAGCTCTGCTGCATCTCCCAGGCTCTCTCACTGACCCAGTCCTTGGTGTGGCTCAGCACAGTGCGCTCCTGCCCCAGCACCTTACACAGCCTGGCCATCTTGGGCTTGTTCCTGTCCAGGTAGACCTGGGTGTCAGCCTGCAGCTGCTCCATGGCCCTGACGCTGCTCTCATCCAGGGATACCTCGGCACTCAGCATGGGGTTGAACCTGAAGTAGACGTTTGGGGCCAACAAGTCGTCCAGGAGGGTGTGGACCCCCTCGGTGTCGGTGGCACTGCAGATCAGGTGGTTGATCTTGGCACGCAGGCTGGTGGAGGTGCCCGGGCTCCGCTTAGCATTGTCATAGCGACCGGTGCCGAGCGACAGGACACACTGGTAAGGCTGGTTGGGCCACAGGAGACGGCTCTCGTGGACGGCGAGGGCACAAGGGTTGTTTAGAATGAGGCCACCATCCTACAAAGGGACATGCATTTTGAGTCAGGATTTGTTGGTACGCATGGTATGCAATGAATTTCATTGTACATGGGGCATCTCACTCTGAATGAAAAAACATTACAGTTTTGCACATATCTTTCCTATCAAGGGTCCTGAATTCCACACCCCTCTCAAACAACAAAAAGTGTACAGGCATTAGCTTGATCTGTGCAGTGCTTTTATAGCTGATTTCACCTCTATAGAACCACAGTCTCAGTCAGCATAGGTTATCAGAAACAGAGAGAAGAAGCCAATAAAGTCTTACCTGATGGATGTCACTGTGTAAGGGGAATTCCTGGAAGTATCCCGGGGCAGCGGACGACGCTCTCACCGCCTGCCACATCTGGTACCCAGAACCCCCTGCATAGCGGCTGAGACGGCCTGGGCTGTGGTTGTAGTTCCTGAAGATAAAGGCCTTGGGACTGGTCCCCCAGTTCACCACGGCGCTCACCGCTGACACCTGAACAACCATTTAGAAAAACACCATGGTCAATTTTCACCATATAAATGGAAGAATAGGTAACACAAAAAAGGGCAGAGTGAATAGTGACATTACCTTGGGGCTCAACTCATCCCTGGCTGTTTTAATCAGAACTTGGTCGCCCATCTTCTCTCTGTAGAAGGTCCAATGAAATACAAACAGTACACAGATGAGAGCAGAACCATCATTATGATTCAAGCACGGTTGACTGAACAGTAAAAACTGGCATACTTCAGTATCATCTCCCAGGTCTCGGTGCTGTAGTAGGAGTGACTCCAGCCCATCTTCACTGTGCCCACCAAGGGGTTCTGACGGAACACATCCGAGCCAAAACGACGGTACATATCTGCACACTCCTCTAGAGAGAAACGGGCCAGGCCAAGCATGAAGGCCAACACTGCCCCTGACACACAAAAGAAGGACAAACAGACAGGAAAGGACAAATGAGTTACATGACAATGGTTAAATGATTCAAGCTCAGGTGTTGAGTCCTCGATGTGTAGGTGAGTCAGGGTTTGTCTTACCTGTGCTCACTCCACAGATGTAGTCAAACAGCTGGTGAACCTGCTTGCCTGTTTCCGCTTCCAGCTGCTTGAGGACCTGCAGTGGCACCACCCCTCTGAAAAGAGACAGGGGAGAAAACAGAAAAGGTGATTCAAGAGAAAAAATGTGCTTGTACGCCTTTATAACAGTTACAGTTCATTGTAATACTTCAGTAGGTTAACCATGAGGAGAAGGATCAGTACCTTGTGCCACCACCATCGATTGAGAGCACTCGGATTCCACGACCTTTGACTGGATCCACATAGCCAATCAGAGCCAAGGTTTCCCTAATGACACACTGAAGTTCCTGGTCTTCTCTATGGCTACGCCGCTGTCTTAAGAGCTGAACAGCAGCTTTCTCCTGGAATGAAAGGCATATTATTTGATTAGAGATGATTGAAGTAGTACATGACTGATAAAAATCACAACATAGGCATCATCATCTATAATCTTCTTGAATTATGGTTCTCTGGGTTGTGAGGAGGGGGGGGGGGCACGTGGCTTGTCTCTGCAACTTCACTATTACCATTACACTATGTTATTATCAGTAGCATTTCATTATTAGTATTCAAGTTATTATTAGGTCTAAATATTAGTCTCGTATACAATGTCAGATTGGAGAGGAATCCTGAGAAAGAAAATCCAGATTCCGATTTTGACGCACTAAGCCACTAAGTCATTCACACCAAGTCTAATGCCTTTTTCCATCCACTTCTCCGAACAATTGGTATAACGTCACCAATGCTGCTGCGGTCATTCTCTGTGGCAAAATGTTGTTCAAAGTGGCTAGAGAGGACACAGTAATGAGAGAAAAATCATATACTACTGGAAAAATAATATGCTATTGAAAATATGAAGATATAGGCTATGCATCCGATACAGTTCGATGAATCATGAAAGGAGGTTGGCTACGTTTCCTTCAGTTACACAACATTTAATAAGAAAGGAAACGCAAAACTGCCACCTGCTGTTATTCTTCGCACAAATGTCACCACTGCAACAAGACAGGTTTTTTTCCTGATTAAAGAGATGAAGGCCTATTTTAGGAACATTTCTGAATGGACATAAAGAATTTGTGAACTCATACACGCACACCAACCCACCGACCTAAAATAATCCATCAATCAACGGACAGCATCTAACACAGACACATAAGCAAATAACAATTGTCCTTTCCAAAAAACGTTTTTTTTAAAGTATTAAATATCCGTTCTGTAGGATTTTAAAAAATTGTCTACATTATAGGATGATGCTTAGTCAATGTAGTCTATAATATAAATTGGCGAGGAAAGTTTTAAAGGGGAGATAGAGGCAGCTGTGATACAGGATATGAAGATGAAATTGACAACCATTAGAAAATAGAAGAACATGCAGGCAACCTCTTCATAGCCGGCCCTAATGTCTTAAGATCAGTCTGTCCATAGCCTAAAGATCAGTCTGTCCATAGCCTAAATATCAGTCTGTCCATAGCCTAAAGATCAGTCTGTCCATAGCCTAAAGATCAGTCTGTCCATAGCCTAAAGATCAGTCTGTCCATAGCCTAAAGATCAGTCTGTCCATAGCCTAAAGATCAGTCTGTCCATAGCCTAAAGATCAGTCTGTCCATAGCCTAAAGATCAGTCTGTCCATAGCCTAAAGATCAGTCTGTCCATAGCCTAAAGATCAGTCTGTCCATAGCCTAAAGATCAGTCTGTCCATAGCCTAAATATCAGTCTGTCCATAGCCTAAAGATCAGTCTGTCCATAGCCTAAAGATCAGTCTGTCCATAGCCTAAAGATCAGTCTGTCCACGGCCTAAAGATCAGCCTCTCCGCGGCCTAAAGATCAGCCTCTCCGCGGCCTAACGATCAGCCTCTCCGCAGCCTAACGATCAGCCTCTCCGCAGCCTAACGATCAGCCTCTCCGCAGCCTAACGATCAGCCTCTCCGCAGCCTAACGATCAGCCTCTCCGCAGCCTAACGATCAGCCTCTCCGCAGCCTAACGATCAGCCTCTCCGCAGCCTAACGATCAGCCTCTCCGCAGCCTAACGATCAGCCTCTCCGCAGCCTAACGATCAGCCTCTCCGCAGCCTAACGATCAGCCTCTCCGCAGCCTAACGATCAGCCTCTCCGCAGCCTAACGATCAGCCTCTCCGCAGCCTAACGATCAGCCTCTCCGCAGCCTAACGATCAGCCTCTCCACAGCCTAACGATCAGTCTCTCCACAGCCTAACGATCAGCCTCTCCGTAGCCTAACGATCAGCCTCTCCACAGCCTAACGATCAGTCTCTCCGCAGCCTAACGATCAGCCTCTCCGCAGCCTAGCGATCAGCCTCTCCGCAGCCTAGCGATCAGCCTCTCCGCAGCCTAACGATCAGCCTCTCCGCAGCCTAAGGATCAGCCTCTCCGCAGCCTAACGATCAGCCTCTCCGCAGCCTAACGATCAGCCTCTCCACAGCCTAACGATCAGCCTCTCCACAGCCTAACGATCAGCCTCTCCACAGCCTAACGATCAGCCTCTCCACAGCCTAATGATCAGTCTCTCCACAGCCTAATGAACAGTCTCTCCACAGCCTAATGATCAGTCTCTCCACAGCCTAATGATCAGTCTCTCCACAGCCTAATGATCAGTCTCTCCACAGCCTAATGATCAGCCTCTCCACAGCCTAATGATCAGCCTCTCCACAGCCTAATGATCAGTCTGTCCACAGTCGAATGATGAATAGTCAGACACATCCAACCTGTTTTAAAAGAAGACCGATTTATTTATTTACTAGCAGGCAATGAAAACGTGAATTGTATAAAAGAGCATCAAACGACAGTTGGAAAGAGGAGGAGATGTAGACAAAGTTAGCAAAACTATTGCTTATAATCATTGCTAAACACTCCCGCTATTAGATAGCTTTATTTTCATATAGACAAACTTTAATACAAATAAATCTAAAATGAATGTAGACTTATTTAAATGGTTTTACTGGTTATTTTATTTTCATGGCCGTCTTCATCCATAACTGTAAGTTAAATGGTTATCAATTACAGTCACAACCCTATGCACAACCCACAACCCTAACGATCAGCCTCTCCACTGCCTAACGATCAGCCTCTCCGCGGCCTAACGATCAGCCTCTCCACGGCCTAACGATCAGCCTCTCCACGGCCTAACGATCAGCCTCTCCACGGCCTAACGATCAGCCTCTCCACGGCCTAACGATCAGCCTCTCCACGGCCTAACGATCAGCCTCTCCGCAGCCTAATGATCAGCCTCTCCGCAGCCTAATGATCAGCCTCTCCACAGCCTAATGATCAGCTTCTCCACAGCCTAATGATCAGCCTAATGATCAGCAAACTCTTAAAGTACCTAGTCTTGTAAAGACATTCAATGAGGTACAAACCTGCCAGACCACTGCTTTGCATCCTGGGTGTCGGATAAGGTGTGTGTTGAGCTCATCGACAACTTCGGTGATGGCCTCAGGAGAGAAGGCCTGTTGTAGACTGGACACCAAAGCACGGGTCATCTCCTCTGCCTGTCTCCTGCCCATCACCTGAGGAAGGAATGATCACATTGAGAGCTAAAGGAGGATATGCTCTCTGTTTTAAATTCAATCAGGTAAAATGTGGTAATATCAATATTTCAGTATCTGGTTCTACAATAGAAAAAACATGTTCATGTTAACCTGGTTGATGTAAGTTCATCTAAAAGCAGAAGCAAGCACACAGATCATTTGCATTTCCTGGTTGTGTTGAAGGTGACTCACCATTCTTCTAAGTGTGGCCTCACTGAGCATAGAGGCAGGATGGGCCTGGTTGCTCTGAGCCCAGGAGCCCCCCAGATACCCCCCCAGGAGGCTGGGGATGGCACTACTGGGATTAAGAAGGCACTCCATGAAGGATACAGCAGGCTGTGGTTTCGGGACCCTAACGGATCCATACTCCATCTCCCATTCTCCCCTGCGTTCCTCAATGGGACCTCTTTCTAACTCCTCCTCCTCCACGGCATCATAGCTGCCCTTGAAATAGCTGTTGACGTAATTAGCCATGTATGCATAGTTCTCACCGAAACTGGTTGTGATGTTACTGATGTGGAAAAGGGATTTGGGACGGATGGGTGGATCTTCCTGCTTTAGCCCTGTGGCTGATTGTTCATGTCTGGAGGTAGAATATTTAGAACACTGCTGTTGATACGTCCTGCTGTTTGGCATGTGGTCCGCAACCAGATGTTCTGTTTGAGGTGGTGGTAGTTCAGTTTCGTCTGTAACGGTTTTGGCTCCAAAGTATCTGTTGACGTGCTGAGCAAAGTGAAGGTAGCCCTCTGCCTCTCCCTCCCAGTTGTTGGAGATATCAGCACGTTCAATGACTGGTTTCTGAATGGCTGTGGTCTGAGCTACAGCTGCACTAGTCTTTAAATGAGCCGTTTCAGGTTCCTTTACACTTTCAATGTAACTGATTTTTAGTGTTTTCCTCCTCCTCATCCTCCCGGTCGACACTCTGCTTGAAGCCAGATCCTCCAGAGTCTCTTCCAGAGTCGAACCTAGGACGTCCTGTGCCGAACCTTTGGTGAACACTGACTTTAGGTGTTCATGTGATGAGTTTATGTGATGAGCAACATAACTGTAACTTTCCCCAAACCTGGAGGCAATGGAACTGATGTGAAATAACTGCAGTCCACCATATCGCTGGGGGGCGGAGCTTGTCTCTGTCTGGCTGTCTGACGTCTCAAGATCGTTTTCATTTTCCAAAGGCTGCTGTGTTGTTGTCTCACTGTCCTCCCTGGCTGCCCTGTTACTTTGACTACGCCTCTGTGGCCTGCTTCCCAGACTCTCCTGAGTTGTGACAACAAACCCCACATTCCCAGCAACAGAGGACAGCTGGGTCACATCCTTTCTCTTGAAGTAAATATTGATGTGTCTGGAGAGGCGATTAAAAGAATCACCCAGACAAAGCATGCTCAACTGAAAGGATGTCTGGCTGTCCTCCTGAAGGCTGTCCTCATGAAGGACCCCGATGGGGGCCTCAGCCTTCAACACATCCCTACTAGAGGTTGAGTAGACACGGGCCGCCTGGGAGTATCTCACCCCTCTGGTACCACCCTCAAGGGGGTACTCAGCGGTCAAGCTAATGTGTTTGAACCTCAAGCTCTTGCGGGCTCCTTTCCTGGCAAAGCTGGGAGGCAGGGGAGAGGAAGGCAAGGAGCAGCTACGGAAGTCCAAGGCTAGGGGTGTCTTGGCCAGGTGAGGGAAGGTTCTAAGGATAGTTATGAGGTACCTGAGCTTGCAGAACAGTCTTAATGTCCTCCCTCCCAGGTGATTCACACACAGGTTTATGTTGAGGAACCGACCCATCTTTAGCTTGGATGTAGTTGGCTGGGGACAAAGACAACCAACAATGGGCTAGGAGCTGGGCCTGTATTGGCTTAGGCTTAGATATCAGAATCATTTGGTCCCTGTAAAATACAAGAGGGAGAGGTAAGCAGGTGCTTCCACCAAAACTGGGATAACTCTAGTTTTAACTATGCTTTCTGGAAAGAAACTATTTTCCCAGGGGAACAAATAATTACTATTTGAATAACAGATCCCCAAAAAGTACTACTTCTGTAAACTATTTGAATACAGATCTCAGAAAGTACTTATTTTAAAATGATTTGAATACAGATCTCAGAGAGTAGCTACTTCTGTAAACTATTTGAATACAGATCTCAGAGAGTAGCTACTTCTGTAAACTATTTGAATACAGATCTCAGAAAGCAACTACTTTTAAAAAAATGATTTGAATACAGATCTCAGGAAGTGATTGCTTTTCTGAAACTGTTGGATTGTTTGCCTTCAACTAATGGCAGGGCTGAATGTGGAACTGCATGTTGAAGATAGAAATATAATGAATAGAGGACACAATATTCTATACTATTCCAATCTGACAGATATATTTGAAGAGTTTCGTTACACAAATCTATATTTCAGTATTTTTGTGTGTGTGTAAAATATTACTGTTCTCAGATTCTTAAAGATTCTTAATTTATAGATTTTAGATATATTAAAATGAGTGTTGTTGCAAAATGTTCGTATCATGTAAATTTCATTTTGATATGTTTGTCTCACCTAACTATTTTAAGATTAATGCACTGACTAACTTGCTCTTGATAAGAGCATCTGCTAAATCACTAAAATGTCAATGTAAATATTTTACATACAATCTCACATTACTGCATTGATTCATTTTTGTATTTAAAAAATATTGATGTCACAAATGTATCATTTGTACAGTTCTTTATTTTAAAAAAATAGTTATTTGTCACATTTGACTGTGTAAAACCTCCTAGCAGTACTACTTATTTCTCTGAGAGTGAGGCAGATGGCATTTTGCAACCATCAAGTGATAGATTTCAAACAAATTCATGTCTGTCATTGAACAAATCCATTCCATCTCTTTCAAAGTGCTTTAAACAATAAAAGCAATTAAAGGTAACTCGCCAGCAAACTCATTTGATCTACACCATACATTTCTATCTGAACTCATTTGATCTACACCATACATTTCTATCTGAACTCATTTGATCTACACCATACATTTCTATCTGAACATTTTGTACATGTCCAATCTCCCGAATATATTTTGTACAGATAGCTGTTCTTGTTTCAAACACCATATATAAAGGGATAGTTTACTCAGCATACAAACTAACATGATTCTCAACCTACCTTGTATTTGATTCAAAAAAGCAATTTTGGAATATTTAGTTTCCTATCCACACTTAATAGCCGTATTGTTACAGTTAGCATTCTCAGCAAGACAACATTCAAAATGATTGTGCCTGTAATAAAACTGTCCATGTTCTTATGATCATATTTTTACACTAATTCAACTGTTGTAGTTTTTGGTTCTTCATCAAATATTTGTCAGCCTTCAAATAAATATGTGTTGTTTTTAAATAACTTCCATATATTTAAATACCTTCAAATATCATTTGGTTTTCTGCAACCTGTATTTGAATATCAAAAGAAAATAGTTGCCTTTTAGTTGAAACTACAAAAAAATAAAGGGAACACTTAAACACAATGTAACTCCAAGTCAATCACACTACTGGGAAATCAAACTGTCCACTTAGGAAGCAACACTGATTGACAATACATTTCACATGCTGTTGTGCAAATGGAATAGACAACAGGTGGAAATTATTGGCAATTAGCAAGACACCCCCAATAAAGGAGTGGTTCTGCAGGTGGGGACCACAGACCACTTCTCAGTTCCTATGCTTCCTGGCTGATGTTTTGGTCACTTTTGAATGCTGCCGGTGCTTTCACTCTAGTGGTAGCATGAGACGGAGTCTACAACCCACACAAGTGGCTCAGGTAGTGCAGCTCATCCAGGATGGCACATCAATGCGAGCTGTGACAAGAAGGTTTGCTGTGTCTGTCAGCGTAGTGTCCAGAGCATGGAGGCGCTACCAGGAGACAGGCCAGTACATCAGGAGACGTGGAAGAAGCAGTAGGAGGTCAACAACCCAGCAGCAGGAACGCTACCTCCGCCTTTGTGCAAGGAGGAGCAGGAGGAGCACTGCCAGAGCCCTGCAAAACTACCTCCAGCAGGCCACAAATGTGCATGTGCATGCTCAAACGGTCAGAAACAGACTCCATGAGGGTGGTTTGAGGGCCCGACGTCCACAGGTGGGGGTTGTGCTTACAGCCCAACACCGTGCAGGACGTTTGGCATTTGCCAGAGAACACCAAGATTGGCAAATTTGCCACTGGCGCCCTGTGCTCTTCACAGATGAAAGCAGGTTCACACTGAGCACATGTGACAGTCTGGAGACGCCGTGGAGAACATTCTGCTGCTTGCAACATCCTCCAGCATGACCGGTTTGGCGGTGGGTCAGTCATGGTGTGGGGTGGCATTTCTTTGGGGGGCCGCACAGCCCTCGCCAGAGGTAGCCTGACTGCCATTAGGTACCGAGATGAGATCCTCAGACCCCTTGTGAGACCATATGCTGGTGCGGTTGACCCTGGGTTCCTCCTAATGCAAGATAATGCTAGACCTCATGTGGCTGGAGTGTGTCAGCAGTTTCTGCAAGAGGAAGGCATTGATGCTATGGACTGGCCCGCCCATTCCCCAGACCTGAATCCAATTGAGCACATCTGGGACATCATGTCTCGCTCCATGCTTTAGTCCAGGTCTGGGAGGAGATCCCTCAGGAGACCATCCGCCACCTCATCAGGAGCATGCCCAGGCGTTGTAGGGAGGTCATACAGGCACGTGGAGGCCACACACACTACTGAGCCTCATTTTGACTTGTTTTAAGGACATTACATCAAAGTTGGATCAGCCTGTAGTGTGGTTTTCCACTTCAATTTTGAGTGTGACTCCAAATCCAGACCTCCATGGGTTGATAAATTTGATTTCAATTGATAATGTTTGTGTGATTTTGTTGTCAGCACATTCAACTATGTAAAGAAAGAAGTATTTAATAAGAATATTTAATTCATTCAGATCTAGGATGTGTTATTTTAGTGTTCCCTTTATTTTTTTGAGCAGTGTATATAAACTATATTTGACTACCTAAACTACAAAATATAACTATTTTCTGCCCAGCAGGTCTGTTTCCCACAAACAATCAAGAGTAGTTGGTTGAATATTCTAAACAGATCAAAATCCATCTCAATCTGACCTGGAAACAATGTCAAATGTCTGTGTTGAGGTGGAGCCTTTATTTGTAAACAAGCTAAAGAACACAACATTTGGAAGACGTCTGCCATTCAAATAATTAGGTCAACAGTGTCTTCCCTTAAATGACAACATGAGGTCAAAAAACATCCTGTCCTGCAACCATGTGCCCTCATCAGTATGGCATATCAATGTCCCTACCACATCACTACAATACGACAGCTGGCAAGGAGATATATCTTTACCTGCCACAATAACAACTAGTGGGGAGGGGGGTTGTTTTGATACATTGTGTGTGTATGTGTGTGGTCCTGGTCATATTTTATAAACACCTCTGACAAAATAGACATGCTGTCCCACTCTTCCCTCAACTGTAACATGACACCAATGTCAATCTGAATACTGGGACATGTATTAATAAAACACGTTCTACTAAGTCAACTATTAGGACCCAGGAAAGAACTTAGCGGAGGTATCCCTTTAATGTGACAGAAATCTGAGAAGCAGAGAGGATAGTTTTTACCTCATTGCGCCCCAAAAAACAAGATATGACTGTGTCTCTACACGTGGACGTGTCCCTCCTAAATGCAACGTAGTTGTGGTGCATAACAAAGGAGCACAATTTAATTGAAAATAGCAACTTGCTATTTATAGTATATTGAACATCAAGAAATACTGTCAACTTGCACCAAGGGAGGTCAAATGCACAGATTTGTCCAGTGGTTAGACAATGTTCACCATAACCTTGAGACAACATACAGTAGATTCTGATAAATATGAGGCAGGAATAGATTAAACATTTACCTGGGGCAACTCTTCTCTTGTTATCCTCCGCTTTCTTCCTTTAATGTTTTGATCTCTATCCTGAAACACTTATTAGATGTCCAGCAGGGCAAACCCTTCAAAGGAACAGACACGGTTTCTGTTTTGATACTTAATCTCATCCTACCTTCCTGTAGGGTCTGTATACTATTGGCTGGTCTGAGCGGAGGGTTGGGCATAGCAGCCCTCTGACTGACCAATCCTCTTTAAGACTGCAGATCCCTCTGCTTAAGGTCATCTGCTGTTACCACAGACTGACTGCAGGCTGTGAAGTACATGGAGTAGATGTCTACATAAAGAGAAGGGGCGATAGGGATTTCAGAGTGAGTTGAGAAAGTCACAACTTCCATCCTAGCCAGTACATATTTTAGACAGATGTGGGTGTCAAGTGATGTTTTGTTATGCTTCTCAGAACTAACATAATATAGACAGTATGCAGAGCTTCTCAGAACTGAAAAATGTACAGTGCATAGTTCCTATTTCACTAGCATTGTTAAAATTTACATTCCAAATATTTGCTATGTACAGTGCATTCAGAAAGTATTCAGACCCCTTCACTTTTTGTTACGTTACAGCCTTATTCTAAATTAGATTTTGTTTTATGTCTCAATCTACACACAATACTCCATAATGACAAAGTGAAAACAGTTTTTGCAAATTTATGAAAAATAAATAAACAGAAATACCTTATTTACATAAGCATTCAGACCCTTTGCTATGAGACTCAAAACTGAGCTCAGGTGCATCTTGATCATCCTTGAGATATTTCTACAACTTGGTTGGAATCCACCTGTGGCAAATTTAAATGATTGGAAATGATTAGGAAAGGCACACACACCTGGCTATATGAGGTCCCAAAGTTGACAGTGCATGTCAGAGCAAAAACCAAGCCATGATGTCGAAGGAATTGTCCTTAGAGCTCCGAGACAGGATTGTGTCGAGGCACAAAACTGGGGAATAGTATCAAAACATCTCTGCAGCATTGAAGGTCCCCAAGAACACAGTGGCCTCAATCATTCTTAAATGGAAGAAGTTTGGAACCACCAGGACTCTTCCTCGACCTGGCCGCCCGGCCAAACTGAGCAATCGGTGGAGAAGGGCCTTTGTCAGGGAGGTGACAAAGAACCCAATGGTCACTCTGAAAGAGCTCCAGAATTCCTCTGTGGAGATGGGAGAACCTTCCAGAAGAACAACCATCTCTGCAGCACTTCACCAATCAAGCCTTTATGGTAGAGTGGTCAGACAAAAGCCACTCCTCAGTAAAAGGCACACGACAACCCAATAGGAGTTTGCCAAAAGGCACCTAAAGGACTCTCAGGCCATGATAAACAAGATTATCTGGTCTGATGAAACCAAGATTGAACTCTTTGGCCTGAATGTCAAGCATCACATCTGGCAGAAAACCAGGCACCGCTCATCACCTGGCCAATACAATCCCTACAGTGAAGCATGGTGGTGGCAGCATCATGCTGTGGGGATGTTTTTCAGCAGCAGGGACTGTGAGACCAGGAGTGGCTTTGGGACAAGTCTCGGAATGTTCTTGAGTGGCCCAGCTGGAGCCCGGACTTGTGCAGCGACGCTCCCCACAGCATGGTGTAGCGTTACGCCCAATAAGACTTGAGGCTGTAATAGCGGCCAAAGGTGCTTCAACAAAGTACTGAAAAAAGGGTCTGAATACTTGTGTAAATGTGATATTTCAGTTATTCTTTTTTGCTTTGTCATTTGGGGATATTGTGTGTAGATTGATGAGGAAAAAAACAATTTAATCCATTTTAGAATAAGGCTATAACGTAACAAAATAAGGAAAAGGTCAAGGGGTCTGAATACTTTCGGAATGCACTGTAAATTTGCATTAGCCTGATCTGTAAAGCAATATAGGTCAACAGGTGCATAGGCAAGAGCCCAACTCATATATATCACTATGTACCCTACAACCAACCTAAAATAACCTTGTCACATACTGGGTCCATGTTTAGTAAACAACATAGAACATCACTAAGTATCTCAACCTTTGTCAGGCACATGATGTACAGAGACTCCTTGAGCACTCAAAATCAGAAAGATATAGTTGAGGCATCAAAGTTATCTTGAGTTATTTTCTCAGGACGATCCTCATCATCATTTTGGGAGGATTTTCTACCATTAGGTAGTGAATGACAGTGAATAGTGAATGACTAAGAAATATACAAACTACTAACATACAATATTATACCATCTCTGTAACTGCATTATTCATCCTTTGTGTCAAACAACCTAATGAAAAAACATGCCAACTTGAAAATGGTTGATGATCATAGCAAATGATTTATTCATGGATGACTTGCAAACACATTTAAATGTACTGGGACCTATTCAATAGCCTCGTCTGAGATAAGGATGCCATCTAGTGGTAGCTTTATGTTGTTACGCCTGAAGATTTCAAATGGAAAGAATGTCTGTATGACATAAAGAGATGAGGCTAGAAGGGCATTTATATAGTGTACATTTCCTGCATGGGTTCCAGCAAAAGGAGTGCAAGCTCTATTACTAAGTTTCAGTCAGTGGTGGAACTCAGTGCCCAAGTACACCTGATATAAAGAGGAAATATAGTTTATATTGACTGTAAAGAGGTGCCACACCTGTAATGAGGTGCTGTCGCCTCTGTTTACGGGTTCGTTTTTAAAATTGTCGTTTTTAACCTCCCTGGTCAAGGTTCTTTCTTCACACAGCGTCCTGTAGTACAGTCTCCCCGTCCGGTCCATTTCAGGCGGTTTTTAGCAAAGATTGCATAGGCTTTGTCCATGACTGGTCTAACGAGAGGCCATGACATGAAGCGGCCCAGCCAGCCTAAACCAACTGCACTGTACATGACTGTAAAGGCTGGAACTCCACGGTGAACCTGGAGGGAGGTGAGAGGAAGTGGCAGAGTTATTGAAAGAAGAGATACATAATGTGGGTGTTACTAACTAAACTGAACAAAAATATGAACGCAACATATAAAGTGTTGGTCCCATGTTTCATGAGCAGAAATAAAAGATCCCAGACATTTTCCATATGCACAAAAAGCTTGTTGCTCTAAAATTTTGTGCACAAATTTGTTTACACCCTGTTAGTAAGCATTTCTCCTTTTCCAAGATAATCCATCCACCTAACAGGTGTGGCATATCAAGCGGATTAAACAGCATGATCATTACACAAGTGCTCCTTGTGCTGGGAACAATAAAAGGCTACTAATGTGCAGGTTTGTCACACAACATCACAGATGTCTCAATGTGTCTCAGTGTGCAATTGGCATGCTGACTGCAGGATTGTCCACCAGAGGTGTTGCCACAGAATTGAATGTTAATTTCTCTACCACAGGTATTTCAAAACCGTCAAGGGTACGCAAAATTAAAATGTGATTCACATTTAAAAATATATATTAATTTTTTTTTACATTTTCAAACAGTCCATTTATATTTTCCAACGGGGCTATACATTTGGGTGAGTTTTCCCCCCCTCGCCTGAGTAGCCTCGTTTCAATGCCAAAAATAAAATTAAACCATCTAGTGTTCAGCGAAATAACACAATGTCAAATACAAGTAGCCTAGTCAAATAGTTAACATCCAATCACATTAACCGTTACTCTCTCGTGGGAACTCCACAAACGGTCCGTATGTAGCCAAACATAGCTGCTGCTCATGTTGGTATCTGTACTGATGGCTCAAAAGCCATGACAGGGAGACATAGTGGAGTGGTAACTTGCGTGCAAGCAGTTGCTCGCGACGCCACTTGGGTACACTGCAGCATCCACCGAGAGGCTCTTGCTGCCAAGGAATGCCTGACAGCTTGAAAGACGTTTTGGACGCTACAGGGAAAATGGTTAACTTTGTTAAAGCAAGGCCCCTGAACTCTCGTGTATTTTCTGCATTATGCAATGATATGGGCAGCGACCATGTAACGCTTATACCACATATAGAAGTTATCAAGGGGCAAAGTATTGACATGTTTTTTTAATTGAGAGACGAGCTTAAAGTTCTCTTTACTGACCATCATTTTCACTTGTCTGACCGCATGATGATGAGAGACTGGCCTTTTTTTTATTTTTTTATTTCACCTTTATTTAACCAGGTAGGCTAGTTGAGAACAAGTTCTCATTTACAACTGCGACCTGGCCAAGATAAAGCATAGCAGTGTGAGCATACAACAAAGAGTTACACATGGAGTAAACAATTAACAAGTCAATAACACAGTAGAAAACGAAGGGGGGGTCTATATACAATGTGTGCAAAAGGCATGAGGAGGTAGGCAAATAATTACAATTTTGCAGATTAACACTGGAGTGATAAAAGATCAGATGGTCATGTACAGGTAGAGATATTGGTGTGCAGAAGAGCAGAAAAGTAAATAAATAGAAACAGTACGGGGATGAGGTAGGTGAAAAGGGTGGGCTATTTACCAATAGACTATGTACAGCTGCAGCGATCGGTTAGCTGCTCAGATAGCTGATGTTTGAAGTTGGTGAGGGAGATAAAAGTCTCCAACTTCAGCGATTTTTGCAATTCGTTCCAGTCACAGGCAGCAGAGTACTGGAACGAAAGGCGGCCAAATGAGGTGTTGGCTTTAGGGATGATCAGTGAGATACACCTGCTGGAGCGCGTGCTACGGATGGGTGTTGCCATCGTGACCAGTGAGCTGAGATAAGGCGGAGCTTTACCTAGCATAGACTTGTAGATGACCTGGAGCCAGTGGGTCTGGCGACGAATATGTAGCGAGGGCCAGCCGACTAGAGCATACAAGTCGCAGTGGTGGGTAGTATAAGGTGCTTTAGTGACAAAACGGATGGCACTGTGATAGACTGCATCCAGTTTGCTGAGTAGAGTGTTGGAAGCCATTTTGTAGATGACATCACCGAAGTCGAGGATCTGGGTGCATGTTTTTTCTCGCCTGAATGATCTGAATCTAGGATTACAGGGATTTTCAGCAAATATATTCAAAGTGCGGGACAAAATTGAGGCTATGATTAATAAGTTGGAGCTTTTCTGTCTGCTTTAACAAGGACAATACACAGGTCTTTCCATCATAGTACGATTTTTTGTGCGCAAATTAACTCAAGTTTACTGACAATGTCAAATGTGATATAGCGAAGCACCTAAGTGAGTTGGGTGTGCAATTACGCAGGTACTTTCCCGAAACGGATAACACAAACAACTGGATTCGTTATCCCTTTTCATGCCCTGCCTCCAGTCCACTTCCCGATATCTGAACAAGAGAGCCTCAGAGGCAACAAGTGAATGATTAAATTCAATTTAGCAGACAAAATAGGAAGAATATTTTCTCCAAATGATTTGAGGGAGTGTGTACATGCGGCTATTCTGTGTTGAGCGGTTAACAAAGAAACAGGTCTCAACTGTTCTGCCTTATTATTATTCGACCATGCTGGTCATTTATGAACATTTGAACATCTTGGCCATGTTCTGTTATAATCTCCACCCGGCACAGCCAGAAGAGGACTGGCCACCCCACATAGCTTGGTTCCTCTCTAGGTTTCTTCCTAGGTTTTGGCCTTTCTAGGGAGTTTTTCCTAGCCACCGTGCTTCTACACCTGCATTGCTTGCTGTTTGGGGTTTTAGGCTGGGTTTCTGTACAGCACTTTGAGATATCAGCTGATGTACGAAGGGCTATATAAATAAATTTGATTTGATTTTGAGGTCCTCGTATATGCTTAATTTAGAGTTACTTATGCAACTTTAGTTGTGATACAAATGTTGGGCTATATGTGTTGATATTTAATACATTCTAAGGCTGCATGATACGACTAATGATGATTTGAAAAAAGCTGCATGAGCTCTGCTTAGTTTTTTTTTTGCACATGTTGCACACACTTAATCAGTCTCTCATTCACAATTAAACAAGCACTTTCATTTCTCGGATGCATCCCCTTTGTGTGACGGTAACGCACCCTAAAATAATCCATGCCTTTGCGGCCAGTGTCCTTGGGATGAATATCCCCCATAGTACAAAAGTTGGCCTATTCCATTCTGTGCAAGAAATAATATTCCAAGCATAGTCTGGGACAGTTGTGGGATGAGATAAAATAAAAAATGTATACAACCACTAGAATCAAAAAAACGTTTTAAAAGCAATGAGCAATGATCCAGGCTGTATCACATCCGACATCCGGCCGTGATTGGGAGTCCCATAGAGTCCCAATTGGCCCAGCAGTGTGCCCCAGCAGAGTGCCCCATGGTGATGGTGGGGTTCTGATATGGGCAGGTATAAGCTAAGTACAACGAGCACAATTGCATTTTATCGATGGCAATTTGAATTCAGTGAGCTTCCGTGACAAGATCATGAGGCCCATTGTTGTGCCATTCATCCACTGTAATCACCTCATGTTTCAGCATGATAATGCACGACCCCGTGTCACAAGGATCTGTACACAATTCCTGGAAGCTGAAAATGTCCCAGTTCTTCCATGGCCTGCATACTCACCAGACATGTCACCTATTGAGCACGTTTGAGATGCTCTGGATCGACGTGTTTGACAGTGTGTTCCAGTTCCCGCCAATATCCAGCAACTTTGCACAGCTATTGAAGAGGAGTGGAACAACATTCCACAGGCCACAATCAACAGCCTGATCAACTCTATGTGAAGGAGATGTGTTGTGCTGCATGAGACAAATGGTGGTCACACCAGATACTGCCTGGTTTTCTGATCCACGCCCCTACCTTTTTTGTTGTTGTCAAGGCATCTTTCATTTAGATTTAGACCGACAACATAGCCATTCTTGCCATGCATATTTGCAGTGCCGTTCCAACTCAAGCTGTTTACCTTGTTATTCTCATCAATCACGTGCATCTCGTCCATGGCCATCTCATAGCTGATTCCCCCATACTTCTCTTCATTGAAGCATTGCAGGGAGATGTCCACAAAGTCTACTTTCCCTGGTCGGTTTCTCTGCAGAAACTGCAGGAATTGGATCTCTTTAACACATATGGGGCATTCTCCATCATATAGCACCTGTGATTGAGTGGAACGGAGAAAAAACAGTTTATGTATTTCATTGACAGTTGATCTCCAGCTACCTATTAGCTCAAAATGTTCCTACAGTCTTGTTGGCTGTCTTATTGTAGCATATGCATTGAATATATTGTTGACATTAATCTTGTTTTGGAGCTCCGGATATGCAACATGAGTTATCTTACCCTGACAGCAGCAGGGTCCGTTGAATAGATCCGATGGCTGCAGAGAGGTCGTGTCAAACCAATCACAGACCTTGAACTCACACTACTGGTTATTCTAGCCAGCAATGTCCTCACAGTAGACAGCATTCTGTGGCAGCCACCGCACTAACTGAAGCAACAGTCTGGACCCCAGGAATATAAAATCAGGAAATATAAAGTATTAATGATAGCTGTGATTATTGCTTGTGCTTAATTAAATTAAAACCATACTTTTCAACTTTGTTTCCAAACATAGTGAGTTTGTAGAACAAATACATTGACCAAAACCTATCCCTAAATGTACAAAAACAAATATTTGGAAAATATTTGGAATTACTGGATTACTGGCTAGGTGAAAAAAAAGTGATTTAGCTAGCTAACGTTATTTTCTTTTGCTAGATAGATACCGTAGCTAGCTACAGTATGTCACTTAACAACAAACTGTAGAAAATTAGACTGGCTACCAGATTAGCTAGTCATTCTAGCAAAGTCAATAGACAATAAACCGTAACTATACAAAGTATGCGATCAGGTCTTACCAAACAGCAGAGGATGGTCCAATTCAGGCAAGCTGTGATTCTCAATGACACTGGCAGACACTAAAATCCAAACGTTACACAACTGCATTGTAGCTAGTTCAAAATGCTAGCATTGTTGATAGTTTAACTAATGGTACTTAGTTTCAGCATTGCTGTAGGGAAGCTAACGTTTTTCATGGTAGGTAAGAGTAGGCTCATGTAATTGTTTCCTAGCTAATTAAGATAAAATAACAACGATGGAAGTTTATTTGGACAGCTGCTGGCTAACAACAAAATTTTAGCATGTTTGATAACAAACGTGGTCGCAGGTTATTCTGGGATTTGGAGTCCGTTTTGGGACCTGTAGTCCCGATGTTGGCCAATGACGTGTCTTGAGTGAACGCCAATTGTCTACTATAGTCATTGGACGTAAATGCAGAGGGTCTTTTACTCAGTTATAAAGAATTCTTATCACTTTACAAGGTCCCTGTAACACCTAAAGATTTTGCAATAGTTTTAGATGCCATTCCCTCAGGTGTTGCTATGTTATTCAGGAACATGTCAAGACCTGACCCTCAGAGCCTACCTTCTATTGACCCTGTTGACTCATCAGTAGGAAAGATTTGTTTCTCTTTTGGTCCATTCAACAACAGAGCAATACGATCCTTGTTTCAGCAGGATGTTGTATCTATACCTTATGTCATGCCTTATTGGAATGGATTTATTGATAATATCTGTTGGGAAAAAGTTTGGATGTTGCCACACACATACCTACTTGTTAACAAAATTAAGGAAGTTTCCTTTAAAATGATTCATAAATATTATCCTGCCAACCACTATATGAAGAAGTTTAAGGAAAACATCAACTCAAATTGCTCCTTTTGTAATGACCACCCAGAAACAGTTGTGCATCTTTTTTGGCATTGTATGCATGTAAGAAGACTGTGGCAAGACATCAGTAGGTTTATAATTGAACACATTTATGAAGATTTTACACTATTGTGGAGAGATGTACTGTTTGGATTCTTTACATACAATAGAAATAAGCGGAATAATTTTTATGTAATTAATTTCATTATTCTTTTGGCCAAATTTCATATACACAAATGTAAATTTACAAACAGAAAACCACATTTTCGTACCCTACAAAAAGAAATTGAACTGTATTTTAAGACGGTTAAATGATCTACTAACAAAAAAGTTGTTAGAATTGTAAGTATATGCATGTCCCTTAAGGTCCTTGTGTAATTGTAATGTGATATTGTACCCCCTAGCGCGATTGTCCATTGTTTGTAATCTATGTATGCTTGTGTTCCCTCATGTGCTTATATATATATATATATATATAGTCATTGGACTCACCTCAGCTAACGGAATGTCTGATACCCGAGCAATGTACACAGAAAAAGGTGATACCAAAGATACTCTCTGGTGATACACCCCCTGAAACGTCTGCCGGCTAGTTGTGTTATTCAACAAACCTGCTTTTTTCGCCATCGAGCCAAATCTGCTGGTAACTACAGTCGTAATGGGATATTGAAAGGGAACATTTTTTACATTATGGGGAAATGATCTAACCAAATGTGTGACGGTTCACTTGACACAAGACTGAAATCAAACATTACATTATTGATTAAATGTGCATTTTACATTTACTGCAACTTTCACAGCATTTGTCAATAACCAAGTCTAGGTTGTACAATCAGTAACATAATAAGAATATTCATTGACATTTTGGGATAGGTGCAACACAAGAAAAACGATAACAAGGGTTTGAGTGAGAGGTCTGTTGTCTCCAAGTGGCCACACACATCTCAAAACTGTGCACAGTTCCTAAGTAATTTCCATGCACTTTTCTGACAAGGAAAAAGGCTTCAACAATCAGGTGTTTTTTTATAGTTCACCTAGCTTTGCGGTTGAGGAACTGAAACAAGCACACTTGTAGTTTTTTGTTTGGAACACAGCCTAACTGGTGGGTCTAATCCTGAATGCTGACTGGTTAAAACCGCATTCAAGTCAGTGTCTATTCCACAAGTACCACTGGCAAAATCTATGACATTAAAATGCCTATTTACAATGTTCCATCTGACTTCGCAATCCACTGTCTCATTAGCCCAGCCAGGCAATTTATACACTTGATCTCCACTATAAAAAGCATCTAGACATTATCCCACATTTCTTTTAGACCAACATTTTGTTTTCAACAGCGGAGATTTATATAAACCTTGATGTCTGTCTCGCCGACATTTGTAACATTTTCAATATTAAAATTTGATCTCCAGCTGTCCCATAGTAATGAACGTGTCGGGACGAGACAGACAGGCAGGCAGCGTTTCTCAGCCAGTCGAAATGGATATATACAAAGAAATAACGAAACGAAGTGCAGTTAGTTTGCAGTCTTTCCAGCTTCAATTTGAAGTGATTGTGTTAGCTGTGTTGTTGGCTAGCTCCTCTGAACAACAGTGTCCTGACGAGTGAGCATATTTTCTATGCCAGGCGAAGTCGCGCATTAGCTCATTAGATCATTGTTATGGATGTATCTAAATAAATGTAACTAGAAAAGAGCTTAAACAAATGCAAATGCAGCTACTTTGCTGTTATTCTGGCGTGGTTATTCTAGCAAGCAAGGGATAAGAACGTTGCCAATGGAACATTTAGAACAAAGGACTGGGTCGCGTCCATAGATACAGAACAAAAAGACTTAGCAATTGGGTCGCGTCCATAGATACAGAACAAAAAGACTTAGCAACTGGGTCGCCTCTCTGGCAACCGAACTGATAGAACAAACAACCAGACAGCTTGTGTAGCAACCCTAGACTTGTGGAAGGATGAAATAGTATGAATAAATTCATCAACATAACATTAATGAAAATATTACAATCATTATTTGAATATGTTGGTAACTTGTTGTATAAAAGTGATAATTCACCCGTAGCCGGTGTGTGCAGGATATATTGTATATCCTCGAAACACCGGCTTCTCTGGCATTATCACTTAATTAAGTCATCCAAAAACGTTCCATTATAAATCACAATCTGGGAAGGTGGGTATCATTTGAAAGCTTATACTACTGCCAACATGGCTATCTAAATGATAAAATATGATCTTACACTTCAGAAAAACAGATTGTAATTTTGTTGTCCATATAATTTAATCATGAGTGCATTCGATTGCGTGTTTGTCAGCTACTAATGTTCTTCACTATAGGACAAACAGGCTCATTCAGTTCAGGACAACCCAAGGTATAACGCATGTCATCCTTCTAAATGTATATCAAACATAGTGATCATGAACGTTGATACTGTAAATTACCTGAGTTTTCAAATATGGAAATGTGAAGTGCACATTTGGATTCAGGTGTGTGGTTTGCTTGTATGACATCAAAGAGGTATTTATTATAATCCTCAACACCTCATTAATGTCTCATCAGAACAATGTCTAGACTCTTCTCGATTTACAGCATTCCCTCATTCAGACAACAACAAACACTCAAAAGTAGGGTCATTACTAGTTACCACAGCCAGAATAAATCTTCTTAACATCTGATTTTAAGCCTAACCACACTGCTAACCTTAAATATGAATTTTTACCAAATTGCCAATGTTGACATTGTGGCTGTGGTAACTAGTGACTATGGAGGACCAAACCTGCCATACAACTGCAGCCCACACCAGCCCAGTACCTCCATATCTGGCTTCTTTGCCTGTGGGATCATCTGAGACCAGCCACCTGGACAGCTGATGAAACTGTGGGTTTACACAACTGAAGAATTTCTGCACAAACTGTCATAAACCTTCTCAGCGAAGCTCATTTGCGTGCTCGTCGTTTTCACCAGGGTCTTCACCTGACTGCAGTTTGGTGTGGTAACTGACTTAGTGGGCAAATGCTCACCTTTGATGGCCACTGGCACGTTGGAGAAGTGTACTCTTCACGGATTAATATCGGTTTCAACTGTAGCGTGGAGATAACAGACAATGTGTATGGCGTCGTGTGGGAGAGCAGTTTGCTGATGTCAACATTGTGAACAGTGTGCCCCATGGTGGGGGTGGGGGTGGGGTTGTGGTAAAGGCAGGCATAAGCTACGAACAATGAACACAGTTGCATTTTATGGATAGCAATTTGAATGCCCAGAGATACTGTGAAAGATCCTAAGGCCCATTGCCGTGCCATTCATCCACTGGCATCACTTCATGTTTCAAGATGATAATGCACAGCCCCATGTCACAAGGATCTGTACACAATTCCTGGAAGCTGAACATGTCCCAGTTCTTCCACAGCCTGCCTACTCACCAGACACGTCCCCCTTTGAGTATGTTTGGGATGCTCTGGATTGTTATCTTCTTATGGCTGGGGGGTAGTATTGAGTAGCTTACATGAATAAGGTGCCCAGTGTAAACTGCCTGCTACTCAGGCCCAGAAGCTAAGATATGAATATTATTAGTAGATTTGGATAGAAAATACTGTGAAGTTTCTAAAACTGTCTGTGAGTATAACAGAACTCATATGGCAAGCAAAAACCGGAGAAAAAAATCCAACCAGGAAGTGGGAAATCTGAGGTTTGTAGGTTTTGTAGGCCTATCCAAGATACGGTGTACATTTGGTCCGATTGCACTTCCTAAGGCTTCCACTAGATGTCAACAGTCTTTAGAACCTTGTTTCAGGCTTCTACTGGGAAGGGGGAGCGAATAAGAGCTGTTTGAACCAGGTGTCTGGCAGAATGCCATGAGCTAAATCATGCACACGGCCGTGAGAGTTAGCTGCGTTCCTTTTCATTTCTAAAGACAAAGGAATTGTCCGGCTGAAACATTATTGAAGACTTATGTTAAATACATCCTAAAGATTGATTCTATACATCGTTTGACATGTTCCTACGAACTGTAATATAACTTTTTTGAACTTTTGTCTGGACTAAGTGTGCCTGCGCCTCATGAATTTGTATTTGTGAACTAAAACGCTTGAACAAAAAGGAAGTATTTGGACATAAATGACGGACTTTATCGAACAAAACAAACATTTATTGTGGAACTGGGATTCCTGGGAGTGCATTCTGAGGAATATCAAAGGTAAGTGAATATTTATAATGCTATTTCTGACTTCTGTTGACTCCACAACATGGTGGGTATCTGTATGGCTTGTTTTGGTTCCTGAGCGCTGTACTCAGATTATTGCATGGTGTGCTTTTTCCGTAAAGCTTTTTTGAAATCTGACACAGCGGTTGCATTAAGGAGAAGTTTATCTATAATTCCATGCATAACAGTTGTATCTTTTATCAATGTTTATTATGAATATTTCTGTACGTTGATGTTGCTCTCTGCAAAATCACCGGATGTTTTGGAAGCAAAACATTACTTAACATAACGCGCCAATGTAAACTGAGATTTTTGGATATAAATATGAACTTTATCGAACAAAACATACATGTATTGTGTAACATGAAGTCTATGAGTGTCATCTGATGAAGATCATCAAAGGTTAGTGATTCATTTTATCTCTATTTCTGCTTTTTCTGACTCCTCTCTTTGGCTGGAAAAATGGCTGTGTTTTTCTGTGACTAGGTGCTGACCTAACATAATCGCATGGTGTGCTTTCATCATAAAGCCTTTTTGAAATCGGACACTGTGGTGGAATTAACAACAAGTTTATCTTTAAAATGGTGTTTAATACTTGTATGTTTGAGGAATTTTAATTATGAGATTTCTGTTGTTTGAATTTGGCGCCCTGCACTTTCCCTGGCTATTGTCATATCGATCCCGTTAACGGGATTTCAGCCGTAAGAAGATTTATGACAGTGTGTTCCAGTTTCCACCTGCAACTAGGTAAAATCTTTGAATTTGTGGCATGTTACATTTTATATTTTTGTTCAGTGTTAATGCAGACTTGCCAGGAGAACTGGGCTACTGTAGCTAAGTCTCTCAAGTGTGTGTAGTTTGATTGTTTACTTTTTGGACCATCAGTGCCAGGCAAGTGCAATCGAGCAACGCACTGTGACATTGATCAAGCAATGGTGTGTTACTATCCACAGACGTTTGATTGACACCCCTCATTATCCTATTTGAGGAATAAATACAGAAATGAAAAATATACAAATGAATGAAAGCGTGAATAATTAGATCATAGATAAATAATTTAATATATACATACAGTGGGGAGAACAAGTATGATACACTGCCGATTTTGATGGTTTTCCTACTTACAAAGCATGTAGAGGTCTGTAATTTTTTTAATCATAGGTGCACTTCAACTGTGAGAGACGGAATCTAAAACAAAAATCCAGAAAATCACATTGTATGATTTTTAAGTAATTAATTTGAATTTTATTGCATGACATAAGTATTTGATCACCTACCAACCAGTAAGAATTCCAGCTCTCACAGACCTGCTAGTTTTTCTTTAAGAAGACCTCCTGTTCTCCACTCATTACCTGTATTAACTGCACCTATTTGAATTCGTTACCTGTATAAAAGACACCTGTCCACACACTCAATCAAACAGACTCCAACCTCTCCACAATAGCCAAGACCAGAGAGCTGTGTAAGGACATCAGGGATAAAATTGTAGACCTGCACAAGGCTGGGATGGGCTACAGGACAATAGGCAAGCAGCTTGGTGAGAAGGCAACAACTGTTGGCGGAATTATTAGAAAATGGAAGAAGTTCAAGATGACGGTCAATCACCCTCGGTCTGGGGTTCCATGCAAGATCTCACCTCGTGGGGCATCAATGATCGTGAGGAAGGTGAGGGATCAGCCCAGAACTACACGGCAGGACCTGGTCAATGACCTGAAGAGAGCTGGGACCACAGTCTCAAAGAAAACCATTAGTAACACACTACGCTGTCATGGATTAAAATCCTGCAGCGCACGCAAGGTCTCCCTGCTCAAGCCAGCGCATGTCCAGGCCCATCTGAAGTTTGCCAATGACCATCCGGATGATCCAGGGGAGGAATGGGAGAAGGGCATGTGGTCTGATGAGACAAAAATAGAGCTTTTTGGTCTAAACTCCACTCGCCATGTTTGGAGGAAGAAGAAGGATGAGTACAACCCCAAGAACACCATCCCAACCGTGAAGCATGGAGGTGGAAACATCATTCTTTGGGGATGCTTTTCTGCAAAGGGGACAGGACGACTGCACCGTATTAAGGGGAGGATGGATGGGGCCATGTATCGCGAGATCTTGGCCAACAACCTCCTTCCCTCCGTAAGAGCATTGAAGATGGATCGTGGCTGGGTCTTCCAGCATGACAACGACCCGAAATACACAGCCAGGGCAACTAAGGAGTGGCTCCGTAAGAAGCATCTCAAGGTCCTGGAGTAGCCTAGCCAGTCTCCAGACCTGAACCCAATAGAAAATCTTTGGAGGGAGCTGAAAGTCTGTATTGCCCAGCGACAGCCCCGAAACCTGAAGGATCTGGAGAAGGTCTGTATGGCGGAGTGGGCCAAAATCCCTGCTGCAGTGTGTGCAAACCTGGTCAAGAACTACAGGAAAACGTATGATCTCTGTAATTGCAAACAAAAGTTTCTGTACCAAATATTAAGTTCTGCTTTTCTGATGTATCAAATACTTATGTCATGCAATAAAATGCAAATTAATTACTTAAAAATCATACAATGTGATTTTCTGGATTTTTTAGATTCCGTCTCTCACAGTTGAAGTGTGCCTATGATAAAAATTACAGACCTCTACATGCTTTGTAAGTAGGAAAACCTGCAAAATCGGCAGTGTATCAAATACTTGTTCTCCCCACTGTATATGAAGAGAAATTCATGAATTCTGGTCAGCATTTTAGTATGTCCTTGCTCATTTATTTGTTTAGGTGTGGATTTATTTATTCATTTATCTATTTATGTTTGCATTTATTTATAATTATGGCAGATTTGGTCCTCCCTATAGCGCATATGGAAATTATTCATACCCTTTCTCTTTTTACACATTTTGTTACAGCCTTATTAAAAAAAATTATGAAATAAAATAAAATCTACATCTACACACAATACCCCATAAAGAAATGTTTGCAAATATATTAAAAATAAAAAACAAATACCTTATTTGCATAAGTATTTAGACCCTATGCTATGAGACTCGAAATTGAGCTCAGGTGCATCCTGTTTCCATTGACCATCCTTGAGATGTTTCTATAATTTAATTGGAGTCCACCTGTGGTAAATTCAATTGATTGGACATGATTTGGAAAGGTACACACCTGTATATGTAAGGTCCCACAGTTGACAGTGCATGTCAGAGCAAAAACCAAGCCATGAGGTCGAAGGAATTACCCAAAGAGTTAACTTCCGGCGCCGACAGAGATGGCCACCTCGCTTCGCGTTCCTAGGAAACTATGCAGTTTTTTGTTTTTTTTACGTTTTATTTCTTACATTAGTACCCCAGGTCATCTTAGGTTTCATTACATACAGTCGAGAAGATCTACTGAATATAAGATCAGCGTCAACTCACCATCAGTACGACCAAGAATATGATTTTCATGAAGCGGATCCTGTGTTCTGCCTTTCAACCAGGACAACGGAATGGATCCTATGCGGCGGCCCAAAAAAACGACTCCGTAAAAGAGGGAAACGAGGCGGTCTTCTGGTCAGACTCCGGAGACGGGCACATCGTGCACAACTCCCTAGCATTCTTCTCGCCAATGTCCAGTCTCTTGACAACAAGGTTGATGAAATCCGAGCAAGGGTAGCATTCCAGAGGGACATCAGAGACTAATGTTCTTTGCTTCACGGAAACATGGCTCACTGGAGAGATGCTATCGGAGGCGGTGCAGCCAGCGGGTTTCTCCACGCATCGCGCCGACAGAAACAAACATCTTTCTGGTAAGAAGAGGGGCGGGGACGTATGCCTTATGGCTAACGAGACATGGTGTGATGAAAGAAACATACAGGAACTCAAATCCTTCTGTTCACCTGATTTAGAATTCCTCACAATCAAATGTCGACCACATTATCTACCAAGAGAATTCTCTTCGATTATAATCACGGCCGTATATATCCCCCCCCCCCCAAGCAGACACATCTATGGCTCTGAACAAACTTTATTTGACTCTTTGCAAACTGGAATCCATTTATCCGGAGGCTGCATTCATTGTAGCTGGGGATTTTAACAAGGCTAATCTGAAAACAAGACTCCCTAAATTTTATCAGCATATCGATTGCGCAACCAGGGGTGGAAAAACCTTGGATCATTGTTACTCTAACTTCCGCGACGCATATAAGGCCCTGCCCCGCCCTCCTTTCGGAAAAGCTGACCACGACTCCATTTTGTTGATCCCTGCCTACAGAAGAAAAAAAAGAAGCTCCCACGCTGAGGTCTGTTCAATGCTGGTCTGACCAAGCTGACTCCACACTCGAAGACTGCTTCCATCATGTGGACTGGGAGATGTTTCGTATTGCGTCAGATAACAACATTGACGAATACGCTGATTCGGTGTGCGAGTTCATTAGAACGTGCGTTGAAGATGTCGTTCCCATAGCAACGATTAAAACATTCCCTAACCAGAAACCGTGGATTGATGGCAGCATTCGTGTGAAACTGAAAGCGCGAACCACTGCTTTTAATCAGGGCAAGGTGACTGGTAACATGACCGAATACAAACAGTGCAGCTATTCCCTCCGCAAGGCTATCAAACAAGCTAAGCGCCAGTACAGAGACAAAGTAGAATCTCAATTCAACGGCTCAGACACAAGAGGTATGTGGCAGGGTCTACAGTCAATCACGGACTACAAGAAGAAAACCAGCCCAGTCACGGACCAGGATGTCTTGCTCCCAGGCAGACTAAATAACTTTTTTGCCCGCTTTGAGGACAATACAGTGCCACTGACACGGCCTGCAACGAAAACATGCGGACTCTCCTTCACTGCAGCCGAGGTGAGTAAGACATTTAAACGTGTTAACCCTCGCAAGGCTGCAGGCCCAGACGGCATCCCCAGCTGCGCCCTTAGAGCATGCGCAGACCAGCTGGCCGGTGTGTTTACGGACATATTCAATCAATCCCTATACCAGTCTGCTGTTCCCACATGCTTCAAGAGGGCCACCATTGTTCCTGTTCCCAAGAAAGCTAAGGTAACTGAGCTAAACGACTACGTAGCACTCACTTCCGTCATCATGAAGTGCTTTGAGAGACTAGTCAAGGACCATATCACCTCCACCCTACCTGACACCCTAGACCCACTCCAATTTGCTTACCGCCCAAATAGGTCCACAGACGATGCAATCTCAACCACACTGCACACTGCCCTAACCCATCTGGACAAGAGGAATACCTATGTGAGAATGCTGTTCATCGACTACAGCTTGGCATTCAACACCATAGTACCCTCCAAGCTCGTCATCAAGCTCGAGACCCTGGGTCTCGACCCCGCCCTGTGCAACTGGGTACTGGACTTCCTGACGGGCCGCCCCCAGGTGGTGAGGGTAGGCAACAACATCTCCACCCCGCTGATCCTCAACACTGGGGCCCCACAAGGGTGCGTTCTGAGCCCTCTCCTGTACTCCCTGTTCACCCACGACTGCGTGGCCACGCACGCCTCCAACTCAATCATCAAGTTTGCGGACGACACAACAGTGGTAGGCTTGATTACCAACAATGACGAGACGGCCTACAGGGAGGAGGTGAGGGCCCTCGGAGTGTGGTGTCAGGAAAATAACCTCACACTCAACGTCAACAAAACTAAGGAGATGATTGTGGACTTCAGGAAACAGCAGAGGGAACACCCCCCTATCCACATCGATAGAACAGTAGTGGAGAGGGTAGCAAGTTTTAAGTTCCTCGGCATACACATCACAGACAAACTGAATTGGTCCACTCACACAGACAGCATCGTGAAGAAGGCGCAGCAGCGCCTCTTCAACCTCAGGAGGCTGAAGAAATTTGGCTTGTCACCAAAAGCACTCACAAACTTCTACAGATGCACAATCGAGAGCATCCTGGTGGGCTGCATCACCGCCTGGTACGGCAACTGCTCCGCCCACAACCGTAAGGCTCTCCAGAGGGTAGTGAGGTCTGCACAACACATCACCGGGGGCAAACTACCTGCCCTCCAGGACACCTACACCACCCGATGTTACAGGAAGGCCATAAAGATCATCAAGGACAACAACCACCCGAGCCACTGCCTGTTCACCCCGCTATCATCCAGAAGGCGAGGTCAGTACAGGTGCATCAAAGCTGGGACCGAGAGACTGAAAAACAGCTTCTATCTCAAGGCCATCAGACTGTTAAACAGCCACCACTAACATTGAGTGGCTGCTGCCAACACACTGACACTGACTCAACTCCAGCCACTTTAATAATGGGAATTGATGGGAAATGATGTAAAATATATCACTAGCCATTTTAAACAATGCTACCTAATATAATGTTTACATACCCTACATTATTCATCTCATATGCATACGTATATACTGTACTCTATATCATCTACTGCATCCTTATGTAATACATGTATCACTAGCCACTTTAACTATGCCACTTTGTTTACATACTCATCTCATATGTATATACTGTACTCGATACCATCTACTGTATCTTGCCTATGCTGCTCTGTACCATCACTCATTCATATATCTTTATGTACATATTCTTTATCCCCTTACACTGTGTATAAGACAGTAGTTTTGAAATTGTTAGTTCGATTACTTGTTGGTTATTACTGCATTGTCGGAACTAGAAGCACAAGCATTTCGCTACACCCGCATTAACATCTGCTAACCATGTGTATGTGACAAATAAAATTTGATTTGATTTGAAGAGCTCAAAGACAGGATTGTGTTGAGGCACAGATCTGGGGAAGGGTACCAAAAAATGTCTGCAGCATTGGTGGTCCCCAAAAACACAGTTGCCTCCATCATTCTTAAATGGAAGAAGTTTGGACGAACCAAGAGCTGGAAGTTTGGAGCTGAGCAATCGGGAAAGAAGGGCCTTGGTCAGAGAGGTGACTAAGAAACCGATTGTCACTCTGAGAGAGCGCTAGAGTTCCTCTGTGGAGATCGGAGAACCTTCCAGAAGGACAACCATTTCTGCAGCACTCCACCAATCAGGCCTTTATGATAGAGTGAGCAGACGGAAGCCACTCCTCAGTAAAAGGCACATGATAGTCCGCTTGGAGTTTGCCAAAGGCACCTAAAAACTCTTAGATCATAAAAATCAAGATTCTCTTGTCTGATGAAACCAAGATTGAACTCTTTGGCCTGATTGCTGAGCTCCATACGAACAGTTATTTTGCTGACGTTGCTTCCAGAGGCAGTATATTGTTGCAATCGAGGGCAAACAGTTGCAACACTCATTGTTACTCCTAGACATTGCATGGCTGTGTGCCTGATTTTATATACGGTGTCACGACTTCCACCGAAGTCGGTCCCTCTCCTTGTTCGGGCGGCGTTCGACGTCACCGGCTTTCTAGCCACCGCCGATCCACTTTTCATTTTCCATTTGTTTTACACACCTGGTTTCAATTCCCCAATTGCATGTTCATTATTTAACCCTCTGTTTTCCCCATTGTTTTTGTGCGTGATTGTTTATGTATGTTCGGTCCGTTATTGTTGGCTCGGACTATTTGAGTTACTTGAGTTGACAGCAGAGATGAGTAACAAAGTTACTTGTGTTACTCATCTCTGCTGTCCTGCGCCTGACTCCTCTGCACCAGCTACACCCAGACCACTACATACAGCCAGTCAGCAACAGATGTGGCTGAAACAGCAGAATCCACTAATTTGAAGGATTGTCCACATACGTTTGTATTTATAGTGTATATATGAATTAGATTGTTGCATGACGATAGTGACGAATGCATAATAATATAAAAGAAGGAAGGAGTGTATCTTTTCTCTGTATTTTGTTGAATGTATAAATCCCTGTGACAGCAATCTATTATCCCAGTCACTTGTAATGTTCTTTTGAGCCAAGTCACAACTGGTCATTTCAGACAACAATTTCCTGTTTCCACAGCTCAGTCACTAATTAACCATGCGGCCAGCACTAACCTGGGGTTCAACCCACCAGATTGAGGCTGGGCTGTGGTTCCTTGTGCGCCATCAGGTTCTCATATGCCTTCCCCAAATCGCTCACCATCTAATTCAAGGAAATTCAGAAAATACTTCAACATCTTCTACAGTGAGATTGCATGGTGTCCTTAATCATGCTGGCTGCCATGTACACAGGAGGTAAGTGTATACTGGGTATTTCATAGTTATGGCTATTCAATCAAATACATGCTTAACTGAATGACAGACAGAATACGATATGGAATTTTATTGAATAGCTTGGGGGTAGGCCTCGTCTCTGAGGAATGCTTTTCAGAGCCATATGCTTATGACAGGTTGCCCTATACTGGGCAGCTGGCATTGAACCCCCCCCCCCCAAAAAAATTCAGTTACTCACCAGGGAGAAGGGACATGGTGGAGCAATGGTTGCATCTAAAGATAAATACATGTAAAGAGATGCATGTGAAGAACAGAACTAAAGTTAAATTGTGCTGTAATGGAAAGTATCATATGGAATGTTTATTAATGCAAGCTCGCTTAGCGCAAGATCAAAATTGTGTAATGTGTTTGGTAGGAACGAGACGTTTGCATGTACGTCTACCCAGCCATGCATGCCGTAAGAGATATGCATGATTAACATGAAACACTAACCGAGCGTCAGGCCCAACAGTGCACACAGAAATTCAGAAAGAAATGGGCACCTTCCCAAGTCTAAACCCAATGCTGTCCTGCTGAGTGCCTCGCATTGTCATGCTGATTTATTTAGAAGAAATGCTATGTATGACGGTACGTAGAACCCTACCACAAATGCTGTAATACGATTTATAAAATATGAGGCGTTTGCTGCATCTAACCCAATTGTGCATGCGGTAAACGAGCGATAGGTGGTGTCTGACCCAAAAGCCATTGGAAATTCCCCAACTAAAGTAGCTATTGATAGCCATTGTAAGGAGCCATTGCTCAGAAAATGTCAAATAGATTGGACCTAACATGCGAGACGTAGCAGAGCATAACTATCCACCTAGCTGCTGGAGAGGAATGGTGGAATTATACCTAATGTAGCTGCGGTGGTTACGGCTCCAGTTTTGAACAAAATACCAGTGTAGCATAGAGGGGAATGAGAAAAGAGAGAAGTGAAACAGAGGTGGGTTGAATAGGAGGGATTAAAAGAGAATGATGTGCAGAGCAGGTTCGACAGTGAATAAATAAACACAAAGCAAGAGAAAGGATTAAGTGTAAGTGCGAGCTATCATGATAATACCGCAGGAACCTGATTTAGAATGCTTAGGTGTGAGACTAATGATTAAGATGAAAAGACCAGATCAGAAACCCTAAGTCACGTGAAGGAAATAGTGATGGGAGTTGTGAACTCGCCATTGACGGAATCATGGAGAAAGAAGACGATGTCGCGGAGGCGTCAATGCAGAGGGAACCGGCTTTGAGGCTGAGAGTATATGTTGGAAAATAGGAAGTAGCAAGTTGCTTAGGGCAGAGATTAAAACTGTGATCAACAGTCGCGCTGATTGGATATAAATGGGAAAAGATGGCACGAGACGAAGCAACTAGACGTAGATGCCTGACTAATTTGATTTGCCTAGTGTGCGACATGCTAGGCCTATGAGTTGAGGCCCATTAAAGATGAACCAATTATCCTTAACGTAAAACTGATGCTGTGGACTACTAGCCTGAAAGTCCCCCCAAAATTACACAGATGTGAAGAGCAGTGGTGGAAAAAGTACCCAATTGGTATACTTGAGTAAAAGTAAAGACACCTTCATAGAAACTGACTCAAGTAAAAGTCATCCAGTAAAATTTTACTTGAGTAAAAGTCTAAAAGTATTTGGTTTTAAATATACAGTCATGGCCAAAAGTTTTGAGAATGACACAAATATACATTTTCACAGTCTGATGCCTCAGTTTGTATGATGGCAATTTGCATATACTCCAGAATGTTATGAAGAGTGATCAGATAAATTGCAATTAATTGCAAATCCCTCTTTGCCATGCAAATGAACTGAATCCCAAAACTACATTTCAACTGCATTTCAGCCCTGCCTCAAAAGGACCAGCTTACATAATGTCAGTGATTCTCTCGTTAACACAGGTGTGAGTGTTGACGAGGACAAGGCTGGAGATCACTCTGTCATGCTGATTGAGTTCGAATAACAGACTGGAAGCTTCAAAAGGAGGGTGGTGCTTGGAATCATTGTACTTCCTCTGTCAATCATGGTTACCTGCAAGGAAACACGTGCCGTCATCATTGCTTTGCACAAAAAGGGCTTCACAGGCAAGGATATTGCTGCCAGTAAGATTGCCCGTAAATCAACCATTTATTGGATCATCAAGAACTTCAAGGAGAACGGTTCAATTGTTGTGAAGAAGGCTTCAGGGCGCCCAAAAAAGTCCAGCAAGGGCCAGGACTATCTGGCAGGTGTGAGTGCATCTGCACGCACAGTGAGGTGAAGACTTTTGGAGGATGGCCTGGTATCAAGAAGGGCAGCAGAGAAGCCACTTCTCTCCAAGAAAAACATCAGGGACAGACTGATATTCTGCAAAAGGTACAGGGATTGGACTGCTGAGGACTGGGGTAAAGCCATTTTCTCTGATGAATCCCCTTTCCGATTGTTTGGAGCATCTGGAAAAAAGCTTGTCCGGAGAAGACAAGGTGAGCGCTACCATCAGTCCTGTGTCATGCCAACAGTAAAGCATCCTGAGACCATTCATGTGTGGGGTTGCTTCTCAGCCAAGGGAGTGGGATCACTCACAATTTTGCCTAAGAACACAGGCATGAATAAAGAATGGTACCAACACATCCTCCCAACCATCCAGGAACAGTTTGGTGACGAACAATGCCTTTTCCAGCATGATGGAGCGCATTGCCATAAGGCAAAAGTGATAACTAAGTGGCTCGGGGAACAAAACATCGATATTTTGGGTCCATGGCCAGGAACTCCCCAGACCTTAATCCCATTGAGAACTTGTGGTCAATCCTCAAAAGGCAGGTGGACAAACAAAACCCCACAAATTCCAATCATTAATTATGCAAGAATGGGCTGCCATCAGTCAGGATGTGGACCAGAAGTTAATTGACAGCATGCCAGGGCGGATTGCAGAGGTCTTGAAAAAGAAGAGTCAACACTGCAAATATTGACTCTTTGCATCAACTTCATGTAATTGTCAATAAAAGCCTTTGACACTTGTGAAATGCTTGTAATTATACTTCAGTATTCCATAGTAACATCTGACAAAAATATCTAAAGACACTGAAGCAGCAAACTTTGTGAAAATTAATATTTGTGTCATTCTCAAAACCTTTGGCCACGACTGTACTTAAGTATCAAAAGTAGAAGTATAAATCATTTAAAATTCCTTATATTAAGCAAACCAGGTGGCACCATTTTCTTGTTTTTATTTACGGATAGCCACGGGCACACTCCAACATAATTTACAAACGAAACATGTGTGTTTAGTGAGTCCGCCAGATCAGATGCAGTAGGGAAGACAAGGGATGTTCTCTGTTTAGTGAATCCGCCAGATCAGATGCAGTAGGGAAGACAAGGGATGTTCTCTGTTTAGTGAGTCCGCCAGATCAGATGCAGTAGGGAAGACAAGGGATGTTCTCTGTTTAGTGAGTCCGCCAGATCAGATGCAGTAGGGAAGACAAGGGATGTTCTGTTGATAAGTGCCTGAATTGGACAATTTTCCTGTCCTGTTAAGCTTTCAAAATGTAACAAGTACTTTTGGGTGTCAAGGAAAATGAACGGAGCAAAAAGTACATTATTTTCTTAAGCAATATAGTGAAGTAAAAGTAGTTAAAAAATATACATAAAGTAAAGTAAAGATACCCCCAAAAAACGACTTAAGTAGTATTTTTCCACCACTGGTGAAGAGTCTGTAGTAAACCCATTCTCAGAGGCAACAGTCTAACCCATAATGAGATCTGAAATCAGGCGGTATTTCAACATGACCATAGAAACTGTAAGACCAGCTGTAAAAAGGTGCTTGAGTAAAAGTGTTATGAAAAACTGATTGAAACCCTGTGCAGGTGCCAGATTAACCTTGCACACTAGCAGTAAAGGAAACAGTGTGGTAAACCCATTGCTGGGTAGCCTTCATTTTCATCCAGAAGGTGGTGGCAATGGGACCAAACAGTTGTAAGTAGAGTAGGATGTTCAAATTTGACATAAATAAGCATTTCCCTGGATCAGTTCAGCAAGATGTCACCTGGTTTTTAAAAGACTAAAGCTTCACCTGTAACAATATATATATATATATTTAGAATGACAAAACCTGGAAATTAGCATTAATAAGCAACATAACTGAAGCTGAAAGCCACAGTTCTTGATTGATATATTACTGTCGATGGCCACCCTGCCGCAGTTTGCAGCTGGGAGGATGGAGAATATTTCCATTATTCAAGATAAAACTGATTGCAGGGACACGACATGTCAATTAAATGGAAGACATTTAGTTAATGACGAGATGAAACGAAAATGCCAAGAGTTATGAGAGTTAAAGGCAGTAGTAGGTCGACTGAGCGCAAAGCATGGCTAAATATTCCATTTCAGTCACTGACGAATGAATTGATGAAATTACTGATGTTGCAAAGCACCACTTGTGAAAGGCTACGATTATATAAGCAAACTAATGTCAGATATGAATGACTAGCTTACAGACTTATAAAACGTGGTCTCTGATTTCTATAAGATACCAATCCACGATTACTGTGATGGATTGTCGGCGAGGCGTTTGACAAACTTTCTGGAGTTCACCCTAGTTCGACTCCACTCATATGTAAACCAAGTAGCTCTGAACAGCATTCAGCCTGTGTAGATCAGGCACAAGCATGAATGACACGCCAGTGTTATATGACATTCCATACGTTGAGCCACCACAAACAGCACAGATTAACCATTGTCCCTGTAAAGGAAAGATAAAGAAAGTTTAACAAAACATGTTGTTTAGCAAACAGCCATATTCAAATTTTAGCTGTAATGGTGTTGATATTGCCCGCCTTGACAGCAGAGGGCACACTTGTTAATTGTAAAGCCCTGTACTGCTTATGAACAGGAAGTAGTTCTATTGGTGAAAGTAGGGAAGCACTTAAATATGAATCATTGTTAATGTTTAGACAATTATTAAGAACAGGTTATTGACACTTCCTATTATGACATTTATTTAGAAGATTCTTGAAATACCGTGACCCCATTCTTGTGGGAAGCTGCTATAGACCACCAAGTGCTAACAGTCAGTATCTGGATAATGTGTGAAATGCTTGATAATGTATGTGATATCAACAGAGAGGTATATTTTCTGGGTAATTTTCAATATTGACTGGCTTTCATCAAGTGCCCACTCAAGAAAATGCTTCAAACTGTAACCAGTGCCTGCAACCTGTTTCAGGTTATCAGTCAACCTACCAGGGTAGTTACAAACAGCACAGGAATGGAATCAACATGTATTGATCACAACTTTACTAACGCTGCAGAAATGTGAAAGAGTATTCAAATTCATAGGATGTAGTGATTACAAAATAGAAGCCATATCTAGGAAAACCAAAGTTCCAAAGAATGGGCTTAATATAGTGTTTAAAAACAACTTAGGGCTAGGCGTCCCGCTAGCGGTGAAACTGGAGGGCACGCAATTCAAATAAATAATCATAAAAAATATGGATATTAAACATTTAGGTACATATAAAAGTGTCTTATATCGGTTGAAAGTTGAAATTCTTGTTAATCTAACTGCACTGTCCGTTTTACAGCGAAAAACATGTCATGCGATTGTTTGAGGACGGAGCCGCACATGAAAATATTTTTCCACTGGCACAGGTTTCATAAATAGCGATTAAATATTCACTTACTTTTTCAAAATCTTCCTCTGATTTGTCATCCAAAGGGTCCCAGCTATAACATGTAGTGTCGTTTTGTCGCTTTATATCCCAAAAAGTCGCCATCGATTTGAGTAATCCGCTCGTTCAACATGCAGAGAAAGGAATCCGAAAATCTACCACTAAACTTCAACAAGTCAAAATATGTTTCTATTTACTCCTCAGATACCCTAAAATGTAATCAAACTATAATATTTCTTACGGAAAGAAGTATGTTCAATAGGATTTTAGCAGGTACATCCTGCCTTCATTGCGAGCGCAAACACAAACTTCCAAGACTAGCTAGCTGTATTTATGCTTTCAGTACTAGATTCATTCTCTGATCTTTTGATTGGGTCAGCCCTGATAGGTTGGAGGACGTCCTCCGGAAGTTGTCATAATTACCGTGTAAGTCTATGGAAGAGGGTGGTTTTAGAATAGTTCTGTCGTGTACGCCAGAAGGCTGTGTCACTTATAGAGAAGAACAGTCTTTGATCACTTAGGGCCAATGCTCTAGGCAGCCTCTAAGCTCTCACCCTCTTTCAATGTGTGGTTAAGGATAGTTCAACGACAGGCCTTCACTATATGGGCCTGCCTGTATCTGTTAGACCATTAGATCACAAAGGTTGCTTTGGGATATTCTTCCCCCTCTCTGATTAGATAACAGCTCATGCTTTAGGCAACCCCCACTAAAAACCTAAAAGTATTTTCAGATAGGGCAGAGATTGGTGAAATTTCAATAAACTCATATGCCAGACAAACAGGAAGGAAGAGAGCTCAGTAAGCACACAACAGCACGCTGAATCTAAGCTTGGCTTGAGAACTCTTTGTACTCAGTCTGACAGTTTTTGTGATGTTTGAGTGACATGTTATCAGACAGATTGGCAGGCAATATAGTTTCAGTGACACCAATGTCATCCAACCAGTGTGATTTAAATTTGGCGGAACATCATTGATGATAGATCAAATCAAATTTATTTATATAGCCCTTCGTACATCAGCTGATATCTCAAAGTGCTGTACAGAAACCCAGCCTAAAACCCCAAACAGCAAGCAATGCAGGTGTAGAAGCACGGTGGCTAGGAAAAACTCCCTAGAAAGGCCAAAACCTAGGAAGAAACCTAGAGAGGAACCAGGCTATGTGGGGTGGCCAGTCCTCTTCTGGCTGTGCCGGGTGGAGATTAAAACAGAACATGGCCAAGATGTTCAAATGTTCATAAATGATCAGCATGTTAGAATAATAAGAAGGCAGAACAGTTGAAACTGGAGCAGCAGCACGGCCAGGTGGACTGGGGGACATAGGACACCGAATAGGACAGGAGAAGTACTCCTGATTTCCAGATTGATTTATGAAGTAATTTTTACAGGTTTCAGCCTCTCTTTCAACTTACAGCCTTCTCTCACAGTCATAGGAAAGTACTTCTAGCTCAAATGACCAACGGCAAATGGCCTAGCCATCACAGGAAGTCCGGTATTCCTCTCCACTCTGGATCCACTCAATAAGTTCCTGTTTGATAATGTCACGTTCGTTATACGGATCGGACCAAGGCGCAGCGTCGTATGCGTACATTCTTATTTATTTAAAGAATGAACACTTAACAAACCAAACCGCTATACAAACGAGTGCTGACAGGCAACTACACATAGACAAGATCCCACAAACACCAAAGGGAAATTGCTACCTAAATATGATCCCCAATCAGAGACAACGATAAACAGCTGCCTCTGATTGGGAACAATATCAGGCCACCATAGACATACAAACCACCTAGACCTACAAAACCCTAGACAATACAAAAACTGGCGTAATCACCCTAGTCACGCCCTGACCTAACCAACATATAAAGAAAACAGAGATATCTCAGGTCAGGGCGTGACAGATAACTTTGGATGGAGGGGAGCTTTCATGACCCTGGGAGCCATAGTGATGAACTGTTGTGTTGCTGGAGCCCTGATTAGACCCGTTAAAATAAACAGTTAAAAACAGATCCTGTCACAGCCTCTAATGGAACAACCATGAGAAGACAGGGTCCAATGAGGACAATGCCAACCTCATCGCTAACACCAACTACCATACCCTGTTCAAAGGCACTTAAATCTACACATTCCATGTCTCAATTGTCTCAAGGCTTAAAAATGATTCTTTAACCTGTCTCTTCCCCTTCATCTACACTGATTGAAGTGGATTTAACTGGTGACCTCAATAAGGGATCATAGCTTTCACCTGGATTCACCTGGCCAGTCCATGTCATTGAAAGAGGTGTTCCTAATGTTTTGTACACTCTGTGTTTTGTACTTGATATACATTTTGTGTTCTTGAAAATTCTAAGCTTTGTAGTAGTCTAATCTTTGTAAGCGTAATTGATAGCCAAAGAGCTGTCCATGGAGGTCATACAGTGAGTGCTGCTTACTCGCTCTACAAGGGTTTTGGTGGATATCTTTGACATGAGAAATACATGTACTCATGAACTACTTCAATTACAAACAGCTGGACTAGGAGGAAAAGGAGAGACAGAGTGGAGCCATAGGGGTACTCTCTGGTAAGTTGTGAGTAGCAGAGGAGGGAGGAGTAAAGGAAAATGAGGTTAAAATCAGCAAGGATGAGGAAATGATACAGGGGATGAAACATTTTAATGGCAGAGATGGGCTTATTTATAGGTTAATGTTGATGTGTATATCTTGACATTTTGTATTTTTTGTTAGATTATTATTTTTGTATTGTGCTTCTTGAAATCTTTGGCCCATGCTGTCTTGTTTGCCAAATTAGCAATGATGTTTTTACCCAAAGGCAAAGCGTTGTAAATACAACATCATATTATGATTCTTGCAAATAAAATAGTTTACCAGATGTCACAGTACTATTTGGAGGGAGCTGTAACCCATATCTTTCTGACCACTAGATGGCAATGAAGGCCTCCTACAGAAAACAAGGTTCTCAGAGCAAACCAGGAGTTCAGTACTCCTGTCCTCATGCTGCTGGTTTTCATATCTCCCTGGCACTTCATTGACCAATGAATGAACATCACTTATTGGCTAAGGAATTGACAATTCCTAGGATTCTATTTCTTGGAGGAATCTTGTATTACTTTAAAGCATGTTTTACATGAATTAGGTGTGCATAATATCCCTAAATATTCTCAACTATTGTATTCAATGTTCAATGTCTAGTTTTGATTTATATTTGGTTGAGTTGTCAACTAATGTGAATGAAATGTGGAATCAAAAAAACATTCTGATTTCCTTATTTTGATGACTTAAATAAAATAAAATCAGTTTTCCATGTTGATTCAATGTCATCGCAATTAATTTTGGGGTTGAAAGGACGTGTAACGGGATTCTTCCTGGGAAGGAGAGGCGGACCAAAACGCAGCGTGGTTACTTTGATACATCTTTAATAAAGATGACAATGGAACAATATACAAAAACAATAAATGTGGAAAAAACCGAAACAGCCCTATCTGGTGCAACAAACACAGAGACAGGAACAATCACCCACAAAACACAACACCAAACAGGCTACCTAAATATGGTTCCCAATCAGAGACAATGACTAACACCTGCCTCTGATTGAGAACCATATCAGGCCAAACACAGAAACAGACAAACTAGACACACAACATAGAATGCCCACTCAGATCACACCCTGACCAAACAAAACATAGAAACATACAAAGCAAACTATGGTCAGGGTGTGACAGGACGTGGAAACAACGTTTATTCAACCAATTTTTGTCAAGTATCTTCCTTCTAGTGTGGTCCTTATCTAAGATCAATACTCATCATAACAGATAGATATCCTCATCATTAAATTCCCTTTAAGGCAGAAATTACCTCTGTCTAAGGAAAATCACTTATCAGAGAAAATCAATGGGTTTATAATAACCTGTAATATCATAACCTGGAAATCTGATAAGCAACACATGTAACTGCCAGAGAAAGATCTATCTAGGCACTTGGTCTTGGTCTTGTCTAATCGTCAAACATAGTGTTGCAGGGTTCAGCTTGAGCTTCAGTTCTTTAGATGCCTGGTGGACACCATGCCACCATGCCTCAGTATGTCATTATTACAGTATTAAATATGCAGAAAATAGGGTAGATCATAGTTCACATGGGTAAATGATTGATTGCCAGTGTACAGAGTTAACCACAACACCCTAAGGACACTGACAGACATCCACAGTTCAAGTCATGGGCACAAACCGAGAAAGTGAAGGCCTCCAATTAGTAGCCTTTCCTATAAAACCCTGCATTATCTCCTTACGGAACAGCTTGTATGTAATTACACACACTGAACTGGTACTGATGTCAGTAAATCTGCCTTTAATTGAGACCCAGAAGATTGGATCCTCGCAGCTTCTCAGGATGGGTCAATCCTTCTTTCCTTGTGATGGAGACTGCAGAGTCCAGCCACGGTTTATCTTAACCTTGGGTGGAGGAGATAGATGGAGCGGAGATTAGAAGAAATGCACACACAAAACGATATCGCTGTAATTTGAATAGACTGTATGTAACAGTTCCTGTGATGCTTATTGATGTGCATATAATACCAAGAAAACTACAGTATGAGTCATTGCATGAGGACTTCATTAATTGCATGGATGTAGAAAGAAATAAGATACAAAATATGCACCAGCATGACACACCAAAGCCATACTCAATGAATATAGTTCTTAAAGGTAGCAGCTGTCAAATCTAAAAAAGCAAAGACCAACTGGTAGTTACTCTAATGTGGTTCCACGCTTCAGTACACATCTAAAATCTTGAGAAATGAACAGATCAAGTTCACCCCAGCACTGTTCCCCAACCACTGCTTTAATTGCTTGAGCTGGATATGTGAAAATGATGAAATGATACTGTCTGCCTAATCCAACATGCTTGTTAATAATCTCTGATAATCTGCTTTAACTGCTGAAGCAGAACTAATCTGTCTTCCCAGTGTTTACACCCCAAGAGGAGAGAGCTGGGGATATTATGGGATTGCCACCCCGAGGCTTTATATTCGGAGTTCTAGAACCCTGTACAACTGTGAGACAGACTGAAGATCCAACATTTACCATGGCTGGATTTAGTGAGTTCTTATGTTATGCGAACAGGAGAAGTGGTCACTGTCTGGCATCTCACTTTCTGTCTATTCATGCAACTTTCAAGGGTTCAATCAGCACACTGTGACTCCGTTAGATTGCCTGTACAGTATTTGGATTGATCACTGACTGTGCCTTTACTAGAGCATTGTCTGATACGTAGAATTGTTACCCGCAACTGCTGAATTCTATACATAAATACATATTTATCAGATTTGCATATCAAAATACTTGTACTGTAGGTTGTAATGATTTACTGTGTTCAGTGTGAACAGGGTAAGTGACAATTGTGTGTTACCTGAGGTAGTCCCTAGAGGGCAGACTAAATCAATGAACCTGTAAACCAAAATACTCAATACACATGTTTCTGTCAATAGATTTTTTGGCATTTGTGCTCCATCTGGGGCTCCATCCATTTGTGCTCCATCTTTTACAAAAAACAAAAATATACTACCCAAATGCATGCCCAGATGGAAATAGTTTAATGAATTCAAATTTGACGTTACGCAACATGATTAACTCACAATATCCAGGTTGAAGAAACGTGGAATATTAAGCCTACAAATAAACTACTGAGGGCCTCGCCTTTGTGGAAGTGTAACATGTTTGAACTCAGAATTTGGCAAGATCCTACACAGTAGTGTTTGAGTGACTCTTCTCTCCTGAAAGGACCATCCCTGTTTCCTGCATCAGTACCCTGACTGTGGTATTGTAGAGTATCTGGGTGAATTGTTATGCAGAAGCTGGTGTGTCCTGCTATCTGAGGGAATACAAGCGAAACCCATTGCATGACTATGTAGAGAGCAAAGTCTTTTGTTTGAACCCAGACAAAAGAGGGACTAGCAACACCAAACATGCATACACTACACTACTTCAATGATCAAAGGAATTGAGAGGCCATGCAAAAAAAGACATAATGAGATTACGATGTCTCCTATAATCAACAAACTGTGAAACACACAAATCTCCAAACTAAGCCTATGCAATGTGGCTTGTTTTATGTTTTTTTTGTCAGCCATTTAGTCTGAGACAGTGTAAATTATCATCCAAACCCACATTTACCATGCCTTTCATAGCTCACAATGCTGGGCCCCTGACCGACATTGCTAATCTGCCACTCAAAATACATTTAGCCTTTGTGAGAACAAATGCGTGTCTCTGAGACAGTGATTATGGAGTCTCTCTGTGGCCTATTAGTGCCATTGTTCTGTCTTTATCTGTTGAACACAGGCTACCATGAAAGCTCTTGTGCTTCGAGATGTTGGAGCCATTATGTGAATGTGATGGGAAACGGGCTGCATAGGGAGTGCCATGGGGTAAGATCTATCCCTTCCCTGAGGAATTGCAGAATATGTTGCAAGCTGCTATCAAAATGAATATGCATTCCTTCATATTGCAGAGCACCCCTGTAAACTATTTGCATTGATATTATATACCTTCTATCATAACTAAATACTCTCTCATTCCCCCCCCCCTCTCTCATTCTCTCTCCTTTCCCCCCTCTCTTTTTTCCCTATCCTCCCTCTCCCTCTGTCCCTTTCCCTCCCCCCTCTCTCTCTCTCTGTCTCCCTCTCTCTTTCACTCTCTCACACACAAATATAGAGGGAGAGAGACAGACATACACACAGATTGAGGGAGGGAGGGGAGAGAGAGATGTAATCTACAACAAGGCATGGTCGATCCAAACTATGAGACGCACCATCAAGGTTTATCAGGGGAACACAACCGTGAGGGGCAATTCGACGTGAGAGATAACATTGTACGATTTCACGGAATTCCTTATTCTTAATTTGGAGAAATCTAATCAAATCTAAGATTGTTCCCAATCCCCATTTGCACAGTCTTAAGATTGCTATATAGCTATTCCAGTGTCATGTCCTCTGGGAGATGAGAAGCAGGCCCGGGCTACAACTGGTCATGTCCCAAATGGCGCCCTATTCCCGTTATAGTGCACTACTTTTGACCAGGGCCCATAGGACTCAAAAGTAAAAAAGTAGTGCACTATTTAGGGAGTTGGGTGTTATTTGGGATGCTGCCAGTGCATGGTTGGGATTGGGCATGGAAAAGGAAGAGGAGCAGAAATAATTACCAGACCAACTGAGGCATTACGGTTTGTCCTTGCCCCAAAGTGAAATGCAGGATGAGGCATGATGAGACAAATTTGCTGCGAGCTCCTTCATACACCCATCTCAGTCCTAACGTCTGTGTCATTACATATCAGAACCATGTAATATCTGGACTGCAGCTGATACATTCTGACATATAAATGCTTCTGAAATAGTGGACTTATAATGCGTGTATCATCCGTTGTGATGAGCCAATGTGCCAGTGGATACAACACTATATGGAAATGTACGATGGATACAAACATTGTAGATGGGTCTCCTTTATCTGTAGCAATTTTGCTTGCTGCTGACGCCTCAGGTACATTCTACTTGGACATTGTGGTTTAGAGCCTTGTTTTTTGAACACTCCATGTAAACAAAAAGTGTTTCTAGGTTGGCTAACAATGGTCTGGCGAAGTTCTTCAAAGCGGATCAATACAGTTTCAAGGGCACTGTGTCTCTCTGACAGATATGATGAGGTTGTTAACGCTGACAACTGCCTTTCGAGGTGTGTGATCAAGACTCCGATTCTCCTCCCAAGCAGAAGCAACACATTTTATAGAATACATGAGCACAAGCCATATGGCCAAGACAATAATATGTCTTCATTACCTCTTGGAGAAGTTGGCTGGTCTGTCCCTACAGACTATTCCCCTGGGCCTAGAAGATGATATTTGAAGCTACATTCCCTCACAGGAACGTGTGTTTTTGCAGTGCTGCATTTCTGCTAGCTTGACATCTTTTGGAATTTTTTGGTTCAAGCAGTAGCAAAACAATCTTGAGAAGGTAAAGGAAAAACAGGACATTAACAGCTCTGGTATTCCACCTCCCACATATACAGTAAATCATTGAAGGCTTTGTTTCCTAATCTAAAAAACAATCTCCCATCATAAAGGATTCATCAAAGCTGGAGTAGTGTCGGTCGGTGCCGTTTATGATGAGGGAGGACAATCGTTTTTTTGATGAGCATGGCCTTCTATTACAGCATATGGTATGACTGTCATTCATATTACATTCACCCAGTTCAATGACAGTGATAGGTTTAGGCTACTACATCATACTCTAATTTTCCCTATACTCATCATGAGTTGGCTACAACCTAGCCTATTAATGAAAGTTTACAATGTAGGTGCACACAGGTTGAGAGAAAGATATTAGGTGACAGACAGTGACACGTTCAATATCGCCTTGCACAATCTTGCCTGCATCTGCCTGATGTTGGGTGTAATCATTAGTCCAACAGTTGCAAATGAGTTTGTATTGGACAAGTTCAGGTATGTTTAGCCCCGTTTCGTTCCTTTTGCTTCTATTTAAGAAATGTTTTTCAACAGAATCGGCGGAATGATCGTATGCAAACAGTTCAATTTCATAGCCACATGTAAACAGCTCATTGTATTCCTTCTCACATCTACGCGCTCTCCTCCTCTCATCTTTTCCATTTGTTTGTGCAATGCACAACACATCGGCTGCCTGTGACCAGGCGAAAACAACTTTCCAAGGAAAACCTTCATATCATAACCAGTAAGCAGTTTAGCAGTTACACCGGTGACAATAAATTTGTAAAACCAAAAGCTTACCTTGACTTGGAAGAGCTCCCGTTTTGGATAGTCATAGCCAGCTAGCTAACATAGCATCCCTCTGTTTGAGCCGGGTGTTTGAGTAGGCTAAACTAGCTTGCTGCATTTGCTAGCTAAGGAAGTGAAAGTGAAAAAAATTACAACTCTCTATCTCTCTCTCTCTCTCTTGCTCCCCCTTCTTTTTTAAATAAATAACTTTTTTTAAGCTGTTCAACTATTGTCTTTCTCTCTCTTTGAATCAACTACTCACAACATTTTATCCATTGCAGTGCTAGCTCATACCGCAAGAGCTCTGATAGGTTGGAGGATGTCCTCTGGATGTTGTCATAATGACTGTGTAAGTCTATAGAAGGGGTGAGAACCATGAGCCTCCTAGGTTTTGTATTGAAGTCAATGTACCCAGAGGAGGACGGAAGCTAGCTGTCCTCAGGCTACACCATGGTGCTAAACTACAGAGTGCTGTTGAGGTTACTGTAGACCTTCATTGCAAAACAATGTGTTGTAATCAATTATTTGGTGACATATGAATATATTTAGTAAAGTTTTATCTAAAAAGGATAACTTTTTAACTTAAGAAAAAATATATGAAATTCACTGAGGAGGGTGGTCCTCCCCTTCCCCTTCTCTCCACTGGGCTGGAGGCAGGGATTAGGCATACAGTAAATAGTATGTGGAGGTCATTAGCAGGGATGTCTTGGCATGAGGCTTGGCCCTGGAGAAAGCCTCCGGCTGAGTCTCAATAGCGCCCTACAGTCGCTAGTGAAAGTCTACACACCCCTTGCACAGTCTTCACATTGCCTTAAAATTAAATCTACAAGGGAGTACATTTATTTTTTCCTATAGATCTACACAACCTACTCCACATTTTCAAAGTGAAAGAAAAAATATAGAAAGGTTTTCAAAAAAGAAAGAAAATAGAGGGTGTATTGAATGCATAATGTCTTCACACCACAGAGGTATTACTTGCTATACAATGGTTGGATCCTGGATGCTGATTGGTTAAAACCGCATTCTAGCCGTTGTCTATTCCACAAGTTACCACTGGCTATATCAATGATGTTGAAATGCCTATTTACTCTGTTCCATCTCACTGCTCAAATCATTGTATCATCAGCCCAGCCAGGCAATATATAAACTTGATCTCCATTGTGTAAAGCATCTAGACATTATGTCCCATTTCTTTTAGGCTATCAATTGATTTTCAACCACGGAGATTTGTATAAACCTTGTTGTCTGTCACTCCGACATTTGCAGCATTATTTCAATATTGAAATTTGATCTCCAGCTGTCCCATAGTATTGAAGGTGTTGGAGTCGGGAGTTGGGAGGAGACAGATAGGCAACCTTTCTCAGTCAGTTGAAACCATGAATCAGCATAATTTTTATGGCTATATACAAAGAAATGCCAATAGAAAAACACAAAATGCAGCTAGTTTGCTGTCTTTCCAACTTCAGTTTGAAGTGATTGTGTTAGCTGTGTAGTTGACTAGCTCCAATGAACAGTGTCCTGGCGAGAGAGCACATTTTCTATGCCAGGTGAAATGCATCATTAGCTCAAAAATCACTAGAAAACAGCTTACACAAATGAAATGCAGCTACATTGCAGCTACTTTGCTGTTCTGGCTACACTGTTTGGCTAGTTAGTAAGCAAGGGATAAGAACTGTCAACGGAACATTTAGAATGAACGACTGAGTTGAGTCCATTGATTTAGAACAAAAAGACTTAGCGACTGGGTCGAGTCTCTGGCAACCTGTCATATTTATTTTGATCCTAACAAACTCCCCAGTGGAGTGACAGGCATACCCATAACATGTACAGTGGGATCAACAATGTTGCATTCACTCCACATTACCGGTGTACCGGTCAGCCTCAGAGAACAACATCGACCTATACGCTGACTCGGTCAGTGCGTTCATAAAGAAGTGCATTGGAGATGTTGTACCCATTGTGACTATTAAAACCTACCCTGGCCTCCCGGGTGGCGCAGTGGTTAAGGGCGCTGTACTGCAGCGCCAGCTGTGTCACCAGAGATTCTGGGTTCGCGCCCCAGGCTCTGTCATAACCGGCCGCGACCGGGAGGTCCGTGGGGCGATGCACAATTGGCCTAGCGTCGTCCGGGTTAGGGAGGGCTTGGCCGGTAGGGATATCCTTGTCTCATTGCTCACCAGTGACTCCTGTGGCGGGCCGGGCGCAGTGCGCGCCAACCAAGGTTGCCAGGTGCACGGTGTTTCCTCCGACACATTGGTGCGGCTGGCTTCCAGCAGTGCGGCTTGGTTGGGTTGTGTATCGGAGGACGCATGACCTTCAACCTTCGTCTCTCCCGAGCCCGTACGGGAGTTGTAGCGATGAGACAAGATAGTAGCTACTTAACAATTGGATACCACGAAATTGGGGAGAAAAAGGGGTTAAAAAACCCTACCCCAACCAGAAACTGTGGATGGATGGCGGCATTTGCGCAAAACTGAAAGCACGATCCATTGCATTTAACCATGGAAAGAGGTCTGGGAATATGTCTGAATATAAACAGTGTAGTTATTCCCTCCACAAGACAATCAAACAAGGGAAATGCCAGTACAGGGACAAGGTGGAGTCGCAATTCAATGGCTCAGACACAAGATGTATGTGGCAGGGTCTACAGGAATTAAATCCAACCATGCGACGGTCACTGATATCACGCTTCCAGACAAACTAAACATCATTTTTTGCCCACTTTGAGGATAATACAGTGCCATCGTCGCGGTCCGCTAACAAGGACTGCGCAACCCCCCTCTCCTTCTCCGTGGCTGATGTAAGTAAAACATTTAAATGTGTTAACCCTCACACAAGGCTGCTGGCCCAGACGGCATCCCTAGCCGCGTCCTCAAAGCATGCCAAGACCAGCTGGCTGGTGTGTTTACGAACATATTCAATCACTCCCTATAGCAGTCTGTTGTCCCCACATGCTTTAAGATGGCTACCATTGTTCCTGTACTCAAGAAGGCAAAGATAACTGAACTAAATGACTGCCGCCCCATAGCACTCACTTCTGTCCTCATGAAGTGCTTTGAGAGACTAGTCAAGGATCATATCACCTCCAACTTACCCGCCACCCTAGACACACTCAGTTTGCATACAGCCCCAACAGGTCCACAGACGACGCAATTGCCATCACACTGCACACTGCCCTATCCCATCTGGACAAGAGGAATACCTATGTAAGAATGCTGTTCATTGACTACAGCTCAGCATTCAACACCATAGTACCCTCCAAGCTCATCATCAAGTTGGAGGCCCTGGGTCTCAACCCCGCCCTGTGCAATTGGGTCCTGGACTTTCTGACGGGTAGGAAACAACATCTCAAATTCGCTGACCCTCAACACTGGGGCCCCACAAGGGTGCGAGCTCAGCCCCCTCCTGTGCTCCCTGTTCACCCACGACTGCGTGGCCATGCACGCCTCCAACTCAATCATCAAGTTTGCAGACGACACAACAGTACTGGGCTTGATTACCAACAATGACGAGACAGCCTACAGGGAGGAGGTGAGAGCACTCGTAGTGTTGTGTCAAGAAAACAACCTCTCACTCAACGTCAACAAAACAAAGGAGATGATCGTGGACTTCAAGAAACAGCAGAGGGAGCACCCCCCTATCCACATCGAAGGGGCGGCAGTGGAGAAGGTGGAAAGTTTTAAGTTCCTCGGCGTGCACATCACAGACAAACTGAAATGGTCCACCCACACAGACAGTTTGGTGAAGAAGGCGCAACAGCGCCTCTTCAACCTCAGGAGGCTGAATAAATTTGGCTTGTCACCCAAAACCCTGACAAACTTTTACAGGTGTATAATCAAGAGCATCCTGTCGGGCTGTATCACAGCCTGGTACTGCAACTGCACCGCCCTCAACCACAAGGCTCCCCAGAGGGTGGCCTGTACAACGCATCACCGGGGGCAAACTACCTGCCCTCCATGACACCTACAGCACCCGATGTGACAGGAAGGCCAAAAAGATCATCAAGGACATCGACCACCCGAGCCACTGCATGTTCACATTGTTACCATCCAGAAGGCGAGGTCAGTACAGGTGCATCAAAGCTGGGACCGAGAGACTCAAAAACAGCTTCTATCTCAAGGTCATCAGACTGCTAAACAGCAATCACTAACTCAGAGAGGCTTCTGCTTACATTGAGACCCAATCAATGGCCACTTTAATAAATGGATCACTAGTCACTTTATACAATGCCACTAAATAATGCCACTTTAATAATGTTTACATATCTTACATTACTCATATCACATTTATATACTGTATTTATACATCTATTGCACCTTGCCTTTGGCTCTCGGCCATCGCTCATCGTGTACATATTCTCATTCACCCCTTTAGATTTGTGTGTATTAGGTAGTTGTTGGGGAATTGTTAGATTACTTGTTAGATATTACTGCACTGTCGGAACTAGAAGCACAAGCATTTCACTACACTCGCATTAACATCTGCTAACCACGTGTATGTGACAAATAACATTTTATTTGATTTTATTTGGAAAAGAAGGACGCTTGTGTTCAAAAGTCCACTTCAAATCATCCATTCTGTTTGCAACAAGGCTGTTAAGTAATACTACAAGACAACACGGTAAAGACATTATAATTATATTTTATTTTTGGATTAAAAACTACAGGTTTGTGTCAAAAGCCTATACAACACAACACAGAGTAAAACCCACTGTATTTTCAAGTAACCTGTCTCCTCCCCTTTGTCTACACAAATTAAAGTGGATTTAACAAGTGACATCAATAAGGGATCATAGTTTTCACTTGGATTCACCTGGTCAGTCTATGTCATGGAAAGAGCAGGTGTTCAGAATGTTTTCTACACTCAGTGTATGTTGCCCTAAGAGTTATGCAAAGTTGGTAGAATCTTATTCAAAATTATTCACAGCTGTCATGGCTGCCAAAAGTTCCTCCACCAAGTATTAACTCCGGGGTGTGAAGACATACACAATCAAGATGTCTTCATTTTATTTTTATTTTTTATTAGGAACATTTTCTATAACTTATTTCACTCTAATTCAATCCTTTTTTAGATTAAATTTTTAAGGCAGCACAATGTTATGACTGCAAGGGGTGTGTAGACTTTCACTAGTAGTGCACTATAGGGAATAGTGTGCCATTTAGGACATACCTTCACGTTCAGCAGCCTCGGTTTCAGTCTGCTTCAAAAACCTAACTGCTATCTTAAATCTTACTGTATTACTCATGAAGGGGGAACGCTTCTCTCGTGCAAATGGCCATTAAATGCTTCTTCAGGGTTGGTTAGGAAATATTGCTATCTGGTGTTCACACTCACCAAATAGTCATGCATCTACAAAGGGTATATGTTTATTATCATATACAGTACCAGTCAAAAGATTGGACACACCTACTCATTCAAGGGTTTTTCTTTATTTTGTACTATTTTCTACATTGTAGAATAATAGTAAACACATCAAAACTATGAAATAACACCCATGGAATCCTGTAGTGACCAAAAAAGTGTTAAACAAATCTAAATATATTTTATATTTGAGATTCTTCAAAGTAGCCACCCTTTGCCTTGATGACAGATTTGCACACTCTTGGCATTCTCTCAACCAGCTTCACTTGGAATGCTTTTCCAACAGTCTGATCAATTAGGCTAGATATGGGGATGCGCTACAGAAATCAATGACTAGCGGGAAACAACGCATTCATGCATGACGCATTCTCAGTATGCGAAAGTAGAACATATATTATGCAACATTTAGAAAATCGAGTATGGGTTAAATGCCAGGATGTTAAACTAACTTCGGGACTTCATCAAGTACAATTCGATGCCCACTTTTCCACAATGCATTGAAAGAGGTGGGTTGCGAGTGATAAGCCCTAGTTCTCTTCAAGTAGCCAACAACAAATCTAGACTACTTAATTGGGAAGAGGCCCGAAACTTCTGCCGTGGTGTGTTGGCTAAGTCGATTTTGTTCTCCTCAAAATGATCATGAGTTTTGCATCGTAGGCTACATCATTGAAAACATTTTTTTAAACCCAAAGTGGATTTCTGTTTTCAGCTTCACCTGCTTCTCCAACAGGCTTGAAGGCTTAAATTTAACCAGGTAGGCTAGTTGAGAACAAGTCCTCATTTGCAACTGCGACCTGGCCAAGATAAAGCATGGCAGTGTGAACAGACAACACAGAGTTACACATGGAGTAAACAATTAACAAGTCAATAACACAGTAGAAAAAAAGAGAGTCTATATACATTGTGTGCAAAAGGCATGAGGAGGTAGGCGAATAATTACAATTTTGCAGATTAACACTGGAGTGATAAATGATCAGATGGTCATGTACAGGTAGAGATATTGGTGTGCAAAAGAGCAGAAAAGTAAATAAATAAAAACAGTATGGGGATGAGGTAGGTAAAAATGGATGGGCTATTTACCGATAGACTATGTACAGCTGCAGCGACCGGTTAGCTGCTCAGATAGCAGATGTTTGAAGTTGGTGAGGGAGATAAAAGTCTCCAACTTCAGCGATTTTTGAAATTCGTTCCAGTCACAGGCAGCAGAGAACTGGAACGAAAGGCGGCCAAATGAGGTGTTGGCTTTAGGGATGATCAGTGAGATACACCTGCTGGAGCGCGTGCTACGGGTGGGTGTTGCCATCGTGACCAGTGAACTGAGATAAGGCGGAGCTTTACCTAGCATGGACTTGTAGATGACCTGGAGCCAGTGGGTCTGGCGACGAATATGTAGCGAGGGCCAGCCGACTAGAGCATACAGGTCGCAGTGGTGGGTGGTATAAGGTGCTTTAGTGACAAAACGGATGGCACTGTGATAAACTGCATCCAGTTTGCTGAGTAGACTGTTGGAAGCAATTTTGTAGATGACATCGCCGAAGTCGAGGATCGGTAGGATAATCACTTTTACTAGGGTAAGTTTGGCGGCGTGAGTGAAGGAGGCTTTGTTGCGGAATAGAAAGCCGACTCTAGATTTGATTTTCGATTGGAGATGTTTGATATGAGTCTGGAAGGAGAGTTTACAGTCTAGCCAGACACCTAGGTACTTATAGATGTCCACATATTCAAGGTCGGAACCATCCAGGGTGGTGATGCTAGTCAGGCGTGCGGGTGCAGGCAGCGAAAGGTTGAAAAGCATGCATTTGGTTTTACTAGCGTTTAAGAGCAGTTGGAGGCCACGGAAGGAGTGTTGTATGGCATTGAAGCTCGTTTGGAAGTTAAATAGCACAGTGTCCAAGGACGGGCCGGAAGTATATAGAATGGTGTCGTCTGCGTAGAGGTGGATCAGGGAATCGCCCGCAGCAAGAGCAACATCATTGATATATACAGAGAAAAGAGTCGGCCCGAGAATTGAACCCTGTGGCACCCCCATAGAGACTGCCAGAGGACCGGACAGCATGTCCTCCGATTTGACACACTGAACTCTGTCTGCAAAGTAGTTGGTGAACCAGGCAAGGCAGTCATCAGAAAAACCGAGGCTACTGAGTCTGCCGATAAGAATATGGTGATTGACAGAGTCGAAAGTCTTGGCAAGGTCGATGAAGACGGCTGCACAGTACTGTCTTTTATCGATGGCGGTTATGATATCGTTTAGTACCTTGAGCGTGGCTGAGGTTCACCCATGACCGGCTCGGAAACCAGATTGCACAGCGGAGAAGGTACGGTGGGATTCGAGATGGTCAGTGACCTGTTTGTTGACTTGGCTTTCGAAGACCTTAGATAGGCAGGGCAGGATGGATATAGGTCTGTAACAGTTTGGGTCCAGGGTGTCTCCCCCTTTGAAGAGGGGGATGACTGCGGCAGCTTTCCAATCCTTGGGGATCTCAGACGATATGAAAGAGAGGTTGAACAGGCTGGTAATAGGGGTTGCGACAATGGCGGCGGATAGTTTCAGAAATAGAGGGTCCATATTGTCAAGCCCAGCTGATTTGTACGGGTCCAGGTTTTGCAGCTCTTTCAGAACATCTGCTATCTGGATTTGGGTAAAGGAGAACCTGGAGAGGCTTGGGCGAGTAGCTGCGGGGGGGGCGGAGCTGTTGGCCGAGGATGGAGTAGCCAGGTGGAAGGCATGGCCAGCCGTTGAGAAATGCTTGTTGAAGTTTTCGATAATCATGGATTTATCGGTGGTGACCGTGTTACCTAGCCTCAGTGCAGTGGGCAGCTGGGAGGAGGTGCTCTTGTTCTCCATGGACTTCACAGTGTCCCAGAACTTTTTGGAGTTGGAGCTACAGGATGCAAATTTCTGCCTGAAGAAGCTGGCCTTAGCTTTCCTGACTGACTGCGTATATTGGTTCCTGACTTCCCTGAACAGTTGCATATCGCGGGGACTATTCGATGATATTGCAGTCCGCCACAGGATGTTTTTGTGCTGGTCGAGGGCAGTCAGGTCTGGAGTGAACCAAGGGCTATATCTGTTCTTAGTTCTGCATTTTTTGAACGGAGCATGCTTATCTAAAATGGTGAGGAAGTTACTTTTAAAGAATGACCAGGCATCCTCAACTGACGGGATGAGGTCAATGTCCTTCCAGGATACCCGGTCGATTAGAAAGGCCTGCTCACAGAAGTGTTTTAGGGAGCGTTTGGCAGTGATGAGGGGTGGTCGTTTGACTGCGGCTCCGTAGCGGATACAGGCAATGAGGCAGTGATCGCTGAGATCCTGGTTGAAGACAGCGGAGGTGTATTTGGAGGGCCAGTTGGTCAGGATGACGTCTATGAGGGTGCCCTTGTTTACAGATTTAGGGTTGTACCTGGTGGGTTCCTTGATGATTTGTGTGAGATTGAGGGCATCTAGCTTAGATTGTAGGACAGCCGGGGTGTTAAGCATATCCCAGTTTAGGTCACCTAACAAAACAAACTCTGAAGCTAGATGGGGGGCCATCAATTCACAAATGGTGTCTAGGGCACAGCTGGGAGCTGAGGGGGGTCGGTAGCAGGCGGCAACAGTGAGAGACTTATTTCTGGAGAGAGTAATTTTTAAAATTAGTAGTTCGAACTGTTTGGGTATGGACCTGGAAAGTATGACATTACTTTGCAGGCTATCTCTGCAGTAGACTGCAACTCCTCCCCCTTTGGCAGTTCTATCTTGACGGAAGATGTTATAGTTGGGTATGGAAATCTCAGAATTTTTGGTGGCCTTCCTGAGCCAGGATTCAGACACGGCAAGGACATCAGGGTTAGCAGAGTGTGCTAAAGCAGTGAGTAAAACAAACTTAGGGAGGAGGCTTCTGATGTTGACATGCATGAAACCAAGGCTTTTTCGATCACAGAAGTCAACAAATGAGGGTGCCTGGGGACATGCAGGGCCTGGGTTTACCTCCACATCACCCGCGGAATAGAGGAGGAGTAGTAGGAGGGTGCGGCTAAAGGCTATCAAAACTGGTCGCCTAGATTGTTGGGGACAGAGAATAAAAGGAGCAAATTTCTGGGCATGGTAGAATATAGTCAGGGCATAATGCGCAGACAGGGGTATGGTGGGGTGCGGGTACAGCGGAGGGAAGCCCAGGCACTGGGTGATGATGAGAGAGGTTGTATCTCTGGACATGCTGGTTGTAATGGGTGAGGTCACCTCCCCCGCATGTGTGGGAGGTGGGACAAAGGAGGTATCAGGGGTATGAAGTGGAACTAGGGGCTCCATTGTAAACTAAAACAATGATAACTAACCTGACAACAGTATACAAGGCATATTGACATTTGAGAGAGACATACAGTGAGGCATACAGTAATCACAGGTGTTGAATTCGGAGAGCTAGCTAAAACAGTAGGTGAGACAACAACAGCTAATCAGCTAGCACAACAACAGCAGGTAAAATGGCGTTGACTAGGCAGGGAGGGTCGGATTAACTACACACAGAGCCTGAGTGCGGCTGGGGCCGACAGATAAAACATAAACAAGCAGAATGGAGTACCGTGATTAATGGACAGTCCACATCTGTTGAGCACTTGTTGGCTGTTTTTCCTTCACTCTGCGGTCCAACCCATCCCAAAACATCTCAATTGGGTTGAGGTCAGGTGATTGTGGAGGTCAGGTCATCTGATGCAGCACTCAATCACTCTTCTTCTTGGTCAAATAGCCCTTACACTACCTGAAGGTGTGTTGGGTCATTGTCCTGTTGAAAAACAAATGATAGTCCGACTAAGCGCAAACCAGATGGGATGGCGCATCACTGCAGAATGCTATGGTAGCCATGCTGATTAAGTGTGCCTTGAATTCTAAATAAAATTTCCTGACAGTGTCACCAGCAAAGCACCCCCACACCATCATACCTCCTCCTCCATGCTTCACGGTGGGAACCACACATGCAGAGAACATCTATTCACTTATTCACGCGTCTCACAAAGACACGGTGATTGGAATCAGAAATGTCAAATTCAGACTCATCAGACGAAAGGACAGATTTCCACCTGTCTAATGTCCATTGCTCGTATTTCTTGGCCCAAGCAAATCTCTTCTTCTTATTGGTGTACTTTAGTAGTAGTTTCTTTACAGCAATTTGACCATGAAGGCCTGATTCACAGTCTCCTCTGAACTGTTGAGATGTTTCTTGAACTCTGTGAAGCATTTATTTGGGCTGCAATTTCTGAGGCTGGTAACTCTAATGAGCTTATCCTCTGCAGCAGAGGTAACTCTGGGTCTTCCTTTCCTGTGGCGGTCCTCATGAGAGAGAGTTCCATCATGGCGCTTGATGGTTTTTGCGACTGCACTTGAAGAAACTTTTAAAGTTCTTGAAGTGTCCTGTATTGACTGACCTTCATGTCTTAAAGTAATGATGGACTGTCATTTCTCTTTGCTTATTCGCAGGGCCGGACCTACCGGGAAGTCATCAAATGAACTTTGTCGGACATTCGGTTTCCGTTTTATAAAATAATCAAATTTTGGTCATTTTTCCGCTGTTCCGGAAAATCCCACAAGAGGGCATAAGCAATCACATTGCAATTGGACAAAACGTCACGAATCACGACGGGGCCTTATCTCGAAAACGGAAAATATTTCGAAGCCGAAACTCGGTGAGCGTAGGTTTGGCATAATGGGCAGTTGGCCCCGAACAAGATGGCGTCTAGGCCTCAACGGTTTCTGAGTTATGGCCATTATTCTGGGATTAAAGGTCCAAAATGAAAATAGAGAAATTATTTTTCCACTTCACGTCAAAGTCAAGGAGCCTCCGGTGTCAATAAAAAAGGAACCAGCCATTTATCTATCGTCATTTAAGAGAAATCGTACAATGACAGATTGGTGATGTTCAAAGATAGGTGTTTTTTTTTCAACAGTTACAGATCCAGTTGCAGGGTGTTCATACGAATCTTTTTAAAGTGTGCTGCGGAGCTCTGCGAGATTTCTGTGATTTTCTATGATTTTCTGAAATAACACACACTCACTAAACCCTCAGTTCTTAACGTAAAGACTTAAAATTCTGTAAAGGCATAGCCCAATCAGGATATGAGTTTATTTATAGCTTCCTGTGCCAACCGGAAGTGCCTTAAATGGTGTCACAGTGGCAGTTTCCAAGGGTTAAAAAGGTCAGATCTTTTTAAAACTTCATATGTGTGATTAGGCAACCCCCATAAACTGTAAGTCAGTCGTTTCTTCCAACAGATGTCTAAGCGCAGCGACCATTAGAAAAGTAGGCCCAAAATGAAGCCTGCCCCACAATGTCCTTTGCTTTTGGGTGACAGTGAGAGAACCGTTAGGGTGAGAAGCACAATTCGACCTCAGGTACGTTCCTAAGGTCCTTCCGATCCGTGCAAGCCTAACCTTGACCGTGTGGCATTAACCCTTAACAGTTAAAAGAAGGTGTTTACTTCAAACAGCTTGCATTGACTTCTCTCCCCATAGGAATACATTGCCTGCACCCCTAAATTCAACCTGAAGCCTATATGGGTTATGAATGCCGTATGAACCTGTCTTCGGTAACAGTCCATCAAGCCACTATGAGGTCTACCTGTGTTGATTCTAAGCTTCCTGTGCCAACCGGAAGTGCCATAATTGGTGTCTCAGGGGCTGTTTCGAAGGGTTAAAAAAGTCTGATCTCTCCAAAATTTCATATGTGTAACTAGGAACTGTAAATCAGTCATTTCTCCCAACAGATGTCAAAGAAAAGCTCTCACACACACACACAGCAAGGATGGAGTGAAAAAGTGCGGTGCTTAAAGACACAGAGAGCAGGCAATGGCATACCATAATCTCTAGGCCGTGCCGAGTTCAACGAGATATCCCGCTTGACCGTAGCTCGCTCGGTCTAAGCGCAGCGACCATTAGAAAAGTAGGCCCAAAATGAAGCCTGCACCACAACGTCATTTGCTTTTGGGTGACAGCGGCGGAACCGTTAGGTTTAGAAGGACAATTCAACCACAGGAAGGTTCCTAAGGTCCTCCCGATCTTTGCAAGCCTAACCTTGACCGTGTGGCATTAACCCTTAACAGTAAAACAGGGTTTTTTGATCTCACAGATTACAATGGCTTCTCTCCCCATAGGAATACATTGCCTGCACCCCTAATTTCAACCTCAGGCCTATGTGGGTTATGAATGCCTTATGAGCCAAGCCAAGGTGGCATAGCAGTTCAGACGTCTTTTGTCCTCGTCTTGTCGTGTCCTGTATATATATATATTTACAACTTTTTCACATACATTTTATTTTTATTTTCCATCAACTCATCTTCAAAACACTCTCCTGCAACCCGCCTCACCAATGTATATTTATAAAAAAGTATTATTTACCTCAGATCTGTAATCCTCCAAGAAGCTAGCCAGAAACTCCAAGAAGCTAGCCTGAAACTAGCCAGAAGCTAATCCAGAAGCTAGTTCAGAAGCTAGTTAGCTCCTTTACTGGCAAATCGTTAATATTCAGCTAACCACGGTTTGTGGTCATCAGCTATCCTTTAGCTCGAAAATCTATCGCCAGTTCTGTACGGCGCAGCGCGGCTCGGAACGGAACATACCGGACCAATTTTTCTCTCCATGTCCCTGGACATTCATACCCGGATCTCACAGCTAGCTAGCTGCTATCCGTGTGACCATCGGAGCTAGCAAGCTCCGTCAATCACTCCTGAGTTCCATCAATCACACCTGGGCTGCAGTCACCTATCCGGACCCGTTTTACTGCCTTCGCGGAGCCCCACCGGGCCTTCACAACTGGACTGCCGACGTTATCTACCCGAAGGAGTTATTCGGCCGGCTCCTCCGTCGCGACGTTACCTGAACGCCCATCTGCGGCCTGCTAACCGTTAGCTGTCTTACCGGCTGCTATCTGAATAGACAATCGGACAATTTTTTTATTATTATTTTTTTTAAATTATTTTTTAAATTATTATTATTATATTTTCTTCTTGGGCCTCTATAACTATATCTATTGTTTTTATTTTTGTTGTTGTTGTGTGATTTGGATTAATCCCCTCTACCACACGGAACCCCACTAATCTACTGACGGAACGTAAGGGGTGGCTAACAGACCTCCATCCTATGCTAGCTTGCTACCGATGCCCTGGCTAGCTGTCTAAATCACCAACCAACCTCTCCACTCACCGGACCCTTTTGATCACTCGACTAAGCATGCCTATCCTTAATGTCAATATGTCTTGTCCATTTCTGTTCTGGTTAGTGTTTATTGGCTTATTTCACTGTAGAGCCTCTAGTCCTGCTCACTATACCTTATCCAACCTATTAGTTCCACCACCCACACATGCAATGACATCTCCTGGTTTCAACGATGTTTCTAGAGACAATATCTCTCTCTTCATCACTCAATACCTAGGTTTACCTCCACTGTATTCACATCCTGCCATACATTTGTCTGTACATTATACCTTGATGCTATTTTATCGCCCCCAGAAACCTCCTTTTACTCTATGTTCCAGACGTTCTAGACGACCAATTCTCATAGCTTTTAGCCGTACCCTTATTCTACTCCTCCTATGTTCCTCTGGCGATGTAGAGGTGAATCCAGGCCCTGCAGTGCCTAGCTCCACTCCTATTCCCCAGGCGCTCTCTTTTGACGACTTCTGTAACCGTAATAGCCTTGGTTTCATGCATGTTAACATTAGAAGCCTCCTCCCTAAGTTTGTTCTATTCACTGCTTTAGCACACTCTGCCAACCCGGATGTTCTAGCTGTGTCTGAATCCTGGCTTAGGAAGACCACCAAAAATTCTGAAGTTTTAATTCCAAACTACAACATTTTCAGACAAGATAGAACTGCCAAAGGGGGCGGTGTTGCAATCTACTGCAAAGATAGCCTGCAGAGTTCTGTCCTACTATCCAGGTCTGTACCCAAACAATTTGAACTTCTACTTTTAAAAATCCACCTCTCTAAAAACAAGTCTCTCACCGTTGCCGCCTGCTATAGACCACCCTCTGCCCCCAGCTGTGCTCTGGACACCATATGTGAACTGATTGCCCCCCATCTATCTTCAGAGTTCGTGCTGCTAGGCGACCTAAACTGGAACATGCTTAACACCCCAGCCATCCTACAATCTAAACTTGATGCCCTCAATCTCACACAAATAATCAATGAACCTACCAGGTACCTCCCCAAAACCTTAAACACGGGCACCCTCATAGATATCATCCTAACCAACTTCCCCTCTAAATACACCTCTGCTGTCTTCAACCAAGATCTCAGCGATCACTGCCTCATTGCCTGCATCCGTAATGGGTCAGCGGTCAAACGACCTCCACTCATCACTGTAAAACGCTCCCTGAAACACTTCTGCGAGCAGGCCTTTCTAATCGACCTGGCCGGGGTATCCTGGAAGGATATTGATCTCATCCCGTCAGTAGAGGATGCCTGGATATTTTTTAAAAATGCCTTCCTAACCATCTTAAATAAACATGCCCCATTCAAGAAATTTAGAACCAGGAACAGATATAGCCCTTGGTTCTCCCCAGACCTGACTGCCCTTAACCAACACAAAAACATCCTATGGCGTTCTGCATTAGCATCGAACAGCCCCCGTGATATGCAGCTGTTCAGGGAAGCTAGAAATCATTATACACAGGCAGTTAGAAAAGCCAAGGCTAGCTTTTTCAAGCAGAAATTTGCTTCCTGCAACACTAACTCAAAAAAGTTCTGGGACACTGTAAAGTCCATGGAGAATAAGAACACCTCCTCCCAGCTGCCCACTGCACTGAAGATAGGAAACACTGTCACCACTGATAAATCCACCATAATTGAGAATTTCAATAAGCATTTTTCTACGGCTGGCCATGCTTTCCACCTGGCTACTCCTACCCCGGACAACAGCACTGCACCCCCAACAGCAACTCGCCCAAGCCTTCCCCATTTCTCCTTCTCCCAAATCCATTCAGCTGATGTTCTGAAAGAGCTGCAAAATCTGGACCCCTACAAATCAGCCGGGCTAGACAATCTGGACCCTTTCTTTCTAAAATTATCTGCCGAAATTGTTGCCACCCCTATTACTAGCCTGTTCAACCTCTCTTTCGTGTCGTCTGAGATTCCCAAAGATTGGAAAGCAGCTGCGGTCATCCCCCTCTTCAAAGGGGGGGACACTCTTGACCCAAACTGCTACAGACCTATATCTATCCTACCGTGCCTTTCTAAGGTCTTCGAAAGCCAAGTCAACAAACAGATTACCGACCATTTCGAATCTCACCATACCTTCTCTGCTATGCAATCTGGTTTCAGAGCTGGTCATGGGTGCACCTCAGCCACGCTCAAGGTCCTAAACGATATCTTAACCGCCATCGATAAGAAACATTACTGTGCAGCCGTATTCATTGATCTGGCCAAGGCTTTCGACTCTGTCAATCACCACATCCTCATCGGCAGACTCGACAGCCTTGGTTTCTCAAATGATTGCCTCGCCTGGTTCACCAACTACTTCTCTGATAGAGTTCAGTGTGTCAAGTCGGAGGGTCTGCTGTCTGGACCTCTGGCAGTCTCTATGGGGGTGCCACAGGGTTCAATTCTTGGACCGACTCTCTTCTCTGTATACATCAATGAGGTCGCTCTTGCTGCTGGTGAGTCCCTGATCCACCTCTACGCAGACGACACCATTCTGTATACTTCCGGCCCTTCTTTGGACACTGTGTTAACAACCCTCCAGGCAAGCTTCAATGCCATACAACTCTCCTTCCGTGGCCTCCAATTGCTCTTAAATACAAGTAAAACTAAATGCATGCTCTTCAACCGATCGCTACCTGCACCTACCCGCCTGTCCAACATCACTACTCTGGACGGCTCTGACTTAGAATACGTGGACAACTACAAATACTTAGGTGTCTGGTTAGACTGTAAACTCTCCTTCCAGACCCATATCAAACATCTCCAATCCAAAGTTAAATCTAGAATTGGCTTCCTATTTCGCAACAAAGCATCCTTCACTCATGCTGCCAAACATACCCTTGTAAAACTGACCATCCTACCAATCCTCGACTTTGGCGATGTCATTTACAAAATAGCCTCCAATACCCTACTCAACAAATTGGATGCAGTCTATCACAGTGCAATCCGTTTTATCACCAAAGCCCCATATACTACCCACCATTGCGACCTGTACGCTCTCGTTGGCTGGCCCTCGCTTCATACTCGTCGCCAAACCCACTGGCTCCATGTCATCTACAAGACCCTGCTAGGTAAAGTCCCCCCTTATCTCAGCTCGCTGGTCACCATAGCATCTCCCACCTGTAGCACACGCTCCAGCAGGTATATCTCTCTAGTCACCCCCAAGACCAATTCTTTCTTTGGCCGCCTCTCCTTCCAGTTCTCTGCTGCCAATGACTGGAACGAACTACAAAAATCTCTGAAACTGGAAACACTTATCTCCCTCACTAGCTTTAAGCACCAACTGTCAGAGCAGCTCACAGATTACTGCACCTGTACATAGCCCACCTAAAATTTAGCCCAAACAACTACCTCTTTCCCAACTGTATTTAATTTTTATTTATTTATTTATTTTGCTCCTTTGCACCCCATTATTTTTTTATTTCTACTTTGCACATTCTTCCATTGCAAAACTACCATTCCAGTATTTTACTTGCTATATTGTATTTACTTTGCCATCATGGCCTTTTTTTGCCTTTACCTCCCTTCTCACCTCATTTGCTCACATTGTATATAGACTTGTTTATACTGCATTATTGACTGTATGTTTGTTTTTACTCCATGTGTAACTCTGTGTCGTTTTATCTGTCGAACTGCTTTGCTTTATCTTGGCCAGGTCGCAATTGTAAATGAGAACTTGTTCTCAACTTGCCTACCTGGTTAAATAAAGGTAAAATAAAATAAAAAATGAACCTGTCTTCAATAACAGTCCATCAGGCCACTATGAGGTCTACCTGTGTCGATTCTAAGCTTCCTGGAGCAACCGGAAGTGGTTAAAATCACCCTAAAAGTGTATACCCATACCCTGCCTGCAGTTTGATAGACATAGTGCATTCAACCCTGTGTAAATCAGTCAGTTCTTAACGTAAGAACTTAAGAAAGAACGTAAGAACGTAAGGATTCTGTAAAAGCATACCCCAATGAGGATATGTGTTGATTTATAGCTTCCTGTGCCAACCGGAAGTGCCATAATTGGTGTCTCAGGGGCTGTTTCGAGGGGTTAAAAAAGTCTGATCTTTCCAAAACTTCATATGTGTGATTAGGCAACCCCCATGAACTGTAAATCTGTCATTTTTCCCATAAAATTTCAAAGGAAAACTAAATCACTCACACACACAGCTTGGAAGGAGGGACCCATTGGGGTGCGTAGAGAGATACACTGCCTGCATTAGTTAACCTTGTTGGAACTTTTAAAGAACCGTCAGACCTAGAGTTTCCTGAAACTTTAGAAACCTGTTCTAGACCTCAGGTCGATAGTGCGTGGTGAGTTAGGTGGCTCTAGAAGGTTCTCGGACCGAGAAACAGCCTCATACATTTGCAATGACTTCAATTCTTTTTGACCATTACAAAAATGACGACATTTAGAAAATTCTCAGAGACGCAAGACTAGGTGCATTGAAACCGGCTCGGCCCATAGAGACGGACCCCAATGTTTCTGTCCAATAGCTCATTCAAGGACCCCGTAGCAAGTCATGGAAAAAAGTGGATTTTCAGCACCAAGTAGCGTTTTGCTCGGACACCAAATGACCTATCGAGCCGAAACTTGGGATTCGGGGTCACCTCAGCTAGGCCAACACATAACATAAGAAATGGACCCGCAGCTAGAACGTAACTATGTGTTTTATGGTTTTTGTATGGTTTGTACCGAAGGCTTTGTGAATTTTGGGCCAGCTCTGAAGTATGTAATAGTTGGCTACTAAACGAGTTGGAAAAAGTGGGTTTGGTGTCAGTTTGTATCAGTTTGGTGTCAGACTGATATCTAATTGACTGATGGACTCTTGTCCATTTGCAATATGTTTAAATAGTGAGGTACCATCACCAAAGTGACATTCTGAAATCAACCCTAACAAGCCATTGAGATGAACCAGAATCACTGCCCAGCCATCCCGAGTTCATCGGGCCAGTCAATTTCACATTCCTGCAGGATTTTTATAGCATGACAAATTCGTGATGGTACCTGCCCATTGAAACATATTGCAAATGCACAGTGACTTTGCAAAAGTAAGAAAACAAACAAATGGACATAATGAAATCACCATATTTTTTTGGGGGGGTTACCAGGTGCCTATTTTAAACAGTCCATAAAGCACTCAGGATGGCCCCCATGGATAGAGGGCCGTAGTAGGGTACTCCCATAGCGGGCATGGACAATAGGAGTCCCGGTAAATGCATTTACAACCATATTTTTTATTTTTGGGTTACCAGTTGCACAACAATGCACGTGCATTTGCAATATGATTCTATAGTGAAAAAACATCACCAAATGGACATGATGAAATCAACACAACGAGTGATGGAAAGGAACAACTATCACTGCCCGGCCATCCTGTGTTCCCATAGCGGGCATTAATATCAGAATGACCGGTAAATGCATTTTACAACCATATTTTTTATTTTTGGGTTGCCAGGTGCCTATTTCAAACAGTCCATAAAGCACTCAGGACGGCCCCCATGGATAGAGGGCCGTAGTAGGGTACTCCCATAGCGGGCATGGAAAATAGGAGTCCCGGTAAATGCATTTACAACCATATTTTTATTTTTGGGTTACCAGTTGCACAACAATGCACGTGCATTTGCAATATGATTCTATAGTGAAAAAACATCACCAAATGGACATTCTGAAATCAACCCTAACGAGCGATTGAGATGAACCAGAATCACTGCCCAGCCATCCCGAGTTCATCGGGCCAGTCAATTTCACATTCCTGCAGGATTTTATAGCATGACAAATTCGTGATGGTACCTGCCCATTGAACCATATTGCAAATGCACAGTGACTTTGCAAAAGTAAGAAAACATAAACAAATGGACATAATGAAATCACCATATTTTTATTTTTGGGTTACCAGTTGCACAACAATGCACGTGCATTTGCAATATGATTCAATAGTGAAAAAAACATCACCAAATGGACATGATGAAATCAACACAACGAGTGATGGAAAGGAACAACTATCACTGCCCGGCCATCCTGTGTTCATCAGGCCAGTCAATTTTGCATTTCTGCAGGATTTTTGACCATGCCAAATTCGTGATGGTACATGCCCATTAAAACATATTGCAAATGCACGTGCACTTGCAATATGATTCTATAGTGAAAAAACATCACCAAATGGACATGATGAAATCAACACAACGAGTGATGGAAAGGAACAACTATCACTGCCCGGCCATCCTGTGTTCATCAGGTCAGTCAATTTTGAAATTCTGCAGTATTTTTGAGCATGTCAAATTTCTTTTGGCATTTGGCCAAAGAAAAAGTGACTTTTGACTTTGACTTTTGACTTCCTTTGAAATCATATTGCAAATGGACAAAACATATGCCTTGTGCACAAGTACAAAAAAAAAATTATGATAATACAAGTTGACAAAAGTATAGTTTGAGCAAAGTATAGTTTGACTTTTGAGCATGCCAAATTCGTGATGGTAAATTCCCATTGAAACATATTGCAAATGTACGTGCATTTGCAATATGATTCAATAGTGAAAAAAACATCAAACAAATTGACATGATGAAATCAACACAATGAGTGATGGAAAGGAACAACTATCACTGCCCGGCCATCCTGTGTTCATCAGGTCAGTCAATTTTGCAATTCTGCATGATTTTTGAGCATGCCAAATCCGTGATGGTAAATGCCCATTGAAACATATTGCAAATGCACGTGAATTTGCAATATGATTCAATAGTGAAAAAAACATCACCAAATGGACATGATGAAATCAACACAACGAGTGATGGAAAGGAACAACTATCACTGCCCGGCCATCCCGAGTTCATCAGGCCAGTCAATTTTGGCATTTGGCCCCCAAAAAAGTGACTTTTGACTTCCTATGAAATCATATTGCAAATGGACAAATGGACAAAAGTGCCTTATGCACAAGTAAAAAAAAAAAAATTATGATAATAAAATACGACTAAAGTATGTTGATACAGTACTTATACATGTGTAATTGACACAAAAATCGAAAGTTTTTTTTTTTTTTTTTACAAAAATAAACATTTTTTCAAAATTTTGCTTTTGGATGTTGACTTGGGTTGCTTTTCCAATATGAAAAACCCCGGTGGAGCGCAATCACCACCTGTTGGATTTTTGAGGTGTTACAACTGGCACTTGCCATATGGCATTTGGAATCAATTTTGCATGAATCAACGCCGATTTGGGTGGTATTGTCAATCGTGTATATGTTTTGTCCAATGCCAATGATTTGCCATTCATTTTTGTCCATTTCAGGGGGGTATTCCCTTACATAGGTTTAATGCCTTCGCTATTATTCTGCAATATAGAAAATAGTAAAAAATTAAGAAAAACCCTTGAATGAGTAGGTGTGTCCAAACTTTTGACTGATACTGTATGTGAAATGGAAATGGAACCATATTATTTGTTTCTGTTTACAGTCCTTTTTAAATAGGATAGATGTGCTACATGGTCTACTACAGTATAGGTCTAATGTGATAGTCTGCCTATATGCCTCCTCAAGCTGGTTATATCTCCAAACCTTTTCTATTCAGAGTTTAGAGAAATTAATCAAATCGGAAATAAGCTATAGATTATTTGGAAAAATCTACCCACACTCTGCCCAGCCCCAACTACTCAGTCAATCAGGAGCCGCTACTGCGTTGCGGCTGTGACATACTGCATACACTAAACAATACATGCTAAATAGTATGCAACGATGAGTAGCCTAAATAGTATGCAGTTTAAGTGTGTGGGTATTCAGATATGACCAATGTGTAGTAGTCAACTATATTGAATAATAAGAGAAGCCTTATCTCCTGAGAATGGACCATATCCCTCAGATATGTTTTATATACTAGAATTGGAAAGATTTGTGGGTAAAATATACAAAAACAGTAAGTTTATACATTTATGGTGCTATTAATTTATACTTCACTAAGAACTAAAAATGAAAAATTGCAAACTAATTCACGTTCTTACTGTAGGCTTCAAGAATACTCTCAAGCTCTCACCACTTACTTTTCCCAAATCCAAGGTGCAAAAATGTATTTTCTAATCACTCAACAATGTGAAACTTTCCTTTCCAGGTCGAGAGCTTAGTTTAGCATAATTTAAATTATTTTTGAGAAGACCCTATCTTTCCACTCCACTTAAAATCAATGAATTTCACACAAGCATTTGCAGTAGACTCAAGATGCCGTTTTGAAATGAGCAAAAGTTCCTATTACCAAAGACAGTATGCATAATCACCTCAGGGACTTCATGCCACAAACTACTTCTGAATACAAACCACACATCTCCCTTCATGACTCTACACTCAAAACAGCCGTAATGTATTGTAATGTATTCCTAACGTGGGTCAGTAGTAGGCTACAGAAATTATTTGGACTCTGGAAATGATCTTAACTAAGCCAATGAGCCATGAAAAGGGAATCCATTTAGTTTTTTTGTTTCCTCTTTGTTTTTGTCAATCTCTCTTATAAGATTGTACAATATTGTGAAGGCATTCTTTCCAGGAAAAACACTCCTTCCTTCCTGAAATATGATGGAAGACATTCAGATATACTGCATAATGATATAGGTAAAGTATACACGATAGTAAAGTAAAGTCAGTTGATGCAAACCAAACCAAAGAACAAATCAGGTAACTGAAAACATCAAAATGCACATTGTTTCAGGTAATAATTGCAGGCTTTGGCAAAACAACTCTTGCAAAGAACCCTATTACGCAAAGCACTCTGTTCAGCTGTCTCAATAGGATGATTGCATCGGATTTGAAGGGTCCTCAGAGTAGAGGTCTTGCAGAAGTGATTTATTAATCCCACTCCCTTCCGCACCCGCAGTTTTTCATACCGCACCCGCCCACACCCGCTGGCTTTCTGTCCGACTCCCACCCGCTGCCGCAAGAACTGGTCCCGAACCCAACCGCAGGCCCGCAATGGGATTTTAGGGCTAGACAATGCAGCTCACTTGCCAGCCATGTGTGCAGTAATATTGCGCCCTATAGGCAATATAAATTAGGCTATCGGTATTACTGGGGTATATCAGCTAATAGGCTACAGCTAGTTTTAAGAGAGCTGAGTTGAAGAGACATGGCATTTGTCTTGAGCTACTGCTACCATTTATGAGTGTGAGGATTTTCAGATGGCTACACATATGGGTGGTCAATATTTATTTCTAGGCAAACTGTAGCCTAATCATATTTAGGAAGTACATTTCTTTGGGAATATAACTAATTTCCCCTTGGTTCTCCGCCCATGCATATTCAGCCTACTTTATAGTTGTTCATTGAGACCACACATACACTCTAAAAAGAAAAGGTTCCTGGAGTATCCTTTAGGGTTTCATCAAATTGAACCGGTGGGGGAACCCCTATAAATTCTTCAAAGAACCCCTTTTAATGGATCCTTAAAGAACCTTTTGAATAACCTTTTGGGTTTCATTTTTCAACTACCACCTCCCCTATTATTAGAACTTTGAGGGTCTTAGAAGAACCCTTGTTGAACCCCACATTTTTTTGAGTGTATAAACCTACTAGACGCACTTGATCTCGCACGCCTAATTAGGAGAGAAGGGGTCGGCTACTCGAAGCAGCAAATTCTGAGTGTGTGAACAATGCGACAAAAGATGTGATTTTAAAACAATAGTCAGGCCTACGCTAACGCATACAAAGCAGAAAGACGACCATCTCCAAATAATCTGAGGGACAACAAATATGTTTTCATCCCAAAGTTGTCTGATCTGACCGCACACTCCCAACCGCATGCAACATGAAAAATGCAGAGGCCCAAATGCAGAGGCCCGCATCCCTTCACTTCAGAGCGAGAAGCTTTGGTAGAACAGAGGGAACAGATTATCACACACACATGTGGGCGGGGCTGAGCCTCGTGTTGAGCAACCCTGAACAATGTGGGAGGAATATTAGCCATTTTATCCCACACCTTGGCCATCTACACTTGACGGTGAGTCAGAACACACTCTGCGTGAGCAAGGGTCTGTGTGTTGTATTTACCAACCACTGTCAGATATGGTCTGTCTACTTATTCATTTTACCCAGTACAGTATGTTGATTGAAAACACATTCTCATTTGCAACAATGACCTGGGTAGTGTTGCAGTAGTGCAAAATAATTATGAAGGTGAGAAGCACTTCCATTGCCCACTCATTCTCATTCTGACATAACAGAAAAGAGTACACTGCCACAGGTAACAGCAGGAAATGTTGTTCATGGTCTGTCTAGTTGGGGCTATACTCATTCCAGTAAACCTGTGAGAGTGTTCATGCCACAGTGAGGGGAGTCTGAAGGCTATAGGAGAGAACTTTATCCATGCAATTGCTGTAGGCTCAGTGGTTTTGAATGGGCATCCTGGCTCTTAACAATCTGACAATCTAATTAGCCCCTCATATAATTGGCTAATTAAGAACAAATTGCCACCATGAATCCGTTTATAGCTCTACAATGTAACGGCATCCTTAGACAATCAAACAAATGCTCCGTGGTCTAGTAGGGGCCTCCTCTTCATCTCTGGTTCTAGATCTGTGGTCAGAATTGGAAAGGGCTCCACCATGTAGCCAAGTGGATGCAGCTGTTGCCTTGTCAAAGCATTTTGCACAGACTGATCACTGATGAAAGCTAGGATTATAATTTATAGTAGTCTTATAGGTGTTTGTTGTTCAAATCCTATAAGGAGGAGGTGGCATATCAGAAATAAGCCTATTACTTGACTAAGCCCAGCTCAGAAGAAAATATTACTCTTGTCCCCAGTGTGCGAGACAGTTATTACAATGGATACATATTCTCATTGGTCATCAGACTTATTCTGACGTTATGTCTCCAATTACAAGTGTTCCTCTTTGTCAGTCATGTTAACCACCGCATGAACCCAACACAGTGAATGTAGGACAGTGGTTTATGACAAAGCTACAAAGCGTGCTGCTCCCTTTTGTCCGAGCGTAGGAGGCTGTAGTAGTAATTGTCGTGGAAAATTGGGTGTAGTTCTTTTATTAAATATAATGTAACATAATGATCGAGAGCTCTAACAAATAGGTTCATTACAATAATATCATGGCGGTTACAACTGAAAAGTAACCTTTAGTATAGCAGTTGAATGTCTTTTTCAAAAATAATTTTTACTTACAGCAAAAAATGTTCCATGCAATAAATTCAATTATTAACATTTGGACAAGATAGTCTGGGAATGTCTTAAAGAGAAGAGCAGAGACTCAAACGTGTCTCTCACAAGCCCTCTGCGGTTAGCTGCTATAGCAGTGATCTATAGCAATGAAGCACAATAGATGATAGGACCATAGACCTATAAATAATGCATGGATCAGCGAGAGAAATGACAGTCCCTTCGCCTGTAGCTCCTCTCTGGGAGCCAGCCATAAATTTGCAGGGTAATAATAATGATTCTTCACAGGGAAATAAAGGCCACCCCCTGCTCTCTGAAGTAATAAACCTGACTCACTCCTCCATTGGTGGAAGGAAAAATGGTCCCCCTCTCCTCCAACCTCACAGGAGTGATTCACCGTGGGTACTTCAACCCAGGCCAACTTGGCATGCAATCTTCTCTCTTTTTACAATGGAAAGAATACCATTTCAACTTTTATATTCACAATTTTCCGATAACACCTAGGAGGAGGATGTAAGGAAATTGAGTTCAGTAACCGACTCCCACTGCTTCAGTCTTTTGAACAAAAGCACGGTACAATAATGTTCATGGGGATGTTTTCATATACTCCATGTTCCCCCAGTCCGGTTGGACTCACAGCATGCTGTAGTAGAAAAGGTATTATCCCTTTAAGGTGTTTTGAAAGTCTTTTTTGTCCTATCAGGAAAAATGTATACTGCTCTTTCAAGCAAAAAATACCCTTATCTTTGTTTGCATACCGTATATCGTAAAACAATGAATCAAATGGCCACCCAGACTACATACATTGACCCCGTCCCCTTTTTTACACTGCTGCTACTCACCGTTTACTATCTATGCATAGTCACCTTACACCTACCAACATGTACAAATGACCTCGACTAACCTGTACCGCCGCACATTGACTCGGTACTGGTACCCCCTGTATATAGCCTCATTATTGTTAATTTATTCTGTTACTTTTTATCCTTTTTTAAAACTTTAGTTTATTTTGTCAATATTTTCTTAACTCCATTTCTTGAACTGTAAGGGCTCATCAATGAGTATTTCACAGTAAGGTCTACACACCTGTTGTATTCGGGTGTAATTAACATTTGATTTGATTTATTGTGAAATCTGTTCATTGTGTGTTTTTATGTTGTATTGGTCCATGTGTATTGTTCGGATAACAAAGCTTTATATTGAACATAACTGCACAGTACTGTACTCTACTGAACAGGCATTCAATCATTCCACAATGAGTTAGCCAATGGCTGCTCAATGCTGTGTTTAGACTTGAGAAACCATCCCTAGGATTGTTAAAGCACAGTCCCATGAGTGGTTCTCAGTTCTCAGTCTACTGTATCACAGCATCTCAGGAGAATCACCCATCTGCTCCAAGTGCCTGGTCTCCAGTAAAACGATGTCAGCTGAACTCTTCCTTTTTTTCGCCTGTTGACCCCGCCTCCTGTCATCTCTGAACAGTATGATGTAACTACAAGTAAGATACTATCATCATCACTCAGGCAGAGTCTCCAGAGCCATCTGCTTCCTCCAGCCAGTAAACTACATCCAGCTGCTTAAAAAGTCATATTCCCAAATAGACACTTAAGTTTAGTGGGTGAGACTGCTTCTTAAAGAACACATGATCATTTCACAAGCTCAGACCAGACTGGCATAATTATTTCTGAAGAGCTGTGTTGAAAGACAGTGGAGACTATGGTGACAGGTATCAAAACAATGATGGCTGACAGGTGACAAAACAATTTAGATCTCCTTGGCCTGGTGAGCATTATCACTCAGGCAGCATTCCTATAGCGGTGACCAAATCACCAATGATTTCTCAGAATTCACCCATATGACAACTAAATAACATGCCATTTGATTTTACAGGCACATCACACTTTATTGTAGTAACATTCATCAGATTGAGCTGTGTAGAGCTGCAGAACACATTTAGCAAATCATGTGTTGAAAAACAAAAAATAACTGTTGTGTTGTTCACAAAAACAAACTCAACAGATACAGTGGCTAGCAAAACTACTCACCCCACTTGGAATTTTTCCTATTTTGTTGCCTTACAACCTGAAATTCAAACGTGTTTGTTGGAGGTTTGTATCATTTGATTTACACAACATGCCTACCACTTTGAAGTTGCAATTTTTAATAAGACAAAACAACAGAAACCTTGAGTGTGCATTACTATTCACCCCCCCCCCCAAAAGCCAATACTTTGTAGAGCCCCATTTTGCAGCAATTACAGCTGAAAGTCTCTTGGGGTATGTCTCTATAAGTCTGGCACATCTAGCCACTGGGATTTCTGCCCATTCTTCAAGGCAAAACTGCTCCAGCTCCTTCAAGTCCTTCAATCTTTAAGTCAATCCACAGATCCTCAATTGGATTGAGGTCTGGGCTTTGACGAGGCAATTCCAAGACATTTAAACCACTCGATTGTTGCTTTATCAGTATGCTTAGGGTCATTGTCCTGCTGGAAGGTGAACCTCCGTCCCAGTCTCAAATCTCTGGAAGACTGAAACAGGTTTCCCTAAAGAATTTCCCTGTATTTAGCGCCATCCATCATTCCTTCAATTCTGACCAGTTTCCCAGTCCCTGCCGATGAAAAACATCCCCACAGCATGGTGTTCTCGGGGTGATGAGTGATTTGGGGTTTGCGCCAGACATAGCGTTTTCCTTGATGGCCATAAAGCTACATTTTAGTCTCATCTGACCAGAGTGCCTTCTTCCATATGTTTGGGGAGTCTCCCACATGCCTTTTGGCGAACACCAAACGTGTTTGCTTATTTTTTTCTTTAAACAATGGCTTTTTTATGGCCACTCTTCTGTAATGCCCAGCTCTGTGGCGTGTACGGCTTAAAGTGGTCCTATGGACAGATACTCCAATCTCCGCTGTGGAGCTTTGCAGCTCCTTCAGGGTTATCTTTGGTCTTTTTGTTGCCTCTCTGATTAATGCCCTCCTTGCCTGGTCCGTGAGTTTTGGTGGGCGGCCCTCTCTTGGCAGGTTTGTTATGGTGCCATATTCTTTCCAGTTATTTTTTTCATTTCATTTCACCAATTTGGACTATTTGGTGTCTGTCCATTACACGAAATCCAAATAAAAATCCATATAAATTACAGGTTGTAATGCAACAAAATAGGAAAAAAACGCCAAGGGGGGTGAATACTTTTGCAAGGCACTGTACTGCCAAGACGTCTGGATTATTTTCAGAATGTGTTGTATGCATGGTGCAAAGACCACCCTGCAGCATCTAATGTAGAAATCACGTTTTATTCTCATTTTATTTGTCACACGCGCCGAATACAACAGGTGTAGGTAGACCCTTAACCAACAATGCAGTTTTTAAAAAATTGTCTAAACATCTGAAGGGAAAATAGTAACACAATAAAATAACAATAACGAGGCTATATACAAGGCCCATGAATATTATTCAGCCTCATCTCATGGCTGATGTAGTGACATGCATGTTGATGGTAGATTAATATGACATGATGTTGATGTCGCCCTCCAGATGCTAAACAGAATCTTTGAACACATTATGGCACATTATGGTTTCATTTGTGTCTGGCAGTCTCTAGAGACAAACACATTCATCAGGAAAGAGCTGACAAGTGCAATAATGTATTCAACCACAGTTTTGGGAATGTTTGACATGATGGAGCCATAATTAATTGAATGAGCCACGCAAGGCATTTGCATTGGCTGAGCCTCACACATTTGGCATATCTTAAAAGTGAAAATGATATGTTTTCTCCAAAGTTTCCACAGGAGAAAAATATTAGACATAGTACAATACACAATGTATCCATTAGTAATCCACAGCTTGAGTTGGTTCAATGCTGGATGTCAATATGACACGATTCGATGTAATGAATCATTCAGTGGCAGCAGCGATGAATTTCTCTTTCCAAATGATTGATTTAAATCAAGTGGACAGGTTGACAGTTTTGAGAGATGAGTAAATTCAATGTCCTTGCCTAATAAAACATGTATTTAAGAGTACAAACACATTTAATAGAATAAAGACACATCCGAGTTGACATCTGTTCTTCGTTCTTTTCACCTTGATTTGACAAGTGCTCAGTGACAATGGCAATGTTAAAAGCATCAAGAAAGTAATATACTGTATAATTGAATAGAGAGTTGTTATAGCAGATCTGGGGAGAAGTAGAGGCACTTACTGAGATGGAACGGTGAGGCCCCGAGCCAGAAGAAAAAGCATCTGCTCTCTCAGGAGACTGTCATCAGCAGCCCGGGATAAAATAATGAGTAGTTATGTTAAAATGCATCTGTATGTCTTTTATTTTATGCCTCAGATTGCACTACTGTATTCAACCCTTTTTGAAATTGCATGTGCATGCATTGATGTTACTACTTAGCAGTAAAACCATAAAAGTGAGAAAAAAATTGGGGGTAATTGTCCCACAATGAGCTCAAAAAGACGGCTTATACAGAGAGGCTTTGCATATTGCTCAGTCTTTTTTAGACTAGGGGCCTACTCGAAACCAAAAACCAGAGAGTACATTATGTAAACATCTTAACCTGCTGTGTCGCTGATTTGTTTCCAACTGATCTCACATCGAGAATGGTGAAGTTTGTACCTAGTAAGTTAATGAATAGTGAAGTTTGTACCTAGTAAGTTAATGAATAGTGAAGTTTGTACCTGGTAAGTTAATGAATCGTGAAGTTTGTACCTAGTAAATTCATGAATAGTGAAGTTTGTACCTAGTAAGTTCATGAATAGTGTTTGCTGAGGGAAAGATTCCAACTGTTTCTCCTTCTCATCCATAACAAATATGAAACGGAAAACATCCTTAAAAATAATCGATTAAATGTATTAAATGGATCATCAGGTGTATAACGTGGAGACACTCAATTTCCATTCAACTTGAGAAGTCAATAAATTGAAAAATACCAAGCTTCCTCAAATCGAGACATCAGTTATTCTAATAATGGTTTGATGGAATCCTACCCAACATATTAATGCACCACTAAATAAGATTCAAGGCCTCGGCTTTCAGACTTTCAGACTAGGTCTCCCTTTGAAGATAATCTTATTTCTTACTTGGCTGAAGCCGCAAGGTGGCTCATGCAGATGGATCAGCCCCTAACTGTTTACCATTGACCTTTAAAGAAACAAGCCACAATTGCTGTGCTTAAAACAGAAGCACTCAATGAAAATGCTAATAGTTGGAAGTCGAAGGGAATCCCTCATCATCTCATGCTGTCTCTCCGGTGTGGTTTATTGACACTGGTGATTGATATGCCTCGTGAGAAAAGGCATTTGGACCATAAGGGGAAGGCATTTCGTCCTCTTTAAATAGTCTTGAGTGTTTCCTCAGCACGTCACTAAAATGGGTTTTAAATTATACTCTTTATTAATGTCAGTTGAAGAAATGATCATTCGATTATGAACAACAGAGCCTGGTGGGGTGGCTGGCACATTCACAGCTGCAAACATGTCGTCAGTCTCTGACTCTGTGTCAGTCTCTGTGTCCGTCTGTCTCTGTCATCTCCACATCAGTCTCTGTATCTGTCTCAGTCTCCATCTCACTCTCCGGAAAGAGAGAGAAATGAATACCGATTCCTGTTACAAAGACAAAACACATACACACAGGTGGCAATGAGTAAATCACACAAACAAGACTATCAAACCAAAAAAGTTCACAGAGCCCTCAGGCGAGTGATGGCTGAAGATGCTAACTGCTTGGCTTCCCTTACTTAGGCAGTGTTTTGGCTTCAATGGAAGGGTTAAAAGAAGATATCCTTCTGAGCAACCTGCAGAGAGAGAGACCTAAAAACACAATGGGGGTCTGCTGGCAAGCTGTGGCTATGTCCCTCCAACTGTGCCACTGGTGTAGAACCTCAGGCCACTCTTTCATGCCACCGTGTTGATTAGAGACTGCCTTGCAGGTGTGTTGATAAGTAACGCTATACAGGCGTCTTGTGTGTCAAGTGACAAGGGGCTGGCTGTCCTTGGCCAGCACGGTTCTGTAGTGATTAGGGCTGTAGCTCTCCAGGCTGCTCAAAAGTGTGTTCTTCATTGTGATGCCCATGAACAGAGCTGTCCATGGTGCTGAACTAGGTCCTCTTGATGGTGTTGTAGTGAGTAGAGCTGTCTATGTTGCTGAACTAGGGCCTCTTGATGGTGCTGTAGAACGCAGAATTGTCCATGGTGCTGAAACAGGAGCTGTTCACCTACTCCTATGCCTATGCCCCTCACTGTGCTCACATGTAGTAGAAATGCATTTCATATGAAGTATGACATCTTTGGAGTAGGTTTGACATGTTGTATTGTTCTGAATAACCAACAATATATAAAATAGAGTAACTAGGATTTAAAAAAAATATTTAAGTCGCACATTTTCCCTGAAGAAGGCACTGCGTTCCGAAACATTTGTTATGTTTACCCATTAAATTCTTGAGAGCATATATAGTTTTCAACTTTCTTTCTTTTTATACAGTTAACTCTCCATTAGTCAGCACCTCCTATAGAAATGTTTTGGTGTGTGACAGCTAATGCTCTTTACTAGATAATTACACATTTTGACATGCTCCATGAAGTCCCTGTCTTAAAACAATGAGCCTTCAGGAGTAAATGTCACTGTCAGCAATATCATTTCCAAATGTCATGTGTGGTTTTTGGGACATCAAAACCTTTCAGAATTTGGTCAATCACGACAGCGGTAAACATTACTGTTGCTGAGGGGAGAAAAATATGAACTAGTTTGGGATACTGCATCTCACAATTGCATCACATGCACTGTTCACTTCAGACATATGTACATTAACACCACCATCTCTCTGTAAGGCATTCATAGGAAGAAGGTGAGGACCAAGGTGCAGCGTGGTACATGTTCATATTATTTATTTGAAACTGAACACTAAATACAAAATAATAAAAGGAATAACCAAAATAGTTCTGACAGGCGATACAAACACTCAACATAAAACAACGACCCACAAAAACCCAGTGGGGAAAAAGCTACCTAAGTATGGTTCTCAATCAGAGACAACGATAGACAGCTGCCTCTGATTGAGAACCACACCGCCAAACAACAAAGAAATTCAAAACATAGAAAGTGAACATAGAATGCCCACCCTAGTCACACCCTGGCCTAACCAAAATAGAGAAGAGAGGTTTTGAGATACATCCTACAGTATATTATAAATAGTACAGTATTTATGATGCATTCAGCGCTGCGTATCAGAACAAAATTGCCCTGTATTTGTTAAAACATTTATTCTCCTGTTTGGTCTTGAGGATAGCAACAACATGTGTTCCCTTCCCTGGACTTCCTATAATGAGAGAGACTGTGTCAGTGGACTGCTGAGTGCTGCAACACCTGCGACAGCACAGACATGTGAGGGGTCATTTACAGGGCCGAGAGACTCACATCCTCAACAATAACAACCTTCCTGTCTGAAGGAGTGTGTTCCTTTTCTACAACAACATACCTACTGTAATTGGTTTCTGCTTTCTAAGGATGATAGCTGTCAGAAACACTCATCCAGGGGCTGTACACAAAGCCTGTTAAAGACAGAAAGTAGTGGTCTGTAGGTCAGAGAAACAGATGGTACCACAGCAGGTTTCACTACAAATAAAGAAAGGTTCTCTAGCATATTTATCACACGGAATCAGAACTTTTCTAAAATCTCAACTCAATGTTTATTGTTTCCAAAAATCAACTATTAATTCATAAGAATAAACATGGTCAACATAATAGGGTATAGCAAGATGACTAGATGATGGGTGCGTGCAACGTAATAACAAGCAGGCTGAAACTATCCTGTGATTGTACCCGCTACCTAGCTATATCATAAATATGGTCATAATAAAGAAAACTAACAGAGACCAAAGAATGTTCCACCCTGGCCACTGAGCATTCAGCGCTGCATAAGCTTGACGTGTGCTTTGTTGATGCCAGGACTTATTGGTTTTCAATGAGATCCTTGCATTGTTGCACTGCTTCCAACGGAGCTTTGAAGCATATCGTTCGCTCCTAACGCTGTCAAAGAAACATCTAATCAATGTTAAAGGCTGATACTTCATGCTGCAGATGGCTCACGGTGGGAATGAATGTCGAACTCTGATTCTGTTCGAAGAGATTTAAGTTGTCTCTCAGTCTGTTTCCACTGTTATCCTCTCCTCCACATCCTGTCTCCTCCATCCCCGTCAGAGTGTTGATTATTCCATAGCCTCGCAGCAGAGACAATCATTCAAAGCGGTTGTGCCATAACACCTGAGAGGAGTGTGTCACACTTTCTCTTCTTGCTCCAAGTTTTTATTCACTCATTCCCCTCCATGGGAACCTCACCTTTCCAATCAAGCAACTCCAATAAATATGGAAGTTTTCTTACCGCTGTAAGAGCAGTGTGAGTTCAGGGCCGCAGGCGTGTTCTGTATACCAGCGATAAAGCCTGAGCACAATAGAGTGGAGGAGTGGAGCTGGCTTCAAGTCATGCCATGGGTATGGAGGAGGGAGGACAGCTTCTCTCAGCCTCACCGTCTCCCACACATACTGATCAGGGCTGACTTACTCCCTGTAATGACACTTACCTCTCCCTTACTTCCTAAGGTAGCCATTAAACCTCCATCACATGACTGATGAACTCGACTTCGGTATTTGAATATCCCCCTCAGCAGTCCAGTCTATGAACAACCTTCTAGTAAATTACCCTTCAGCAGAAGGATGGTTTCAACTCTCTTCTTTCTAATAGGTGTCTATTTGGCGATGAATATGTATTATCTGCAGTTTCCATGTAATCAACAGACTCGAGTATATCAAATGGACAGTAAAAGTAGTTAGACTGCATGCAATTGCATGTCAGATTACCATGAACCACAGGGTGTTATGTATAACTATAGTGAGGGGAGAAATGAAATGTTGACAAAAATCTATTAAAGATTACTGGGGAAATCTGAGTGTCTGTAGGTTCTCAAGTGGGTTTTTCCTATGCGAGACCACCTGTGCTGATTTGCAACTGTGAGAGGCTGATTATCATGGTTTGTTCATACAGTACCCTACAGTAGCATGCAGTTCCAGTTTGATAGTGGGGCAGTCTTGCTTTAAGAAATGTGATACAGTCTTTACACTCAGCCGGGCTGTAGAGGAACACTCATTACTTAGTGCTCGCTGAAGGGGACAGAGCTAGAGCGTGTGCTCAGAGGCTGCCTCTCAATGGGAGGAGGATACAGATGGAGAAAGCGAGAGAGAGAGAGAGAGAGAGAAAGCGAGAACGCGAGAGGGGAGATTCTACAGCAGTAAATTAAGGATTGCTCCTTATGTGCCTGTAAACGCGAAAAGCCAAATCTATTCTGTGTCAGTGCCAGGGTCTCCTCAAGGGAAGCCAGTGATATTTCAAAGGTGGAAATGGCAAGGCTCTAAATCTGTTGTTTCTGACTGGCTCAGCTGTCAGCTTTCAGTCACTGTGCTCAACACTGTTGGTTGTCCTCAGACAAAGTGAAGAAAAGGAAGGAAGAGTAGTGTGACGAGTCAAAGGAGTTTGGGAGTCTCAACCTAAATCAAGGACGGAGTTGGATGGGGATTCCACATCAGCCTCAAGATGGATGGATTTAAAACAACGTGTTAGAATACTTAGGTAAGAGACGTACTGTTTAAAGAAGAGAGAGAGAGACATGTTTACTGTATGGAGGGAAGTAGAAATACAAATTCACCTAGAAGTGAATTCAAATGAATAAATGGAGCCAGTTTTATAAAATCAGCATCACTTGTTTAACATGTTCACAAAGATTAAAGTGTGTTTGCACATATGTACTGCATTAAGTAAATTCCTTAGAGGTATGGTGCTCTGTTTCCTTCACACACTTTACTTGTAGTAACATTGCTTTGCGTACTCTATATTTACTGTTTATTTTATGTTGTGGATTTCATTTTCCTCTCTTTTTCCAAGGATCATTTATACCAAATGTCAATGGCAAATAAGTGCAGGTTACACAGAGCCTGTTCAAATACATAATGCATGAAGGATCAAATGTACTGACATTTTCTCAACCTTTTATGTTATTTACAGTACTTACATGAACACACATGAGTACATGAACACATTTAATAGAGCATCAAAAATAACTCATGGTTTGCTGACTTCGCCACCTTTTTTTACAAAGGTAAGGTTCTCTAGATCACGGAGACTGTAATATCTAAGATGAGCTGCTGGAAGAAATTTCCTCAAGGAAGTACCATTCTTGAAACCCAATCCTTTTAGCTAGAAGAAAAAACTCTGCTAAAATTTCACGCAGACACGGTAGGCTGCATTCAGAGAAAAGGCTGTGCAAAATCGTTTGAAACCTAATCTAAAACAAAATCTTAAAAGCTCATTTGCCTTTGACATGCTTCTTGAAAATGTATTATTTTGTAATTTGTTGAACAGAAACACTGCTTGCAGACAACCCTTCTAGTTTGTTGATGTGAGGATCTTTTGACAGAGGTAATTATTTTGTTTATAACTGAGAAAAAAAAGGCACTGAAATGGAATCTAATAAAAAATCGTATTACCCGACAAAGGCACCGGACCAAAAGCTATTTCGCTTTCACAAGCGTGACTAAAATTTGATAATTCTGTACTCTGTTCAATAGAATCACAATTTAATGCTATCACCTCTACAACGTTTGTTGATGTCAAGATCTCTTGACAGAGGCAATTGTTTCAAATATTGAATCATTCTGAAACCAACCCTAACCTTAACCTGGGATCTGCATGTGCCTTATATAAACAGCTTTTGAGAGACATTACATGTCTTTGGATTCCCATTACAGTTCTGTCACTGTCACAGCCTTGTGATATCCAAAAGCCATCCATAGAAAAGAGTTGGCAGCTAACTGCCTGCAAGCCAGGAGAGAAATGTTGTCTTTTTTTATTTCAATTTTTGGTTTAAAGGCAGGCAAGAAGAGAGCGAGAGAGAGAGTCAGGAATTGAAGAGGGAGTCAGCCTGTCAGAGGAAAACTCAGCTGCATGGAAAACGTCCCCAGGGGCCATTCCACAATTGCTGCTGTGCTGTGGCTCAGGGATGAGATAGGGCAGGAATAAAAAAGATTACAAATGAGCAGTTGATAATCACACTTAATGATACACTGCTTGTTATGGCGATTATGTGGAAGTTCAGCTGGGTCAGTGTACCAGGACATCTTTTTCTGTGTGTGTGTGTGCTTTCATGCGGTCATAAATGCCTTTGTGCTTGCGTGTGTGTGTTCCTGTGTGTGTGACATGATGACCTATGACATTGACTCTGCTCTCCCCCTTCTATAGCAGATGTGTCCTGTCATGTCCTGGCTGCTGTGCCTGGTCCTCTGGGTCAGTGGGAGGTCCATCCAGCTGTGCCAGGCCACCTTTTATGAGACCATACAGCTACAGCAGCACCATGTGACACGGCCTGGAAGGACCTCCATTCACGTGATTGGTGAGTTGGCTTCTCAACGACAACACCCTATTCGACTTCTGCTTTGTTCCTCCTTTCAGCTGTGTGAATGTAAGTCTGACCTTGTGAGTCAAATTTCATGAGGTTTATTGTCTTTATATAGCCTTTGTATGGATATTTGCGGTACTCCACGTGTGTTTGATAAGATATTACAACAACAAAGACGTTACTTCAAACAACAAACAATGTATTTGACCTCGGACATCATAGGACATCAAAGGTCATCATAGGGCTTCATAGGGCATCATATGGCATCTTATGACATCATAGGGCATCATATGACAACATAGGGCATCATTGAGCATCATAGGACATCATAGGATATCATAGGGCATCATAGGGCATCATAGGACATCATAGGGCATCATAGGACATCATAGGACAGCATAGGGCATCATAGGACATCATAGGTCATCATAGGGCTTCATAGGGCATCATAGGACATCATAGGGCATCATAGGGCATCATAGGGCATCATATGGCATCTTATGACATCATAGGGCATCATTGGGCATCATAGGACATCATAGGGCATCATAGGACATCATAGGACATCATAGGGCAGCATAGGGCATCATAGGACATCATAGGACATCATAGAGCATCATAGGACATCATAGGGCAGCATAGGACATCATAGGACATCATAGCACACGCGATAGAACAGCAGAGTATGTACTGCAATGTTTTTGACCACACTGCTGGATGCTTATTTCCTCAAAACAAAATCAATAACAAATGCGCATGGGGCTGCCAGTGGCGCTGTTTCACCTATCACAGATCTCAGCTTTAACTGGAAGGGGATAGGGAGGAGGGCTTGGGCAATATAACTATATTCTACACTGAACAAAAATAGAAACGCAACATGTAACAATTTCAAAGATTTGACTGATTTCCAGAAATCATTCAATTGAAATTTGTGAACCAAATTTGAGATAAATATGTTTCTTGTGCATATAGAACATTTCTGTAATATTTTATTTCAGCTCATGAAACATGGGACCAACACTTCACATGTTGCTTTTATATTTCTGTTCAGTATATGTAGAATGGTGTGTGTTTGTATCTTCTTTGTAAATAGTCATGGAGAAAGATTGTAATATTTTTCTTACCGCTTTAGAAAAGGTTATGGTGCGTGTGGTGTCTGTGGGGCCTTAATTTGACAAAGGCATTCATTTCTAATAAGCTCAGACTAAACACCCATTAGCTAGCTAGCATGCACATTGCACTGTGTTGTGTTTGCCTTTTGTGCACAGATGTTTTGCTGCAAAAGTCCAAGCCCACCTTGCTAGATTGAGTGTTTAGTCATTTCGAGCGACAGTTTGCAGGATCTGACAGAACTATGACCCCCAGTAACTTCAATGCTGAGGTGTGAGTTTATTTACCAACAAACTATTCTCCTCCTTCTGGTTTGGGTGATTACAATCTCTATCTCTTTAACTGGGGTGGCAGGTAGCCTAGTGTTAAAGAGCATTGGGGCAGTAACTGAAAGGTTGCTGGTTTGAATCCCCAAGCTGACTAAGTGAATCATATTTTGATGTGCCTTGAGCAAGGCACTTAACCCTTATTGCTCTGGATAAGACCGTCTGCTAAATTACATAAATGTAATTGAGCGTGCAGCTCCTCAGTGGCTGTTAAATTTGTAATGTCATAGTAGTGCTAAAGCATGTTAGCTGCTGCTGGTATTCAACATGCTGTCAATGTCAGGACAATTATTCATACTACAATATAAAATTCCATGTTCATGTCCTGATGCCTACTGAAGCAGCAATCAAGACTGGTTCCGAAGAAACGGTGCACCATTTCAATTGTTTTATAAAAACAAAATTATACTTAAAGTAAATGTTCAGTGTTCATTTAAAAAATGTATTGGGTCAATGTAATAAAGCACAACATGCTGTAGGCTACATGCTCATTAGGTTCTGTTCTTTTCCATGTCTAATATCCACTTTAGTGAGATTTATTTGGAGAAAGCTGTACGCCTGATTGGAGTTGCTGCTCTCTCGTGAGTCTTTGTTGTTTAGATGTCTCTGCTCATAAGCTTTCCTGAAAAGATTGATTGTGCCGGCACTGAAAGCAGCTAATTAGTCTTGCTGCTTGAACCATAAAGCAATGACGGAGGGATAACACAACATGGATGTCATATTAGTAGCTCTAGTCCTTGAGAGTAAAAACTACACCGAGAGCCATTTAAAACGACCCAAAAAGCCATTTAAGAGATGGCCTTGTACATAGATAAACAGATGCACAGATGAGATGGGACTGGGATAGGACTGTAAATGCTGAGTGTTTCAGTTGCATGTCTGTCCCCCAAAAATGTCTAAACAATAATGAAGGAGACTATGTTTGCTGAGCTTGAGAGCCCTAGCTACCAAATAATGACCTTATGAAATCTCCTCTGAGACGTCAGTGTTGCTGTTCTATGAGCTTTGTGATGGTACAGACCATAATTACATTCTCCCACTGAAGAATCAATCACTTGGGATGTTGGCACAATACCCTCTGACAAACACACGTTTCAGACAAGCATTTAAGCGAGATTACAAATTCAACCAAACGTGAATCCTGGTTAGTTGATATTGTACAAAGCATACAATCCTTATTTTTCTGGATCAGGGGAAAGTGTTGTCAATCCTTGTCAATCCTCAATACCATAGTTTTCCTTATCCTCATTCCAGGATAAACAGGATGCCGGTGTTATGAGAACAGAATGGGATGTCTGGATTGACTGTGACACCAGGGCATTTGCTCTGTGTTATGTGTTGTGTGGCTGTTGGATTGGTAGCAGTATTGGGGTTGACGGGTCATGAATTGGTGGCAGGAAGGCCATTGGCTGTAGACTGTTGGGCCAATCATTGAAGCCAGTGACATGCCATAAGTTCAAAGTGACTGGTGTTACCACAGGTAATTGAGATCACAAGTGGCTGTAGATCAGTTGTTTCCTCACCAAAGGAAAGTGTTGGGCTGTAGGGGTAAACAGGGCCTCTAATCAGAATAAATGGTAGGCATAGTCAAATGGAAGGTTGTGACTCTTTACATGCTAATCACGGATAAATGCAACTCACATGATGTCCTATATAAACATAAACAACACCTAATCCCAAACAATAGACATTCACTTTGAAAGCCTTGAACACAGGTAGGTCTATATGTATAATTGCCTTGAGCCAATTTTGAAATGTGTTGCAAAAACAGCACAAATCATCCCAAGTCTCCCTGTACTTGAGATGATCACACTGGTGATTACTTCTGCTTTGCAAGGATACTGGTTACCCAACAACAGTTCATTGGGTAGTACTTGACAGTCCTCCTGGTAGCATTAAGGGCTCTATTCAATCCACATCGTGGACGTTCAGCTTTACAGTGTGATTGGATTTTAAAGGTAATGTTCCTGCTTCAGTGGAGGCTGAATTCACGGTAAACGCTGCACATGTCGGCTGAATGGGAAATGACCTGTACATTTCTATTGCGGAATCTGTAACACTTCAGCTTTACATATTGAATAGAGCCCGAAGTCTTTCCAGGCCCAGGCCCAGCACACTCTAACTCTAGTTGGAAGTAGGATTCCTGAATAGATGATTATGTATGTCCAGTGAATCAGGAGGAGGTAGTGTCCTCCTCTCCACCCTGCAGCTGTACTTATAGGATGTAGCATCCGCCAGAGCTCCAATCTCAGATGTGCCGTGGGCTGTTTTACCTTTGGTGCAGACGGACAGTGTGGCTTGCTGAGCTAAGGGTCACATGAATCACAAGGTGCCGTATTTATCCGGTGCAAGGAGCGTGAACAACAGCGCACAAAAGAGGAACAGATTGTCAGTAGTGGTGCATGGATAAAATCATTGGGGAAGCCAGGCTGGGTAGAAAAGCCATATTACAGCATGTGTTGTGATAATTGCAATGTTTTACTTTTACTTCACTCCTTTCCTAAAGAAAATGATTTACTTTTTACTCCATACATTTTCTCATACACCCAAAAGTCCTCGTTACATTTTTTAATGCTTAGCAGGACAGGAACATTGTCTAATTCACACATTTATCAAGAGAACATTCCTACTGCCTCTGATCTGGCGGACTCACTAAACACAATCTTCATTAGTAAATTATGTCTGAGTGTTGGAGCATGCCCCAAGCTATCTGTAAATAAGTTAAAAAAACAAGAAAATGGTGCCATCTGGTTTGCTTTATGTAAGGAATTTGAAATATATGTTTACCTTTGATACTTGAGTATATTTTAAACCAAATACTTTTAGACTTTTACTCAAGTAATATTTTACTGGATGACTATCACTTTTACTTGAGTCATTTTCTATTACGGTATCTTTACTTTTACTCAAGTTGGGATCTTTTTCCACCACTGAACAAAGAGGTCTAGCCCGAACCATGAAAAACAGCCCCAGACAGATTATTCCTCCTCCATTAAACTTTACAGTTGTCACTATGCATTGGGGCAGGTAGCCCCAATCCAGATTTGTCCGTCGGACTGCCAGATGGTGAAGCGTGATTCATCACTCCAGAGAACTAATTTCCACTCCTCCAGAATCCAATGGCTGCAAGCTTTACACCACTCCAGCCAACGCTTGGCATTGCGCATGGTGATCTTAGGCTTGTGTGCGACTGCTCAGCCATGGAAACCCATTTCATGAAGCTCTCAACAAACAGTTATTGTGCTGACGTTTCTTCCAGAGGCAGTTTGGAACTCGGTAGTGAGTATTGCAACCGAGGACAGATGATTTTTACGTGCTACACGCTTCGGCACTTCGCGGCTGAGCCGTTGTTGCTCCTAGACGTTTCCACTTCACAATAACAGCACTTACAGTTGACCGGGGCAGCTCTAGCAGGGCAGAAATTGGATGAACTGACTTGTTGGAAAGGTGGCATCCTATGACGGTGCCACATTGAATGTTACTTAGCTCTTCAGAAAGGCCATTCTACTGACAATGTTTTACTATGGAGATTGCATGGCTTTGTGCTCAATTGTATACACCTGTCAGCAACAGTTGTAGCTGAAATAGCTGTATCCACTAATTTGAAGGGGTGTTCACATACTTTTGTATATATAGTGTATATAGACCTACAGTGGGGCAAAAAAGTATTTAGTCAGCCACCAATTGTGCAAGTTCTCCCACTTAAAAAGATGAGAGAGGCCTGTAATTTTCATCATAGGTACACTTCAACGATGACAGACAAAATGAGGAAACAAAATCCAGAAAATCACATTGTAGGATTTTTAATGAATTTATTTGCAAATGATGGTGGAAAATAATTAAATAATAAGCTCTGTCCCATGTTTTGAACTTACTTTACAAACTGAACCAAATGCTCAAAACAAACATATGCAATTCATCTATAGTGATATGGTTATATATAAATGATATGGTTATACAGTATATAAGTGTATGAAAAGGGTGTGCCCCCAGGTACAAAGTTATATTTATTTTAAATGCAAAATGCTGTCTGTCAGACAGTCCATTTTCCCATGTGGTGTGTGTGCACTTAACAGTGATCTATATCCAGTAGAGGGAAACACATGCCATCTTAAATTAATCTGGAGTGATTGTATTGTAATTATGTACATTCTTCAAAGAGGAGGAAAGATTGGTGCTTTAGATAGGAAGAATCCTGTTGAGTGGTTGGCCTAAAGCTTAGTTCCATGTGGAGATGTCAAGAGAGACAACAGAGAGGAGGTGGAAGGAGACAGAAGCCTGAGGTGGTCTCATCAACTCGCTCTCACCTACACTACGGCTGGCAGGGCTTGAACTCAGACAGTGTTGAACTCTACTTGGCTGAATGGTTCTTTCCTAAAAGCCCTGGAGATACAACATCAACATTATGTTTGTGTTACGAAGACTCCCAGTATCATTTTAATTCTCCGTGCAAATAAATACTGTAACTGACGGGCACAAAAACATTACATACATAATTTTTTGGGGCGATAAAGAAATCAGAACTGAATCCACACACGTCAAAGTATAATATTTAGGTTAGAGGCCGTGGTTATAGGTAGGTTACACTATTTTAACGTTGCTTGCAAGCTACATGTTTTTCATTGTGTATTGCTCTGTAAAACAGAGTGAGAGAGAAAGAGAAGGAGCACAGATATTTCCCCCATGCTGTGTAACAAAGAACAGCCAGTGTACTAGTACAGTACTACTCATTTGCCAAAGACAGGAGAGGAAAGGAGTGGAATGTAATAGCTGAACAGAGACGGCAACCAGGCTACAGTGCTACGTCCTCGCCAGAAACAAACATGGAAAATGGATTTTCAGCTGTCGCAAACATTGTTTGAATCCTTCTCTGCTGAGTTCTAGAGAGTGACAGTTTAATAGCCTTATATAATGCATCCTCCTGGCGCGTTATTTAACTTACATTTCCCTCATCCTGCCCTCAGACCTCCGCTGAGAAGGCTTGGGTTAAAATACTATTTGAAATCTTTCATATACTTTGAGCATTTGCTTTGGTCTGCCTGGAGTGCCAGGTGGGAGGGGTTTGCACTTTTGAGACGTTTGTATTGGTTCCCATTGCACCAGGCAAGCTTAATCAAGCACAGATACAATATTTGAAATTATTTCAAATAGTATTTGAACCCAGGTCTTCCTCAGAGCCAGGAAGCCATGCTCTCACCAGTCTCATCCCAGCCTCCCTGCAGTGTTTATGGGAAGTGGCATGCAGCCTGAGCTCCAGGCCCTGCTACATCTGGAGCCTGCCAAGGCCACTTTGGCACAATATTCTCCATACATGCCACAGTGTGACCCCAGAGGACCAACACTCCATACAGCTCCATTATGTGATGTAGGGAACCTTTCTAGACTAATGCCCAGTCTATAAACTATTCTCATAGCATTTGCCACATGCCACATCAGACTTTGGGGTCTCCTTCAGGGGAGGATAAAAAAAAAACTAGTGATGTACCAATTTTGGATTTTGGATTTGGGCCACATATTCTCAGTTATTTTGTGTCTTTGGTTCAACTAGGTGAAAAATAATCATGTATGGATACAGGACACTTTGGACATGCAATACCCTTGTTATGTTCAGTATAGGAGCGATATTGGATTTTACAATTCGATTTCCTCACAATTTTCTCTCTTGGAAACCATGAATAATTCAATACACAAGACACATGTGGGCTTAGTGCTTGTAGATAGTTGTTTATACAACATGTTAATTGAAAATGTACATGCAGCAGCATTGCGTAAAGGGCTATGGTTTGAGGTCAATGTGTGTGTGCAAAATGAATTTCGGTGGCCTACAGCTTAATTAATTACCCAGCACTCTTTCTGCTCTGCCTCTGCCAGCTGTTAGCAGCTTCCGACTCTCTGTATGAGGATCTCCGTGCATTAATAACCATGCTACTTCACTCCCACTAGGCTCAGTGGCCGCTGGCGTAGGGGGATCTCCAAGAACGCACACATGCACGCACACACACACACAAACAAAGTGTAGAGTGGAGGGGAATTGTTTTGTTTTGCATGTTGGAGTCACACGAAAACAGCAATCCATCAACACAGTGTCAAACAGCCTCCACATTCAATGCGATCATCCTCTATTCACGTTTCGCCATTCTCCACAACAACAGCATGAGGATGAAGGAGGCTAGAAGAATATTATTTCTCCTAATCCTAATGAGATCTGATTTTGAAATAGAGTAAAGTGATAATCCTTTCAGTGAATGTATCATGCCTATGTCAGTGGTTCCCAACCTTTTCAGATCCGGGGACCACCAAATCACTGTCAAAAGATCTTGAGGACCACCAAATCACTGTCAAAAGATCTTGAGGACCACCAGAAAATATTTTGGTGGTCACATTTAGTTAATTGTAATGATAAAACGAATAATGTATTCAACTTTTACAGCGTTTCTCAATACAATCTCAAAGCGCTTTAAGCCAAATACAATTTTAGTTCAAAATAAAAAAAAGACATGCAACAAATAGTTCAATAGATGGATGATCATGCCATAGTGTTTGCATAGTCAACTTCCACACAGCTCTGACACACACACACACACACACACACACACACACACACACACACACACACACACACACACACACACACACACACACACACACACACACACACACACACACACACACACACACACACACACACACACATACACATACACATACACACACACACTTACCACACCAGACATGCTACCAGGGATCTTTTCACAGTCCCCACATCAAGAACAAATGCAAGAAAACATACAATATTATACTGTATAGAGCCATGATTGCATGGAACTCTCTTCCATCTCATATTGCTAAAGTGAACAGCAAACCTGGTTTCAATAAACAGATAAGGCAATAGCTCACAATACAATGGCTCTCTCCTATTTGACCGAGATATTTAGTGTGTATGTACTGAAATGTAGGCTGTGTGACATTTTAAATGTGAGTAGTTCTGTCCTTGAGCTGTTCTTGTCTATTAATGTTCTGTATTATATCATGTTTCATGTTTTATGTGGAACCCAGGAAGAGTAGATGGTGCTAATGGGGATCCTAATAAAAATGGCTTGAACAGTCAGCACCAGGTAGAAGGCCAGAGTAGAGCAGTGAAGGTAACAAATTAAAGGCCTATTATTATTTGAAACAATTTGAATTGTGAAAAGTAAAAAATGGTCAAATTGCTTAATACCATTCATACTCCCAACTGTTATTATCCACCTGCGGTACGTCCGCGGACCACCATTAGCCACAACATCCACATCCACCATTTTCTTAGAATATATGATAAGCTACAAAGCAGTATTAATGGTAATACCTTTCACTCCACCCTACCAGTTGATGGGATTTTGATGTGTGGCATTTCTTTCTGAGTAACATTAATTTATCATGATGCCGGCGTCAACTCTAATCAGTATTAAACTATTAGTGTTGTTAGTCTGCTGTACATCTCAGTGAGACAAGATCAGGACCCTTAGGTATCATCAAGGAAGACTCCCCCCCTGGATGCCGATGCCTATACCCCGGTTCATCATGCCCACACCCCGGTTCATCATGCCCACACCCCGGTTCATCATGTCCACACTCTGGTTCAACTCTGACCCTTGTCAATAAAGGAAACTCTTTGTCCAGTACACCGACAGTATATCTGCAGGATAAGTCTTTACCCTCCATTCTTAGTTATTTCAAATGCTCAACAGGGATATGCAATTCATTATCATGACTTAAAACTCATTAACTAGAAAAATAGCATCTTGAATTCCTAATTAGGTCCAAGGATGAGGCTTGGTATGATAAATAAGGAAGGTAATTAATACTGTGAGTATCAGGCTCTATTGCAGATTTCAGCTTCTTATGCCTCTTATACCTCCTTGGTGTGCCACAAATCACTTTACATATTTCAACCACCCATCCAATTACAGCAGGTTCAGAGCTGATGTTAAGCATGCCGATGCCGTAGTAGAGGGGTGATAGATAGAAATGACTGCTCTGTTGCAATAACGAGAACCCTATCATAGGATGAGGGATGGAGTTATGCTAGAGAGCATCAATTGGAGCAGCATCCTATTCTCTCACATTGGGACACTTGTGATAAGAAAGTACCTAATGGTACTTCATTGTATAGAAATGATGATTGGTATACTGCCCCTTCATTAATATGAACCAAACAGTCCACTGGTGGCAACAGGACTGGAGAGTAGGCTAGAAGTTAGATAAAACATGAAACAGTAGGCTGTACACGGCACCAACACCCACGTGGCCTAATTCCTAACGCACGATTAAGATAACTGAAAATGCTTGTTACCTAAGACATCTCTGCACAACACCAGCATATTAAATTAATCATTCACCATTTCCTTCAACTCCTTTTACCAGCACTGTCACCCTGCAAAACTTACGTAATCATTACTACCCAACCCAGGAGAGTACATGTCTTATTGTATGACAGGTTATTTAAGCATTCTATTATACAGTGCATTATCACACAGAGCACATGTTGCAGCAGAGTGCAGTAGCAGGGCAGCCAGACACATTAGTACCCAGCACCAGACCGCAGTGTCCGTCCATCCAGCCCTAAGAGGAAACGACGTCGCTACAGATCCAAGCTAAGCAGCTGTCCACTGAAGACTCTTTGAATAGCGCCAGCCAATCACTTACCTCCTTTCTTTCTTAACTTTCATTCTTTCTTTTTTTTCATTCTTTCTTTCTCCATGCAGACTCAAAGTCTGTCATCAGGGAAGGCTATCTATAGATATTAAATACCTGGAAACGTAGCAGGCAGAGAGAGCCAGGGCCAGATACATAGACAGGCAGACAAAGCTTTGACATTTAACAATGGAGTAAGGAAACTAGGGGCTCATGTTCCATGTTTCTTGTCCTACTTTACCAATGTCACCATTCACCAGATAATGCAAGTCTAAAGTGGCATGTATGTCTTTCATTGAATGTTTGCTACTGTAGTTTGTTGTCACGACCGACAGCACACAAATACAGTATATCCACAGCAAAACATAATCACCATGGGCAGTGTTTCACATAAGGGAAGACTGGGAATATGATTTCATACCCTTGATCAATACCAGTTTTACAACAGCCTCTGCCACCCTGTATGACAGCTGTGGAGACAGGCTTTGAGGATCAGATGCAAATGGGAGGAAAAAAACATTCCCTTTCTCTCTCTCTGGTCCCTCACTCACTGGTCCCTCTCTTCCATGCTGTTTTCATGCATCTCAAAACAGCAGCAGCAGCTCCCTCCTCTCAGTTTGCATTTCAATAAAGTATTGCCCATTCTAGGTGGCCTGTTGCATAGGACATATCTTTCACCCTCCTGTGTTAAAGTGACAGTGCTGCCAGCCATTTATTTCATACATTTCCTTGCTTATATTTGTCATGGGCCCTACTTTTTCAGAGTAGCAATTTATATTTTTCTTCAGCCATGTGTAAATTGTGCATGCTGTGAAAAAGTACTTGCTAAATCAAATCCAGAGGGGGAGAGGGGAGGATCATTCTTTCTGCTCTGGGAGGGTAGGTAAACACGGGTACGCACGCATGCACGCATGCACACATGCACACATGCACACATGCACATGCACACGCACACACACTTACTGGGACTTCTCAGTGCTTTTCAAAGCCATGTTATTTGCTCTAAGGAAACATTGATCTAACATTGAGCTGTTCATAACATTCAGTTACTCAGGGTTTTTTTTGTGCCATGACTCACACGATTCATCTAGATTTCATTTTGTCTATTGAATTTCAAAAGACAAAGTTATAATTGGCAAACATATCATGTTATCTTACGCTGTTCTTTTTTTGCAGAAACAAATTTCTCATGAGCGGCATATTTATCATAGAATTTATCATGCAATATTGTCTCCATGTCTCTCTGTTTTCCCCAAGCATTTGAGACCAGAATAACAACAGCACTGTAGGGACTTTACTGGAGGGAGAAACATAGTCCTTAAATTTGACACCATGCAGGCTTGTGTTTTGTGGCTCTCGCTGTCTTCCATCTGCATTAATTTGACATTCTCTAATCTGGTTGTCTCATTACCTCAGTAACAGGGCTGTGGTAGCCTGCTGGCATGGACCTCTATAGAGAATGAACCATAAGAGCTGCCTATTACGGGTCACCTTGAGCAAATCTTCTATTTAATGGTGACAGGCATGCTGCTTCCTTCCAAGCATGGGCTGTGGTTTTCCAGGACTCTTGGAGATCTGTCCTGCTGTTTCATTTAAGTTAGTTGTTATTTTTATAACATTTGAGCACACAAAAGAAGGACCTAGGTTGCAAATGTAATAATACAATTTAAGTGTAATATTTACTGAGAGCAGTTACTTTACTTTGTTATGACATCATCAATACCAATCATTCTTATTTCCTCCTCAAATTATGTAATAAAGGCAATAATTACATGATGTAACTTTTAGAAACATCTCTGAAGGCAGCTAAACATGGCATTGTTCTGAAGGAGTTGTCCTAGATTAGCAGATCACACACCAATGTCTATGCCTGAATGTGTGTGTGCGTAGATGCGTGAGAGCGTGGGAGAGAGCCATGTCACCTGAGCGTGTCCATGCGCGCATGCGTCTGTGTGTTGGTGTGTGTATGCTCATGCATGTGTGTCTCATGCATCTGTGTTTAAAAAAAAAAACGATTTGAAAGTATAAGGGGATATATCGAGGAACAAATGCCGTTGTCACGACTACGACGGTGCCAGTGCAATGAGTGGAGATGACTCAGGTGTTCAAAAGTTTGTATCAGACCGAGAGCCTACTGCTTTTAATGTAGTTCTGTAGGAGTTTTAGTTTAGAGGACGATATCTCTGTAGAAACAGCAGTTGCAGTGATGGTAAAAACAGCTTGATTGCCATAGCAACATCAGGGAAACTGGGCAGTAGGGAGTGGTGCTTCAAATACAGCAGTTCTGCAACATCTTTAATTGAGCCTCTCCTTCTCCTTAGTTGCAGGCCTCAACACGTTTAATATGGAAAGAGATTAACTGTATAGAAAGCTCTGGGTACAGGTCGTCTGGATACCGGACAGCCAATAAATTGCCAGATGCAAACAGATGATCATCTTTAGCGGTTCTTGAGGTTCTTGAGGGTTTGAACAAAAAAAATCTGTTTGCTGGTTGTGTGGTTGCAATATAAGCAGTCCCTTATCTCTGGTATATCTTGGCATTCATCATTCAAGACTAAGTTTAAATTGTGTGCAGTGTGCAGTGCAATGGACACAATGCACAATGTCTCAGGAAAGACTGTGTTGGCAATACTCAGTATAGAAAACAGTTGGACCAGGACCCACATACTATAGAGTAGAATTTAAAAAACACACAAGGACTTCAGAAGCCTTGGGGAGTCCCTCAAGTTAGATTTTATTTGATTTTATTTACCTTGAATATTGCAGCCCATTTGTTTAGGCCATTAGCCTGACAAAACCCGCTGAGTTCAACAATAAATAGTTGCTGAATTTATCCTCAAGCCAACGTGTATTTGATGTGTAATTTTCATTTTAAAAAGTGAATAAATAGCAGATAAATAAGTTTCTTCAGAAAGTATTCCCAAACCTTGACTTTCTCCACACTGTGTTGTGTTAGTCTGAATTTTAAAAGGATTCATTGAGATTGTTTGTGTCACTGGCCTACACACAATAACCCATAATGTTAAAGTGGAATTATGTTTTATTTTAATTTGACAAATGAATAAAGAAATGTAAGCTGAAATGTCTTGAGTCAGTAAGTAAGTATTCAACCCATTTGTTATGACAAGCCTAAATAAATTCAGAAGTAAATATTTCCTTTACAAGTCACTATAGTTGCATGGGATCACTCAGCAAATACATAGTGTATGCAAATAAAAGTGTTTAACATGATTTTTGAATGCCTCATCTCTGTACTATACACATGTAAGGTCCCTCAGTTGAGCAGTGAATTTCAAACACAGATTCAACCACTAAGAGGTTTTCCAATGCTTGCCAAAAAGGGCACCAAAAAGGGCACCTATTAGTAGATGGGTAAAAAAAGGTGACCGAAGTTATTAATTACACTTTGGATGGTGTATCAACACACCCAGTCACTACAAAGATACAGGCATCCTTCCAAACTAAGTTGCCGAAGAGGAAGCAAACCGCTCAGGGATTTCACCCATGAGGCCAATGGTGACTGTAAAACAGTTATAGAGTTTAATGGCTGTGATAGGAGAAAACTGAGGATGGATCAACAGCATTCTAGTTACTCCACAATACTAATTTACTTGACACAGAGAAAAGAAGGAAGCCTGTACAGAATAAAATATTCCAAGCATGCATCCTGTTTGCAAGACACTAAAGTAATACTACACAAAATGTGACAAAGTAATTCACTTTTTGTCCTGAATACAAAGTGTTAAGTTTGGGGCAAATACAACACATTACATACTTTCAAGCATAGTGGTGGCTGCATCATGTTATGGGTATGCTTGTAATCGTTAAGGACTGTGGAGTTTTTCAGGATAAAAAGAATTGGAGCAAAGCACAGGCAAACTTTTTGAGGAAAACTTGGTTCAGTCTGCATTCCACCAGACACTGGGAGATGAATTCACCTTTCAGCAGGACAATAACCTAAAATGCCAAATATACACAGGAGTTGCTTACCAAGAAGACAATGAATGTTCCTGAGTGGACAAGTTAGTTTTGACTTAAATAGGCTTGGAAATCTATGGGAAGACCTGAAAATGTTTGTCTAGCAATGATCAACAACCAATTTGACAGAGCTTGAAAAATTATGAAAATAATAATGGGCAAATGCTGCACAATCCTGGTGTGGAAAGCTCTTAGAGACTTACAAAGACTCACAGCTGTAATTGATGCCAAAGGTGTTTCTTCAAAGTATCGACTCAGGGGTGTGAATACTTGTGTAAATGAGATAATTCTGTACTTAATTTCTAAAAACGGTTTCATCCATTTTGAATTCAGGCTGTAACACAACAAAATGTGGGATAAGTCAAGGGGTGCGAATACTTTCTGAAAGCACTGTAGATAGTAGACTACAATGCATAATGAAACAATCCCTAGTAAGCTACTGTTTTGAGGGTGGACATATTGTGTTATTTGGAATTAATAGACTGGTTTTATGCACAACAACTTTCTATCCAAGCTATGAGAGAGAGTGAGGACAGCTCATGTCATGCAGGTTCAGGTAGCCTATATAGGACAGTAGTATATTCAAAACAATCTATTGGTAACTCATTACTGTTGCATCAAACATTTATTTTACTATCGGCAATGTTTTAATTTCCAACTTTAATTACCGAACAAGTAATTACATTATTGCCACCAGCCAGCAATCTTAAAATGACAGCATTGCAACACCGTGTATAGCTTTGTGAAATGTTAGGCTTAACATGACAAAATGAGGACCAAATAGGCTTAACAATAAAAAAATAAAAAATAAAATAGATTTTTTTAAATTTAACTAGGCAAGTCAGTTAAGAACAAATTCTTATTTACAATGACAGCCTACCCCAGACAAAAGCTGGCCCAATTGTGCGCCGCCCTATGGGATTCCCAATCACGGCCGGATGTGACACAGCCTGCATTTGAACCAGGGACTGCATCTTGCATTGAGATGCAGTGCCTTAGAGTGCTGCACCACACAGGAGCCCTTTAGTTAAAGCAAAGCTGGATATGCCCTAGCACCACAGAAAGCCTATCATCGATCCGATAAGAAATCAACCACAGAAACATATCGCATTTTCAGCACTATGGACAGCTATCGGTATTCTATACTTTGTGAGTGGCTGTCTGGCTGACACATTAGATTATTCATTTTTTATGGAGGGGGGGGGGGCATCTCCGACCTTGTAGGGTTCCACTGAAACTGCATTACGCCAGTGACACACACACACATACTCTCTGTGTTAATTATAGTAGACAGCAAGTCATGGCATGCTTATGGCATATAGTATTAGTGACATTTCTAGTGAGATGTAGCGACCATTTGCCTTTGAGAAATAGCAGCTTCATTACTGGTGAATAGTCAATTATTGGTCCCATATTGCCCCTGTTCACCTCCATTAGACACAGAGAATCTCAGAGCCACGCAATTGTGGAATATCAATGTTGTGAGTCATTGTCATGCATGTGTTGGCACTACAGTATGAACCTCTATATTAGGGGTAATAAATCATCATTCTTCATTTCCGCTGGGTTTCACTGGGTTTCAGCATGTGTTTGATTGTTTTGTGGACTCCCCAGAAACTGATATACTCCTCTGTTAGTCCTCAGAAAGTGATTTACCATAGACACCAGGTGTTGTGTGACCTGTCCAAATCATGGGTTCTTAAATTATTTAGTGTTCACACAAAGGTTTGTCTCTGCAGCCCCCATGACCCGGGGCTCCCAAACCCCTTTTACACTGGTTTGAAATGTTACAACCATCTCCCCTGAGTACCACAGAAAGTACATTGTCAAATGTCAGGACTGTACCTTATCTTTCCTCGAAATGCAGTGAAAAGGGTCAATGCCTCTAAAGAAAATAAAAAAGCGTCCCAGATCTATCGGGTGGCAGGTTGTGTGTTGGCACCTGTGTTGCTGACAAATCCAATGTTCAAAGTCCTGCAGCCAGGAGGAGGGCACTAGCAGAAACATGTCATGGCAACTAAAACAGTGCCATACTAGAAAAGCTCCTCCTGTTCCTGCCTGCCTTTACCACCAACCCCCTGGAACGACTGTCAGTCAACACAACGGCAGTAGAATCAATAAGCTAAGAGATCAGGAACTGGCTCGTGACATGCTTCACATAATGTGATATTTTTCTGCTTTTTGGAAAATACACAAACTCAACCTTCCATAGAATATCACAGCTTCTATTAGACCTATAGCTACATAAACACATGCATGCACACACTAGTTCTGACACCATTTGTCATATTGACTTTCTTCTCAGCCATTGATAATGGAGGAGGGGAATGGAAATACAGAAAATGATTATATCCTGGCATGGCTCCAGCAGCCGTCACCTGATGAGGCAGTATTCATCTCCAGCCATTATTATTATCCATAGGCAGCTTTTCTCCATCTCCCCTGATATATTCATGATGCAGAGATGTGGTCTTGGGGCATGCAGTGTGTGGCAGTCACAAACTGACTCCACGCCGACTGAGCTTAAAGAACGCTCATCAGTTTTACATTACTTTTGTTTGAAGCCACCGAATACACCTGCCCAGCTGGAAATAACCAAGCCTATTTGCATTTTTATTTGATTTTAATATATTCTTCAGCGGTAATGATTTCCAATTATAGAGTATATCCAGACTCAAACGTGTGTTCTCTCTGCTGCTCTCCTCTCAACAAGCAACGAACAAAGTGGATTCTGTTGAGTAGTGTGGTTTTAAATAGATCAAAGGATGAATCTGGGTCTTGTCTTATGCAATTAAGAAGATGCATTAAAGAGAACAAACCCCTGTGGGCTGTTGTTGTTTTAACTGATGCCCTATTGCTTCCACTGCTATATCAGGATCAACATTGTGCAAATATGCCCTGTTGTTATACAGTACACCGACCAGGCTCAGAGATATACTTTATGGTCTCTCCTCAACTTCTGCCAAAGGTTGTTGACTTTTTCTCAACCACTAGCCTTGAGTCACAAAAACGCCTCTGAGAATTGGGAAGCCAAAGTTTGTCATTTCTTTCCTCCCCCTCAATTAAACATCAATTACCATTGTTTAATTACTGTATTACAATTATTTCCACCAATTAAACCTCTAGGCTGTCTCTAACGTCACTTCCCGGCTTTGCTGCTATTATTTGCAGTCACTTCTCAGTCGATCCTAGACATTTCAGATATCTGATACAATGCACACTCTGAAAAACACAACGCTATGATGCATAAAGACAGTGGGTGGGTGAAGGATATCACAAATCCTAATACCCTTACTTATAATGGTAACATTTGGAAGCCTCTTAAACAGTCTTTGCATGTCTTATTGAAAATGTGAACGGAATTATTTTGCTAATGAGATAAGGTGTTGGAATGACTGAGCAAGTGAATCGGTAGGAGAGTAGTGTGTGGTCTCCTTTCATCCAAGGGTCAGGCGAGGTGGTGTTAGATAATCTTATCAGGCTCTACCATGATGTCTGAATTATAGCATGAAACCGACACCGACTCATCTCCAACCTGAATTTAAGCTCTTTTAAATGTTAATCTGGGTTTTGACTCTGAATATGGGTTTTACTTGAAATCTCATATCTTTGAAGACAAATCAAAATTTCTATCTAGTTGGTGAAAAGTCCGTTGGCTATATTTGACTAATCTTTGGATATTGCACAAGGTAAGATTATAGCACGAGTGTTATTCAACCCAGTCTCATGGGCTATATGTTCCATTGTATTACTTTCATCAGCAGGTGATATCCACTGCTGCTCTGCAATTACATTCTCTAGTCATAAAACATTTTTAAAACTTAATGACATATACATTTCTCAACAAACTTCTCCAAGTGGGAAAATGTTCATACTTGCCTCATTTTGAAAATACAAAGGAACATACATTCTCTCTACATACTCCTCCAAATGGGAAGCTTTACATTTCTCCTACCTGATTCACAAGAAACCTTCCTGGTTTCTGGTCAACAGACAGGCCTAATTGTTGGATGGGTCCTACTTGTTGTGTTGACAGTGTTAGGTGTAGGGGTAGACCGCTGAGGACAGCAGGTGGGGCCTCCAGATAGGGAGATGTCTGTCCTGTAGGCAGAGTAAGCCAGCCAGGCTGATAAAGAGGGACGGCGGGCAGGTGTCCTGTAGGCAAAGATAACCAACCTCCTGATAATTACATGAAGGGCCATTATTCAGACTGAGGGGGAGGGATGGCCCCTGAAGACATCCTGCTTATAGATATGTCTTTATCTACTGGCTCTCCATTATCATCATCATTCTGTCACACACACACCAGGGGCCTCACTCAGTCAAAGCACAACAGCCATTACTCTTGTTTATGATAAATCTGCTTGACATATTAATAGCTGTCACATGTAATAAACTTGTAATGTCTTGCATAAAGATATTCCATCTACTGTATGTTGATATTGTGATAAAAACCTAAAACATACACAGGTGGTGAAGCAATTTAACAGACCACCAACAATCCTACATATACAGCTACATAAATCATTGTTAATTGTGCTGACTTCGCTATCAAGTAAGCCAGGGGATCTTTCAGCTTCAGACCCAAATGAGAAATTGACCACTCTTCCGTGACCCAAATCCTCCTACAATGACCCCAATTGAAAATAAATAGTATGTGATTATAGATGTATCCTCCTAACTCGCAACCTATCTCTCACATGCCCAGAGCCCACTTTGGGATACAGGGATAGTTTAAGAAACCCTGGACTAAGCTCAGGAGTTATTCTGAAATGTTTTTTTTTCTTAGAGGGAGGAACATGTGAGGTGATTGCTGCTCACAGATGCTGTAATAAGAACAAGATTGAAGAGCGGTCCCAGACAGTCAAGTGTTCCTGTCTACCAGGGAAGGTGGCAGGGACTACCAGGAACAGACCCTCCTGTGTTGACGGTGAGTACCACCACTACCATCCCAATCCCCATTGGTATTACAGGCACAAGAGATGTGTTGGCACTATCACTGATTGGACTCACACAGGTGCTGCTAATAGAACCCATATTCAACAGTTCTCTAAAATATGTTTCTCCAGGGTTGCATAAAAGTAGTACAATATATCATCTGGAGTGTGTATGATGCTTCCGCCTTTCCCAATAGATCTGGAATAGCAAATATCACAGCAGGTGGCCAGTAGAAATAGAGAGCCCCATGCTCTATCCCTTTCGTCTGATTAGATGACTGTAGAAGTATGAACCTGAGAGAACGTATCGAAGAACATATACAATTCATCAATAGCAATCATTTCCTAGACCTAGAGAAGCTGCCATGGTTCTTTATTTATTATGCGTTTTGTTTTAAATAGTGTCAAGTCTAAGACAGGATGCCCAAGGAGTTGTTGTTATTGATTAATAGATGCACTATAACCTTGGTTCGACCAGCCTCCTGGCAACAAACCTTGGTAACCCTGTTTACCATAAGGAACAGGTCCAAGTGAGGTCCTCATGGGTGATGAATATGTATGACTGGAAAACCACTTAGACTACGACAGTAAAGAACACTGTTAGACCAGCTGGCTGCAGTGTTCATGGATATATTCAACCTCTCCCTGTCCCAGCCTGTGATCCCCACATGCTTCAAGATGTCCACCATTGTCTCTGTACCAAAGCAAACTAAAGTAACCTGCCTAATGACTATTGGCCTGTAGCGCTCACTTCTGTCATCATTAAATGCTTCGAGAGGCTGATCAAGGACCACACCAGCTCCACCTTACCTGACACCCTGGACCTACTCCAATTAGCATACTTCCCCAACAGATCCAAGGATGATGCAATCACCATTGCTCTACACACTGCCCTGTCCCATCTAGACAAGAGGAACACTTGACCGCCTGCGTCACCGCCTGGTACGGCAACTGCACCGCCCTCAACCAGAAGGCTCTACAGAGGGTAGTGCGGACAGCCCAATATATCACTGTGGGTAGAACATTTACACCAGGCGGTGACTGAGGAAGGCCCGAAAGATCGTCAAGGACTCCAGTCACCCAAGCCACGGACTGTTCCCTCAGTTACCATCTGGCAAGCTGTATCAGAGCATGAGGTCTCGAACCTACAGGCTCCGAGACAGCTAGTACCACCAGGCCATCAGACTGCTGAACAGTTAACTCTAGCTGTCTCCCTGCACAGACCTGAACAACGCTGTTGTTCAATTATATACTATTGATTCCACTGTGTGACCAAGTCACTACCCACTCTATATTTGTAAATACAGTGTTATACAGTCCATAACATTTTATTTGAATTAAAACACTCAAACCAAATATTTTCTGAACTTACTGGCCACATACAACACAACTACCTCATTTTGTACTGCGGAATTGCAGTGATGCTTTATGAATTGTATGTATTGGGTTTTTGACTGATGAGGCACAATTTGACCATCTCTAGTAAAGATCCAACAGAAGCCAATATTAGCCTATATGCCTCCCTATATATTCTTCCTGTGCTGTACAGCGAGCATTACTTCTCACCTGCTTGTATGCTTCTTTAGATTCTGACCATTAGATGATGTTGCCATAATTACTGAGCAGAGTAGACAGAGTGAGGGAATTTCAGGTCTATTCTGTCTGTCAAGACTGACAGGGTATTTTCTTCTGTCAAACATCTGAGATTTGCTGGACATTTAACCTGTATTTAAGGCAATTTTCTTTTCCCAGAGCAAGAATATGGCCTGCATTAGAGTCACAGCTATGCCTCCTCCTACACATGTCTAGACGTCTGTCTTTCTCTTTGATTTATAACGCGTGTAAGAAATGCAATGATATACAATTCTTTCAATAATTCACATAGGGTAGTTTCAGTGCATATTTTGTTTTGTAAGTACTGGTACAAGGATTCCGATTTGAATTTTGATCGATTATTACACCATACAGGTAAGGATGTTACAGATCTAAGACAAGGGAGAGTTGACAGTTACTTTGATATTTGTCAGACAGATTCCCACAATTTAGATGTGTGTGTCTGTCATGTGATGAACAAAGCAACAGACCCTCTAGTCACCAATCCATCTCCAAGTCATGCACTGCTATCACATATAGCCGTTCCACTGGGTAAGACGTACTCAGGTCACCTTATCCATTTGTTGCCTGCAGCATCCATAGTGATTGGGAAGTGGTGGTGCGAGATGGAGCCCTGCCTGGAGGGAGAGGAGTGCAAGACGCTGCCTGACAACTCAGGCTGGATGTGTTACGCTGGGAACAAGATCAAAACCACCCGGGTAAGATAGCCTCTCGTTACCATTTGAAACAGAGACATACTGAAGGAGGGAGAGTTACTGTCATGAGGAACAATACAGACTTTACATTTAAAGACAAAGGCACAAGGTATTGACTGAAGTATATATCTATACTACCTTTTACTGGTTAGGGCCTGTAAGTAAGCATTTCACTGTAAGGCATTTCACTGTACACTTTGATTTGTTTTACTAATGTCTCCTTTCTTTTTTAGAACACCCAACAGTCTGCAAGCGAAGAATACCTCGAACTTTAGACGGACCAACTGCAGAGGTCAGCTTTGACATGTTCCATGGAGCTGTTACTGTATACCATCTTATCATAAAGCCTCTAATAAACAAGATTAACATTATAGCTGCACTGCAATATATCACAATATCTTAGTGCTCTCCCTTTTGTTTGTTTCAGATCAATCCAAGGACCCAACAAAGACATTCTGTTTGCTTTCCTGGATGTGTGAATTCTCAAAAGAAACTGCTGCTCAAGGGTATTGGGAATGATGCAGTTCAAGGATACCAATGGGGGACCTTATTGAATTCTGAATTTTGTTATTTGAGGAAACACTGCTTTTGGATGTACAGCACATCTGTTGTCAGACAACTCAGACAGACTCTGCGAGATGGGCAGACATTTCTGGGTTACCTTTAGCAAGTACTTGCAGTGGGGAGTCAGGATTCTGTATATACCATGTTTCAGTGTCTTCATGTTAACAAGAACATTGTCTACAGTATGATGGTGGTGAGATGTAAATGATTCCAAACCCTGATCTGTTCTGTTCTTGTCCATGTGTTCTAGGTTTCAGACCACAGCCAAAAGTCTAATATTTCTCAGACATTCAATAACCTATAGGTTTTACATCACGTGAGGATGCAACTGTACATTGGTTGTTAAAAGGAATAATTTGACCAATATAACAACACATATTTCTGTTATGGAAAAAAACGTTTTTGTATTTGAATGCATTCAGTCAACTCAGTTGCTTCGTCATCCCTCTTAGAAATAACAACACTTATAGTCCAGTTATCCTTCAAAAGGTTGATCGCTCACCAAAAATACAGTATGCTTGTTTTGTTTTTTACTCCTTTAGATGCCTTATGTGTGTCTTCTTCAACAACATATTAAAAGTCTACCATTGCTCTGTGCGTAAATATTGAATTAAAGTATGTTGTGTTATGTAATTAAATATATATTTTGTACTGGCTGCACAGAGCCATTTACCTCTAAAATTGAAGTATCGACCAATCAGCCTATCCTACTAAGTGATGAAATCTGGATAATAATTGCCTCTATAGCGCACAGATGTCAGAAAGCACAACGATCACAATCAACTAGCTTGCTAACTGGGTTAAGTAAGTAGAGGAAAACACATGAACAGAATATCAATGTTAAATTTGTACATGTATCTTTGTAATGGGTACTAGACCAGTTGTTCCACTAAAACAACACAACACAACTCCAGCTCTCTTCCCTGACATAATTCTAACCTAACAAATAGGTTTTTTTGGTATCCTGCTCTCCTTGTAAATAAGAAATGAGCTTGTTTAGGACTAATAAGGACAGTCAATGAAAAACACATTTTCTCTGAAGTCTTCCACTTAACAAAGAATGCTCAACGGAGCATGAAGCAGATTATACAAAGACTATTACAATGCGTCAGGGAACCAAGCAGCCAGTGGGCAAATTTGATTTAAATCCACCAGACACCCTGAGTGTTGCTCTCTGGCACATGTTTTCTGAAATCTTCATATGTGTGGATCAAACACATCGTACAAACACACACTGAAATCACATCACACCAACGACAGGAAGGCTAGAGACAACACAATGCAATATGCAAGTAAAGGCACTGTATCCTAACTGTATTCTAGAAAGTCTTATATGGGCTCGTATCCACAAAGCATCTCAAAGTAGGAGTGCTGATCTAAGATCAGTTTAGCCTTTTAGATCATAATGAATAAGATTATATGGACGCTTTGTGGATACCGTTTCTTAAAGAGGATTCCAAACTGAACAATAGGTTGTTATCAGTATCACAATAAGCTGCAGAGCGTTCGATTTGCCTGCTGAGGGACAAGGAGTCCCTTCTTTTCATCATAGGCCTACCTAGCGAAGTTTGCTAAGATGATCACCTTTTCAACATTGTTTTTAGGAGTGTTTAATAACGATTGCTGCTGACTGGCGTGTTGGGCTACATTGATTGGTTGATCACGTCATTTGGATAGCAAGCTAATAACTAGCCCAAAGGTCAGCAGATGTTGATATTGATATGGTATTGATGGTTTCATCTTACTGTCCAAACACATTGTATGTAGGTGGCAATGCATTCATGTCTCTCGTGGAACAGTTCGTACCCAAAACATTGTCCATTCAGGCTGCAAAGGCATTTTCCACCACCATGCTAGTGGCTTAGAATGCGTTTGGACGGTAAAGATGGAAACGACTCAATATCGCCATCTGCCAGCCTTTGGGCTAGCTAATAACAGATTACGTCAATATGGCTAGTTAACTAGCTAACTTTCAGGGGATAAACTAGATGGCTATATCCAAATATTGTTTGATTTGCTTGCCATCTATAGTGGCGGTGACAGTAGTCTGACTGACAACTTTACCAGGATGAGGACTTGCCATTATCAAGCTCTTTCCAAAAGCCTAATCTCTGATGGAGCAAGCTAAATGACACATGTTGTTTGCTTAGCTAGCTAGCTATTTGCCAAATGAAAAGGCTACCCTCATGTGTCTGAAAATGCATGATCACTTGATGTTTAGTGATCATGAAAAGCATGCTGTTACTTGCTATATAACTCTGATGATAGAGCTAAATGTGGAATAATCGGAAATGTGTAGTTCTTACTATACTCTTCCAGAGGTGATGATATCAAAAGCAAATAATTCTAACATTTAATTAACGATCCCTTGAAAACGGCACATAGCTGTCAATGGTTTTAGTGGAGCTGGTCATCTCAAAATCGAATGATGTGCACTGTATTGTGACATTTGATTGATAACGACCGATTGATAAACTGGCAGTGTGCACACTACCTGTGTAAGGACACAGCCTAAGAGAGCAAAATAATGACTTAACCACTGTTTAATGGACTATGTACTTCCTTTAAAGGCTCCCTTTACAATCATGCTGCAGATGAAATGATTAAGCACAGAGGACACCAGCTGGTGAGACTGGGCTACTGGGATTCTGGGGAAAAGATAAATGAGAGAGGTGAACGGTAGTTGAAGGTGAAACCACGGTATGCAGCATTTTGCCTCATGGAGGGAATCAAGTTTAATTGTCACATGCACAAGTACAGTGAAATGCCTTTCTTGCAAGCTCTAAACCCAACAATGCAGTGATCAATATCAATGTAGTACAAAAAAATAGCATAAGGTAGAACAAAAACACACAATAAATAATAATAATAAAATGAGAAAGTAAGAATATACAGGGTCAGTTCCAATACAACATTTACAATGTGCAGGGATACTGGAGTGAGGAGAGTAGGAAGGGGAGGGTCATCCTCCTCAGAGAATTTCCCAAAAATGTAAATAGTGAAACATTTAAAAAGTTATCCTTTTTAGATATAACAATACTAAATATTTTCACGTCACCAAATAATTGATTAAAACACACTGTTTGCAATGAAGGTCTCCAGTAGCCTCAACAGCCCGGCTAGCAATGAGGAATCGGCCCAGAAGCAGCCCTCTTCCGGGGGGCCGGAACTGATTGAATCGGCCCGGAATCGGGTGTCGGACTCGGCCCAGAATCAAAATGAATGACTGCCCAGAATCGGCCCAAGTACCGTCTACCAGAATTACAATTATACATACAAATTATACCCATCCACAAAAAAGCATTTTGTCTCAGAGGGAACACCATACACCTGGTGACCGTGTCAGCGCGTATGCACCTAGCCCACCACAGGAGTCGCTACAGCGCAATGGGACAAGGATATCCCGGCCAGCCAAACCCACCCCTAACTCGGACGACGCTGGGTGTCGCATCATTGGTCTCCCGGTCACGGCCGGAACGGGTCTCGAACCAGCATCTGTAGACACGCAGTTTGCACTGCGATGCAGTGTCTTAGACCTCTGAGCCACTCGGGAAGTTCCAGCCACAAAGTTTTTTATGCTTATCAATTGCCTTGCACAAAGTAGCAAAATACAAAAAGGACTCTTAAAGAATTTAATTTAAATGTTAATTGTATTTTTTGATCACAGAAACAAACAATGAGGAAAATATTGGAAAAAAAAGAAATAATGAAATGTGTAATAATCTGCCAGAGAGTTGCCCCAATCGGCCCGAGCTCCAAGTAATATATATAATATATATTGTAATATATACATTTGGGTCAGATAACTCACACCGGAATCAGCCCAAGCTCAATCCCTGCATTCCTAGCCATAAGTAATACTGCCGAAGGCGGCCCAGACTCGGGCCACATGACGTCAGCCGAGTCTGACTCTCAGCCGAGTACCCCGACTCTCAGCTGGACTCGGCCCAGATCCACTGTGCTAGCTCGAATCACTCTGTAGGGTAGCACCATGGTGTAGCCAGAGGAGAGCTAGCTTCTGTCCTCCTCTGGGTACATGGACTTCAATACAAAACCTAGCAGACATATGGTTCTCACCCCCTTCCATAGACTTACACAATAATTATGACAACTTCAGGAGGACATCCTCCAACCTATCAGAGCTCTTGCAGCATGAACTGACATATTGTTCACCCAATCGAAGAATCAGAGAATGAATCTAGCATAAGCTATAGTGGAGCTAGCTAGCACTGTAGTACATAAAATGTGTTGAGTAGTTGACTCAAACAGAGAGAAAGACAATAGTTGAATGGTTTTGAACAAATTCATTTCTTCCAAAATGAAGGCGAAGCAAGAAAGAGAGAGCGAAAGTTAGCCATATTTGGTTGTATTTTTTAAACTTTCACTTTCGCTTAGCAAGAAAATTCGGCTAGCTAGTTTAACCTACTCAAACACCTGGCTCAAACAGAGAGGGATGCTATGTTACCTAGCTGGCTATGGCTATTCAACACTGGAACTCTTCCAAGTCAAGGTAAGCTTTTGGTTTTATTAATTTATTGCTACCGTGGCCCGCCGGGGACTGCATTCTGTCTGTACACTGTAACTGCTAAACTGCATTCTGTCTGTACTGTACTGCATAAATGTAGCGGATTTACTAACGCTTTAGTTCTAGTACTGCCGTTCTCGTTAACTATGACTTGACAACGATGTAGGCTGTGTGTAGTAGTTAGCGGTCATGATACGAAGGTTTGGCTTGGAAAGGTTTTTTCACCCTTTTCACTGATGTCCACAAGGAAAAGGTGAGAGGAGGAGAATATTTGTGAGAAGTAATTACATATACAACAAGCAAAGTGATCATGCTGTTTATGTGGCTGCTATGAAAGTGAACTGTGTTTGCGTGTGATATGGGTGGATTCCTTCCACCGATTAGGTTGAAAAATGTTTCTCAAACGGAACGAAATGGGGATAAACATACCTGAATTTGCCCAATAGAAACTGTAATTTGCAAATGTTGGACTAATGATTACACCCTAGATCAGTTAGATGCAGGCAAGTGTGTGCAAGGCAATATTGAATGTGTAACTGTCTGTCACCTTCATTACTCAAAATTCTCCCGACCTGTGCACCTACGTTGTAAACTTTCATTTGCAGGCTAGGTTGTAGCAACCTCGTGATGGATACAGGGAAAATTAGAGTATCATGTAGTATCCTTACCCTATCAATGTTACATTGAGCTGGGTGAATGGAATATGAATGACAGTCATCCTATATGCTGAAATAGAAATAAGGCCATGCTGATAAAAATAAAATAATTATCTTCCCTCATCTTAAACGGCACCAACCACCACTGAGAGGTAGATATGTATAGGGGTTAGGTGACTAAGCATCAGGATGTATGATAAACAGAGTAGCCGCAGCGTAAATTAAGATTGTATGTGAGTGTGTGAGCGTGTGTGCAGAGTCAGTATAAATGTTTGTGCATGTCATTTGTGTTTTAGAGTGTCAGTGTGTAAAGTCCTGTGAGTGTGCATAGAGACAATGCACAAATAAAATAATTACGAGGGTCAACTCAGATATTCCGTGTAGCCATTTTGTTAGCTATTTAGCAGTCTTATGGCTTGGGGATAGAAGCTATTTCAGGCGCCTGTTGGTGTCAGACTTGATGCACTGGTACCGCTTGCCATAGAGAATCAGAAAGAACAGTCTATGGCTTGGGTGGCTGGACTCTTTAACAATTTTCTGGGCCTTCCTTTCACACACCTAATATAGAGTTTCTGGATGGTAGGGAGCTTGGCCCCATTGATGTACAGGGCTGTCCTCACTACCCTCTGTAGCGCCATGCGATCGAGAGCGGTGCTGTTGCCATACCAAGCAGTGATGCAGCCAGTCAAGATGCTCTCAGTGTTGCAGCTGTAAGACTTTAGGATTTGAGGGCCCATGCCAAACTTTATAACCTCTTGAGGGGGAAGAGGCGCTGTTGTGCATTCTTCATGACTGTGTGTGTGTGGCCCATTTTAAGTCCTAATGATTTGGACCCCGAGGGACTTGAATCTCTCGACCTGCTCCACTGAAGTCCTGTCAATATGGATGGGGGCGTGCTCACCCCGTTTCCTGCAGTCCACATTCAGCTCCTTGGTCTTGCTGACTTTGAGAGAGAGGTTGTGGTCCCGGCACTACACTACCAGGTCACTGACCTCCTCCATGTAGGTTGTCTCATCGTCTCCTGTAATCAGGCCTACCACCGTCGTGTCGTCAACAAACTTGAGGATGGTGGTGGAGTCATGTGTGGCCACGCAGTCGTGGGTGAACAGGGAGTACAGGAGGGGACTAGCGTGGAGTGCAGTTGAGATTGCGTCATCTATGGATCTGTTGGGGCGGTATGCAAATTGGAGTGGGTCTATGTTGTCTGGGATGATGGAGTTGATGTGTGCCATAACCAGCCTTTCAAAGCACTTCATGATTATAGCTGTGAGTGCTACAGGGTGGTAATCATTGTGGCATAAAGCCTTAGAATTCTTGGGAACAGGAAGGATGTTAGTCATCTTAAAACATGTGGGGATTACAGACTGGGACAAGGAGAGAAGGATAATTACTGTGAACAAGACTGCCAGCTGATCTGCGCATGCTCAGCTAAATTGGTGCGCAGATCAGCTCAATTGAAGTACTCTGAAAAGTCCTCATCTTCAATTATCTGTGGATGAGTTGTTGAAACTGAGGTCCTGACTCTCAGTGGTCATTCAAAATTGTGTGACCAGAATATGGGTGTTAATCCTGGTGCTCTGGCCGAGCGACATTCTCAATACGGCTGCTTATCCTACCAATAGCTACTCAATCTCAGCTTCCAATTGTCTCATTCAGTCACTCTCCTCTCCCACTTCCCCGGAACCTGACATTCAGCCATATTCTGTTTCTAACTAAAGTTGATTTGTTTGGTCCTCCTTTACACTACCAAACACTGTGGCACTATTGATAATTTAATGTCAGCTAAGTGCAGGAGTTTCTGAAGTAGCACCAGCACCATAAAATCAGACATTCTTAAGTCACGCTCTGGGCCTCTCCCAAGGGGCCTGATTTCTCACATTTGGGTGCAGAACCGTGACAAATACGTGACAACTGACGTTGATCCGCCTTGACTTTCTGTCAGGACGTGATTGAGGCATCATGGGACAACAGTGCAATCTGGACTCAGGGGGAGACGTAACATAGTAACTGTAAATCTGTCTCCTCCATTTAGTATGATATGTTGTGTTTTGTATGGATTGTATGAATTTGTGCATATCCATCATCCATTTTGTATGATATGTTACGAATTACAATTCGTATGATATGTTACGAATTGTAATTCGTTCAATATGCTACGAATTTGCAGTGCGTATGATATGTTATGAATTCCAATTTGCTGTGGCTAATGTTAACTAGGTGGCTAACGTTCGCTAGGCTAGGGGGTTAAATGATTAAGGTTAGGGTTAAGGGAAGAGTTAGCAAACATGCAAAGTAGCCAATTAGCTAAAATACTAAAGTTGTCCGTGATGACATTCAAACACGCAGCATTTGGTTTGCTAGACATTCGCGTTATACTTTAACCCATCCTCCCGAACAACCACCCTCCTTTTGATTTTGCCTCAAGTAACTTTCTGTCTTATGTAAACATACCAAACGTAACATCACATACTAACTCGAGTGTCCCGGATTTACATTTTCTATGTTACGTCTTGTCTCTGAGACCAGGCTGAACATTGAGGTACCTATGGGACCCCTTTCCTGCTGGATCCCCATGGAATACTTTAGATATGAACATATTCAAACGGGGTGACACTAACAGTATATTCATGCTCAATGTGGTACTTTAGATCTGCAGCAACCCATTTACACATTTTCAAAGTCAGTCAGTATCAATATCATGATGGGTGGTGTCAGGTATGAAGTCAATGATTGTATCAAGAGGGAGTTAATGAACCTCTAAAGTGAATGCCACTACTTCAGAAATCATTACATTTAAGTGAATGTCTAATGTACAGTAGCTTATGTGGACAACTGGCAAAAAACAATGCATGGCCACATACAGACTGTACATAGATAGTAGAGTAAATCAAATTGCTCTAGTGTTTGCCATTCTCTCCAAGTACAACAGGCAGCAGCTAGCCACCAATATATTACCAAGTCTAATCACATCCTCGCAAACCAGGCACTGTCTCCTTGTTTCCCTGTGGGATGCTGGGATTTCAAAGTCAAGATAACGTGGACCAAACTGGATTCTAATTAAAGTTGACATCAGGTTCCTCTCCCGGCTCCTCCAGCTTTCATCTAAATCATTCATGCTGAGAAGGCCGGGGCCGCCACGCCATTTGGGCTCTATCAATGATTAAAGACTTGATCAAGCAAACAAAAACAATAACACATTCAACAGTACCAGATTTGTGGGATTTAAAAGCCCCTAGATTGTCATCTTTAAAACATTTACTGACATCATATGAGTCATGTATGAATCCTACGAATAGTATACCAGTTGATGTTAACTCATAGCATTATTCACTCAACATATTATCATTAAGCATTTGTGTAACAATTGTTGCTGTATGTCATCATGTCATGACGTCAACTTGGCAGTAATCTAATGCACTGATTAATTCCTATGAATTATACATATAGCATGTTTGATAATAACATACTTATACAGTATACAGATTAGAATGAAGGTCAGGGAAAGTGATATTTCACTTTACAATCAGAATACAATCATTATATTTTGTGAAAGTGCTACAGTGATAAATCTACAGGGTTACGCCTTGTGAAGTATATATTTTTGCAAAAACATACCAGACTGACGCTTATTAATAATATAATGTTGACAGGGTAGTGTTTTCAGTGGTGACCTGCTGTGAACCCGCAGCCTGGAACCTGATATTCTTTGACATGTGTTGAAACTGACACTGACAATGTGTTATGTGTTGGGGGCCTGTCTCTCAGTGACCTTGGACACTCAGTGTACCTTACATAAACATTACCCAGCTGATGTTCAGGAAGCAATAATGTTTAAATGTACAGATTTTCCCTTGTAAAGGACCCATCACAATGCAAAGGTGAATTCAATAATTGTTGACTTGTAAAATGCCTGTTTTAAAATATTTTACAAAATGAATGAAATCTGTGAGAAGGGGTGAGAATATTGTGGTAACACTGGGGCATACAAAGCTACAATAGTTACACAGTGAATAAGGACATTGTGTATAATGCTAGAACAACATGGTAGAATGTGAAATGTAACCACATTGCCTTGTACTGTCTGGGTGACATGAAATAGGCAGTGTCGGAGCCTTTTTGTGCTCTCCCTCCCGATCTGTTGTGTCTTGCTGTGGGTTATTTTCTTGTCTCTGCTGTGAGCTCACCATGTTGACTTTAATAGAGTGTGACAGTAAATTACAATTACCCATATGCAAGATACTTTCAAAATAGTCCATGAAATTAGGCTGCCCTGATATGACAATTGTTTTATAAATCATAGATACATATTCAATCATTTAATTTACATATTAAATCATGTTTACTGCAAAAATGTTCATACATACTATATTATATAATTAGCATCAGACACAGCATGATGAAAACAGGGAGAGACTGCATACTGTGGTTTCATGTACTTGATAAGAAGTAGCTACAGTACACAGTAAGCATCTATCTGCCTGTGCATACAGCTATGAGACGTAAAACTACTGTACATGCACTATGAATTAATTATACACAGACAGATTAACTAACATTAATGTTAGTCTGATTAATATTATATTCATTCAAATATAATTGTTAAACTCTCTAATTATGTTAAATGTAAATCCAATTCTAGACGTCATGCAGAAGACAAGACAAATGGAACAAATCTTTGAGCCATGACCAAATTGCAGGGTGATTTTAATTCTTGCCTCACCAGGCAAAACACGCACACAGATACACACACACACACACACACACACACACACACACACACACACACACACACACACACACACACACACACACACACACACACACACACACACACACACACACACACACACACACACACACACACAGTGCAATAATGGTCATATTTATCATATTCACACTTTATTAATTAGCTGTGTCATCTCTGGGTTATTAGGAGACGGTTATGATGAATACATTTGGAACAGAAATAATTGTGAACTGTTAATGTTGAGTAGGGGAGAGTGGGGTACGTTGAGCCACCCTTGTTTCTAGTAAACGCAAAATACGCAAAATGAATCATTTGACCAATGATTAATTTAATGGAGTCCGTAAAGGAAGAAACCACATGGAAAAGTGCTAAGCAAGTTTCAGAAGGTCCAGAAAGCAGATTTTAAACAAGTCAAATGAATTTATTGTGTTTCAGGTTTCGTCATGTTTGGATCTAAACCAAACTACTAGATATTTTAAGAATGTTGAATACTTCAGTTGGGGTCTCAATATGAGGTCCTAAACCTAGCATGAAAGTGCATCCTTGTAGCTGTGTGGGCTAATATAGTCAACATGTTTGCCTTGGGGTACGTTTACAAATGAAAGTGTTTTCTTCCCAGGCATAGTGCAAGGCATTATCACTGGGATATGAGATAACAACAAGACCTGGCCTATGCTAAACGTGTTTATAAAAAAGTACAAAGGGTTTGTTAGGCGTTAAGCCTGTGTTAAAAGATACTTAAAATTATTAAAATACAAAAGAAGTGATTGTGATTTTGTTGAATTGTGTTTGGGAAATAAAGATAGACATGGTTCTAAAAAGGTAGTGGTAATATTTCATTCATTCAGGTGGCTTAACTTACCCTGTCCCGCGGCTCAACTTAATTTACCCTGTCCCGCGACTCAACTTAATTTACCCTGTCCCACGGCTCAACTAACTTACCCTGTCCCACGGCTCAACTAACTTACCCTGTCCCACGGCTCAACTAACTTACCCTGTCCCACGGCTCAACTAACTTACCCTGTCCCACGGCTCAACTTAACTTACCCTGTCCCGCGGCTCAACTTAACTTACCCTGTCCCGCGGCTCAACTTAATTTACCCTGTCCCGCGGCTCAACTTAACTTACCCTGTCCCGCGGCTCAACTTAACTTACCCTGTCCCGCGGCTCAACTTAACTTACCCTGTCCCGCGGCTCAACTTAATTTACCCTGTCCCGCGGCTCAACTTAACTTACCCTGTCCCGCGGCTCAACTTAACTTACCCTGTCCCGCGGCTCAACTTAACTTACCCTGTCCCGCAGCTCAACTTAACTTACCCTGTCCAGCGGCTCAACTTAACTTACCCTGTCCCGCGGCTCAACTTTACTTACCCTGTCCCACGGCTCAACTTAATTTACCCTGTCCCGCGGCTCAACTTTACTTACCCTGTCCCGCAGCTCAACTTAATTTACCCTGTCCCGCGGCTCAACTTAACTTACCCTGTCCCACGGCTCAACTTAATTTACCCTGTCCCGCGGCTCAACTTAATTCACCCTGTCCCGGAGCTCAACTTAATTTACCCTGTCCCGGAGCTCAACTTAACTTACCCTGTCCCACGGCTCAACTTAATTCACCCTGTCCCGGAGCTCAACTTAATTTACCCTGTCCCGGAGCTCAACTTAATTTACCCTGTCCCGGAGCTCAACTTAACTACCCTGTCCCACGGCTCAACTTAATTCACCCTGTCCCGGAGCTCAACTTAAACCATAAACGGGGTAAGTTATGCCAAGAGAACACTTTCTTGGAACAAGCTATGTTTTCAAAACGGTAATGTTTACATTAATTTGGATTATTTCCAGGGAAACACAACATCCTGAAATATATGTAGATATCTTAGAAATAATACTATATTTCCCTTGACGAGGTGATGCTGAATGTAAAAACAAATCTCAATTTACCCCTCTCCCCAAAATCTCTGTAGGTTAGGTTAGACATCATATACACTAGCATGAATGATTCTGTCACAAACATGACATTACATATGACCATTTGTGACAGTTAAGAAGATGTAAATGCCAAATAATTTTACAAGGTAATGATTTGTGCAGTGGTGAGCAAACAAGCAGGCTGACGTTTATTGTCATGAATCTTGCCCTGTAGTCAGAACTGAGAGATTTCCACTAGATGGGCCGGCCACAAAATCAAATTGTCGATATCGTAAGAATTCATGAAAACTAAAATATGCTTTTTTAAATTTTAATTTAAGGTTAGGGTTAGGCATTACGGTAGGCAGTGTGGTTAAGGTTAGGGCTAAGGTTATGTTTAAAAACAGGTTTTCTGACTTTGTGGCTGTGTCGGCTAGTGACCACTTTGCAGAGTCACCTCCAGGGCAACAATCCTTACAATAAATGCCAACCTGTGAACAAACAACTCTTTGTGTTGAGTTTTACTCATAAATGGCTGTCTGTCATGTTCTGATGGGTTGTCATGATGTGATGTTGCTTTAGGAAGAAATTGGTTTACTGTATCATTGAAGCGCTGTATCATCAAAACAACTCGACAACGTAGTGGTAAAATGTAAAAACTTCGCTCCTGAATTCTGAAATTACTTTAAGAATGAACAAAAGAATGACAATTATTATGAGTATACGCAGATGTACAAAAGTGTTGAGAAGACAGAAAGTAAGAATGGTAAATTACATTAGAATGACTGTTCTATTTTGCTTGTAGACACAATTTGCTTGAAGGCACAGACATTTCTGCACCATTTCACATCATTGCTATTACAGAGGTCCTCTCCATGGGAGACGGGAGTTGGAAAGACAAACTAAAGCGTGATGTAAATACTCTCGGCAGTGAAGAAGCTTCTTTCCTCCCTCCTCCTCTCCTCGTGATTTGCATTTCAAACAGCCGTTGTTTTGCATCTGTCTATTTGCATGCCATCGCATCCTTGCAGGTGGTGGCTTGTCTAACTGGGTGAGATGAAAAGCTCTCTGTGCACATGTGTGTGTGTGTGTGTGTGTGTGTGTGTGTGTGTGTGTGTGTGTGTGTGTGTGTGTGTGTGTGTGTGTGTGTGTGTGTGTGTGTGTGTGTGTGTGTGTGTGTGTGTGTGTGTGTGTGGCTGAATCTCTACACATATTGTATCAATAAGAATTCCCAAATCGAAGGCGCTTCCACTTGTCACTAGCAGGGCACATTGCTTAATGGGACAGTCTAGGCAAGAGTCTCTCTCCATAAAGCCATTGGTCCAAGTTCACAGTCTATTTATTGAAACATTGTCCAGTTGTGTCTCTGCGTGTGGCTCATCCAAAACTTAGCCTGAATGCATACAGCAATTCCCAGCTCAGCATTTATCTGTCACAGAAAGACAGAACACAATATGGAATCCCATTGAAAGACTTGCCAAGCTATATTTTTTATCTGCCTGTTAGTCTCAGGTAGGAGCTGGCTGCCATGGCTAAACCCATCTCTGTCTCTCAGAGGACACAGTCAGGGAAGTAAGGATGAGTACTGTATGACATAGGCGTTCCTCTTGAGTTCACATCAGTCACTCTACTCATTTGATAGGGCTGCTCATTTGCTATTGTATTCCTCATTATATTCTGGGGACTGAAGCAGATCTTCACTTTTTTTCAAAGCAAAAAATGTGTGTGATTGGCAACTGGCCAGGCCGTGGCACGTTCAGGGTCTCAGTCGACTGGCTGAGGTGGGGTTTTTTGCTACCGCGCCACCTGAAAAAGGAAAAAGAAGAAGAAATACAGGAACTTCCAAAAGGTCCATTAAATGCTGGGTCACCCTGAACCAAGACTTCTTTCCTGGGCATCATTATTTCTGCTGCAGCTAGCCTAATCCATATCTCAGACATATTTTATGTAGTTGACATGAAAATGGAAGCAAATAGTTTATTCCTCAGCAGATGTTAGATGGGTGTAATATACCTGTCCAGAAAGCTTCATGTTGGACTGTTTGTTGTCAGTTTTTATTAATCAATGAATGTATGCAGCACATGTTCAGCTGATTTTCTATTCTCTTTGAGTTGACTCTCATTAGATATTTCCCTATTGCATATCAATTTGAAGCTGATAAAAGCCAAGACATATCACAGATTTGCACATTCCTCAAGTCTGTAGTTTGTCCACAGGCATTTAAGGCTGTCAGATTGAATTACATCCCATTAAGATATCTGTATCAGATGGTTTACATGTATAAAACAGTCTCATTTCATGTTTTTCTTTTGGTCCCATCTTCCACAGGATTACCAAATGAGGCTTGCTTAGCCCTCTGTGGCTGATTGGGAGCAGCAGTGTTGATTCTGCCTATGGGAGCAGTAATTGTGACTGATTGTGGGATATTTTATCATCAAAGCAAGGCTTATTGCAAGTACTGTAATCGCATGTGATGATTCCGCATAAACACTGTCGTTCAATTTTTGCATTAACTAGATGTGCAAACATGGGGGGGGTAGAGAGAGAACAGGAGAGAGAAAACAGGAGAGAGAGAACAGGAGAGAGAAAACAGGAGAGAGACAACAGGAGAGAGAAAACAGGAGAGAGACAACAGGAGAGAGACAACAGGAGAGAGAGAACAGGAGAGAGAGAACAGGAGAGAGAGAACAGGAGAGAGAAAACAGGAGAGAGACAACAGGAGAGAGACAACAGGAGAGAGACAACAACAGGAGAGAGAGAACAGGAGAGAGAGAACAGGAGAGAGAAAACAGGAGAGAGACAACAGGAGAGAGACAACAGGAGAGAGACAACAGGAGAGAGACAACAGGAGAGAGACAACAGGAGAGAGACAGCAGGAGAGAGACAACAGGAGAGAGACAGCAGGAGAGAGACAACAGGAGAGAGACAACAGGAGAGAGACAACAGGAGAGAGACAACAGGAGAGAGACAGCAGGAGAGAGACAACAGGAGAGAGAACAGGAGAGAGACAACAGGAGAGAGACAACAGGAGAGAGACAGCAGGAGAGAGACAACAGGAGAGAGAACAGGAGAGAGACAACAGGAGAGAGACAACAGGAGAGAGACAACAGGAGAGAGACAACAGGAGAGAGACAGCAGGAGAGAGACAACAGGAGAGAGAACAGGAGAGAGACAACAGGAGAGAGACAACAGGAGAGAGACAGCAGGAGAGAGACAACAGGAGAGAGAACAGGAGAGAGACAACAGGAGAGAGACAACAGGAGAGAGACAGCAGGAGAGAGAGAGTGAAAGTGTGACTGCAATTGCTTATATTTCTTCTTACTTTTATCAAAACCATCAATCATTACATTGCCTTTAGGCTATTTATCGTAATCTTTACACAGGGACCACTTTAAAACAAGTATGCATCATTGGTGTCATTTCCCTGATGTGTTCGTTGTTAAAACAGATGTGTAGTTTGCTTGTCATTATATTTTATATTTCTAAGACACTTATAGATTTTATACCTTTAAAATCTTTGTTTTATGTGTTTTATTTTGGGACCATGGTGTTAGTGCTGTTCTTAACACACTGTGTTCAGCTGGATTTTACTGTCTCCTGGAGCTAACATTCGCAGGCTAGCCTCGGCTAGCTCCGGCTAGCTAGATTACCTGGCTGTCACTGGCAAAGCTTGTCTCACGTCGGGACCACTATTTCTACCCTGAGTATAAGCATGTCAGACTCTGTTTTGGAGTCGGATTCAGAGATGGACAGTAAAGTCATAAAATGTTAGACCTGTGATATGTTTACTGTCGTGAAAAGGAAGAATTTACTGATTTATACATTTGCGAAAAGTGTAAGCAACTCGTTGCCTCAAAAGACTGGAAGACTGAACTACTAGAAGAGAACAGAGTCCTGCTGTTTTGATGCAACACTTCTAAATTGCCGAGAGGATAATCGAGGGTGCTCTATGAGATTGGGCTACTCTGCAGTAGCTACTGACGATACCACCTTGGACCATTTTCCCGTATTAACACATCCCACATCCAACGTATCCTCCGTCTGCCCTCTCGCCAAGATCTGCAGCTCTCAAACTGTTTCGCGGCCCTGACCCTGGCCCTCCTACAAGGCCCTCACCCGCTCCCAGACCACTCCACCGCAGTACCCAGCGAAAGCCAAGTCACTGCCTCCGTGCGGCCTGGGAATCCACGACCTGTCCCTGGGGCTGCAGGTAGCCTGGCGGGTAGGAGAGTTGGGCCAGTAACCAAAAGGTTGCTAGATCAAATCCCCAAGCTGACAAGGTAAAAATCTGTCGTTCTGCCCCTGAGCACGGCAGCTAAACAACCATTCCCTGGGTGCCGTAGATGTGTATGTCAAGGGCAGCCCTCCGCATCTCTCTGATTCAGAGGGGTTGGGGTAAATGTGGAAGACACATTTTAGTTGAATGCATTCAGTTGAAAAACTGACTAGGTATCCCCCTTTCCTAGTGTGGCCATTGTAGGGAGTTCTATAGTACGGATGTGGTGGTCGCCAGAGCAAGTACATTCTGCTTTCCTGGTGCCGATACTAATGACATCAAGCTGCGGCAATCGGGGGAGTTGAGCCCGGACACCTTATGGACAGGCTAATGGATACTGGGGTCCTTTCTGGCCCAACAGATGTTTCTGGAGGTAACGAAACGCGAAACGCCCTGAAAAAGCATTGGATTTTATCGACTTATCCACTTTTATCGATTTGTTTTGGGAGCTACCTCAGTTCTTAAAATGAGACGGCTGACATCCGAAAAGAAGAGAAGCTAGAATGCTGAGTTTAACATTGCACATGCACTAAGCAAGTGATAGGATATAGATCCCTTTCTGAGTCAAAATGCAAGCCAAGATCTACTGCTCAGATTTTTTGAGAACATGACTTAAAAAACGTACGCCTATGCAACATTAACCTATTAAAAACATTTCTGTAGCAATGAGGATTATGTAGTAGTGTCACGACTTCCACTGAAGGTGGCTCCTCTTCCTGTTCGGGCGGCGCTCGGCGGTCATCGTCACCGGTCTACTAGCTGCCTTTTCCTTTTCTGTTGGTTTTGTCTTATTGGTTACACCTGTTTCTTGTTTGGGGTTTGTTTAGGGCTATTTAAGCCGGTTATGCCCTTTTGTGCGGGCTTGTTTCTCTGTTTGGTTTTGTGCATGTGTTCTTTTTGTATTTCTCCAGACTGTTTGTGTCCTGTTTTTGGGCCGGTCATTGTATGCGCCTGGTGTTTCGGCATAACCTTCCTTTCACCGGAATAAATACGGTTGTCCTTTAACCTCTGCTCTCTGCGCCTGACTCTGCACCCACTACTCCTAGAAGTCATAACAAGTAGGCTATAGGCCCAATACATTATCACTGCATATTGGCTATGCTTGAATTGTCCTGCCAATGCTGCTGTTCTCAGACCAGTTAGAAATGATATATTTTAAATGTTGGTATATGATCACACTAGTAATAGAACATTTGTTGTATTACTTGTGGTTCTCAGCTACTGTAAGTGAGCATAATATTTATTTATTTTACTGGACTCAACTCACCATCCCTCCTCTCTCCCTCCCTCCACTGAGAAAAGGGAACACAGTCTTCCAGCTGATGGCAAGACTTAAGAGGCACTTCATTATTTCTGCTTCATGCACCAATTCATGTTGTTCGTCTTATGACCAGAGAAAGTGAAATATTCCTCGGTATTAAAAAAGAAACAAGCCAATAATAATAACCAAGCAAGTTTATTGGAACACTATGCTATACTCAATCCTTTCAGCTGCAGTGCTGGTTGGAGCATTTTATGGCTTATAAAAGTGTTGAACAAAGTGTTGATAGGGCTGAATACCAACTTGGACTTACTCATAAAAACAGCAGCTCTGAGCTGTATTCGTTGAGTATCTCTCTAGTCATGGTTTTACAAGTTTTTAAATCTCACAGTATCAACTTTGCTGTACGTTCAAGGTTTTCTTTTTACAGTCTATGGCTCGAGGAAACTGTGCAGTAACGTGATCTGAGCTATCGGATTGGCCAGTGGTAGGCCTATAGGTGTTCTACCTTCAGACACATGAAATTATTCAAAATGGAAATGATTTTCCTTCCCGGCGCTAGGGCTGCTGAATCAAGTGCACCTACCGCCAACAGCATGACATTGAATAAAAACAATAGGACCACAAGGCTTTATCGTTGTTTTTTTTACAGACATTTTTGGTGATCGACTAGGAATGCCATGGAGATCGCGATCGACCGGTTGGTGACCACTACTGTAGAGAATGATGTACCCCCAGATACACATTCTCTATTTTCAATTCAACCATTTTATATATATGATTTACTAAGTGTCCTGCTAAAAATCGACTTTAAAAAAATCCACATATTGCAGAATAATTAACTTTGATTCTTTACATGACAATTGTTCCCTAGCCAACCCTCAGCTAAGAACTTTTTAAACTTCTCATTCTACTCTAAATGTGCAACAGTCTGGTTTTAAAACCTGGACATAGCACAGTTTCAACTGCTACTCTTGTTCTTTGATGTATTAAATTGCTTAAACAATAAAAACCATTGTGCTGCCTAACATATAGACCTTTCCAAGGCCTTTGAAACTGTTGACCATTACATTCTCATTCAAAGGCTGACTGAAATAATTCGCAAGTAGTTTGAGAATGATCTGTCTGATAGGCCATAATGCTTGATTTCTGATGGTGTCAAGTCTAGTTTCTTGAACATTATAAAAGGTGTACCGCAGGGGTCTGTACTGAGACCTGTTCTCTTTACTATTTATATAAATAATACTGGTCGATCTGTTAAAACTTGTAATATTCATCTGTACGCAGATGACACTGTTATGTACACCATTGCCCCAACTGTTGACCAGGCTATGTCAGAGCTGCAACCTTGTTGTCTTACAGAAAGCCCTGGTTGGTTTAAAATGTTTGCTTAATGTAGGTTGACTACATTTTATTCATTAGATAGGTCTCCCATCAATCGGGTTCCCGCCTACAAATATCTGGGCATTTGGATTGACAAAGATTTAATGTTTAGAAAACCTATGGATGAGCAAGATCTTGCCTCACCCTAAATAGCAGAAGCAAATTGTACAGTCAGCTTTCTGCCAGTTCTTGACTATGGTGACATCATTTACCAGATTGCACAGCTTTAAAGCACCTCATTGCTGGAACCAACTACAAAAACACATTACAATGTTCTGGTGCTGCTCAGGCAATGTAATATATTGAATGGGGACCATCTTACTGAGGAATGGAATCGTTGTTCTTGAATATATGTGTTGTGCTGTATTTAACCTTTTTATATTGTATTTGATTTTTGATTTTTTTTAAATGAAACTGTATATGCAGAGCTCCCCTGTGAAAAAGACCCTGGTCTCAATGGTGACTCCCTGCTTAAATAATAATATAATAAATATATATTTTTTTTAAGATACATTTTCTAATAGTTTCATTACCTTCCAACTGTAATAATGCATGAAGTCATATGAATTTGATTTCCTTTGCTGTCCCTTCACATATACTCACCTTGGTGGTCTTGACTTTGTTTCCAGAGCTGCAGGACCAGCCAGTGAGATCCGGCAGTACTTTACACTCCTCTCCCTCCAGACAGGGCTGCATCTGACACCACCACTTCTGACGCACGATGGATGCTGAGGAAAACAGCACAGTGGGCAGTCAGTCACTTGAAATGAGATGAGATGCAACGTGTGGTCTAGAGAGCACTTCAATATATGGGCGAGATAACAACTTTAACATTGAGAATATGTTGGTGCAATACAAACCCGTTGAAGTACTGAAACGCTACCATCTTATATGAAGCATCCTACCTTCAACACAAGAGGGCATTGCCCTTGTTGTCCCGGCGACCTGACCAGGGAAGCAGGAACACTTGACTGTTTGAGAGCGCTCCTCAATCTTGTTCTTATTGCAGCAGCGATGGGCAGCCACTACTTCACAGGTACCTGTCTTTACCTGTGACGAACCTGAGACAGAGGGATTAGGAAAGGTGGTTACTAACTAGCAGTAGCAGCATGCATAGAGAGGGATGAAAACAATTAAACAGCTCCTTCAAATCAGTCAAAATGACGTGAAGCTGTCTGTGCTATCATTTTAGTGCACTTTGCAAGATATGACATACTGAACTTGCCTGCCTTTCATATACTGCTTGAGTGTGAGAAGAAAAATCTAACCATACATACAAGCCAACATAAGAGATTTCAACACTACATAATTACATAATTCACATCAGTATGCACCAGGCATGCATGCACCAGGCATGCATGCACCAGGCATGCATGCACCAGGCATGCATGCACCAGACATGCATGCACCAGGCATGCATGCACCAGACATACATGCACCAGACATGCATGCACCAGGCATGCATGCACCAGGCATGCATGCACCAGGCATGCATGCACCAGGCATGCATGCACCAGGCATGCATGCACCAGGCATGCATGCACCAGGCATACATGCACCAGACATGCATGCACCAGGCATGCATGCACCAGGCATGCATGCACCAGGCATGCATGCACCAGGCATGCATGCAAGTATGAGGTCTTAAGATTCTTCTGCAGTTGATTAAATGAAGCTGAAGCTTGAATACATCTAAAAGGTATGTGACAAATGTTAAATTTACAATTCTTCACGTTTGAACTGCCATTTATATAATAGTTCATTTTAAAAAATCATCATAAAATTACACAAATTCACATATGGTCCTGCGTATAACCGCTAGGGGGCAATGCAGTTCAATCTACCGCTGTCCAGTCTACCTAACAGACAACGCTCACCTTACTGCTGTCCCCAACCACTCAGCAAAGATGGTATTAATGCAGTTTTAGGTTCTCTGTTTTCAATACATTGAACTTCATGTATAACAGCATGTTCATAGTACATCCAGCAATCTGTTGTTAACGCCACGCATGGTGTTTGAGACCTCGCACTTTGTACTTGGAGAGCAATCATTGTACAATTTCACCATCAGGGCCGATACGTTTTTTAAACATGGCATCTTGTAGTCTGGTTCTAGATATGCCATTAGGGTATTGAAGCCGACATCCTCTACCAGTGACAATGGCTGCATATCAACTACAATCATTTCTGTAATCAGCGCTGTGATTTTCTCACTCCATCCCTTTAACTTCTCAAAGTATTGCCATATAGGACTTCACTGAGGCCGCTTCCCTCTCTCTCTGCCATCTTTCCAACTGTTAACCACAATGAGGTGTGGACCACTTTATATTGGTGGCAAACAATTTGAAAGATGCATATCTCCTCCTATTTACAGCATTGTTGTGTTAGGTATTTGTTTAATTTCATACAATGGGTGGGTCTAATCCTGAATGCTGATTGGTTAAAACTGCATTACAGCCGGTGTCTATTCCACAAGTTATCACCGGCTACATCTATGACGTTGAAATGCCTATTTAGTCTGTACCATCTGACTGCGCAATCCAGTGTCTCATCAGCTCAGCCAGGCAATTTATATAATTGATCTACAATGTGAAAAGCATTAAGACATTATCTCCCATTTCTTCTAGACTAACAGTTTTCAACAGCAGAGATTTGTATAAACCTTGCTGTCTGTTTCTCCGACATTTGTAACAATATTTCAATTGTTTCAATGGTGAAATTTGATCTCCAGCTGTCCCATAGTAATGAATGTGTAGGGAGTCGAGTTGAGACGGCGTTTCTCAGCCAGTCGAAATTGTGAATCAGCTGGCATAATTTTTATGGATATATACAAAGAAATGTCAATTGAAAAAAGGTCAAACGAAACGAAGTGCAGCTAGTTTGAAATCTTTCCATCTTCAGTTTGAAGTGATTGTGTTAGCTGTGTTGTTGGCTAGCTCCTCTGAACAACAGTGTCCTGTCGAGTGAGCACATTTTCTATGCCAGGCGAAATCGCGCCTCATTAGCTCATTGTTATGGATGTATCCCCCCAAAACATTTGCTGGAAAACAGCTTAAATAAATCCAAATTAGACTACTTTGCTGTTATTCTGGCTGCACTTTTTGACTGTAAATTAGCCGTAGTTGGCTAGCTAGCAAGCAAAGGATAAGAACGTTGCTAGCCAGTATGGCAATGGAACATTTAGAATGAATACAGAATACAGATACAGAACAAAAAGACTGAATGACCGGGTCGCGTCTCTGGCAACCGAACCGATAGAACAAACGACCAGCCAGCTTGGCTAGCGACCTTAGATTTGTGTTGGGCCTATATCTTGTGGAAGGATGAAATAGTATGAATAAATTCATCAAAATCATGTTTATAATGAAAATATGTCAATTATTATTTGAATATGTTGGTAACCTGTTGTATAAAAGTGATAATGCCCTTGAAGCCGGTGTCTGGAGGATACATTGGCACGGTTTGCCGGTCATCAACTGGGCCTAATAACACCCATGCCAATACATTCTAAAAACACCAGCTTCTCGGGCATTATCACTTAAATAATGTTTGCCTTTATGATGATGATGATTGGGATCTGTCCGTGGTAGTTTTGTGTATGTATGTATGTTTTCTTAACGATAACAATCCCAAATTAGTTCAAACATTTAAACATCACACCCTTAACATTGACACAGCGTTCACATCCATTTGGATTCTGGAGCAACAGAGCCCCCATGTGGATATAAGAAACATGACAGGGAACACAGTCAAAATGGAGGAAGTAAAAGAGAAAGTGAACGAGACTAGACCAAAAGGGAAAAGCAGCATTCACAGGACTTCTCTCATTTGAAATGAGAAAATATGTAATAAAATGTAGGTATTCAATCATTTTTTCAGAATGTGTATGAATTTAATAAGAGATTTTGACGTTGAGGATTGTGACATGTTAAGTTGTTTATATATGTTACGTTATTGATTTATGCCACATTCAGAGAGAACACTGCATAATGCATCAATATTAGTTGCCACTTGAGTTTCAATTACTGCAATAACCTTATTTTAACACAAGATTTGTTCATACATTTCTGTAAATGGCCCGTTTCTTATTTATGAATGTATACTTAAATATTATAGTATTATGTAGTCCCCTCCCACAGTAGCTGTAGAAACACCATGAGTCTGGCAAGACAGATACAGTAATTGTAGCATCAGCACTTGTGTTTACTTTCTACCATGCAGACCACAAACACCTATTTTCACCTCATTAGTGTTGGCCTTGCTTAATTCCCAGAGGAGCTGGGAGTACTGGTGACCAGGGGCCATAATGAGTCCAGTGGGGACCAGTGTTCACTGGTATGAATGGTTCTGGGACTTACCTGACTGCCCCCGGGAGCTGTAGTTGCCGGTGGACACTGGTTGGCAGTAGAGGATCACTATGCAGAGCAGGAGGAGGCCCCAGTGTACTGACCACGCCATCTCACAGCTAATAACCTTCATCCGGTCAGCCAAGCAACCACAGAGACATATCTTGTTAGTGAGAAGATATGACACAGCTATCGTACAGTAATGGGGTCTGAAAACTCTGTTTGAAGTTAGAACATTCCGTATGAGATCAAAACACAAACTGTGTTTAGCCTACTCCAAATATTTGATTTCTTAAAAAAGAGAAATAGTATCTACATTTTGTGTCAACATTTCATCAAAAAGTTGGATGAAGGCTTGATAAAAGACATACAATAGGCAACCAATGACTGTCACCTAGTGGTTATAAATCATCAAGTTCTTGGGACAAACGGTTATGAGGAGTACAGCTCATCAGGGGCATGTACCAACAATGTGAATTCACAGCCCGAATTTATGTTGCAGCCAGCCAAATTCAACAGTCAGGCTGTTTAAAAACAGAACATCTCATACCCTCTATTAGAAATGTAATCCACAATACTGCCACTGTGTATGTACCCATGAGAAGTATTAGACCCAGATTGTTGAGACCACCACAGAGTTAGTAGGACCAGCAATTCTTACAGTACATTGCCATAGTATAGGCAGGCTTTCAGCGCTGCAGGTTGTTGTTCTTATGACACCCAATAACCTGCTCTGAAGACAATTATTTTTTCTCTGTGATTTTATTTTAAGTGATTCAACATTGAATCTGCTCATGAGTTTTCAACCTCAATAAGTATGTTTATATATATATATATATATATATAGTACCAGTCAAATGTTTGGACACACCTACTCATTCAAGGGTTTTTCTTTATTTTTTTAAACTATTTTCTACATTGTAGAATAATAGTAAACACATCAAAACTATGAAATAACACATATGGAATCATGTGGCAACCAAAAAAGTGTTAAACAAATCAAAATATATGTTATATTTGAGATTCTTCAAAGTAGCCACCCTTCGCCTTGATGACAGCTTTGCACACTCTTGGTATTCTCTCAACCAGCTTCATGAGGTAGTCACCTGGAATGCATTTCAATTAACAGGTGTGCCTTGTTAAAAGTTCATTTGTGGAATTTCTTTCCTTCCTAATGCGTTTAACCCAATCAGTTGTGTTGTGACAAGGTAAGGTTGGCACACAGAAGATATCCCTATTTGGTAAAAGACCAAGTCCATATTATGGCAAGAACAGCTCAAATAAGCAAAGAGAAAAGACAGTCCATCATTACTTTAAGACCAGTCAATGTGGAATATTTCAAGAACTTTGAAAGTTTCTTCAAGTGCAGCCACAAAAACCATCAAGCTGCTATGATGGAACTGGTTCTCATGAGGACCGCCACAGGAAAGGAAGATCCAGAGTTACCTCTGCTGCAGAGGATATGGTCATCAGAAATGGATAAATAACTGCACCTCAGACTGCAGCCCAAATAAATGCTTCACAGAGTTCAAGTAACAGACAAATCTCAACATTAACTGTTCAGAGGAGACTGCGTGAATCAGGCCTTCATGGTCGAATTGCTGCAAAGAAACCACTACTAAAGGACACCAATAATAAGAAGAGACTTGCTTGGGCCAAGAAACACGAGCAATGGACATTAGACCAGTGGAAATCTGTCCTTTGGTCTGATGAGTCCAAATATGAGATTTTTGGTTACAACCGCCGTGTCTTTGTAAGGTGCAGAGTAGGTGAACGGATGAACTCCACGTGTGGTTCCCACCGTGACACATGGAGGAGGTGGTGTGATGGTGTGGGGTGTGTTTTGCTGGTGACACTGTTTGTGATTTATTTTAGAATTCAAGGCACACTTTACCCAACATGGCTACCATAGCATTCTGCAGCGATACGCCATCCCATCTGGTTTGCGCTTAGTGGGACTATCATTTGTTTTTCAACAGGAAAATGACCCAGCCTCCAGGCTGTGTAAGGGCTTTTTGATCAATAAATAGAGTGATGGAGTGCTGCATTAGATGACCTGGCCATCACAATCACCCAACCTCAACCCAATTGTGATGGTTTGGGATGAGTTGGACCGCAGAGTGAAGGAAAAGTAGCCAACAAGTGCTCAGATTATGTGGGAACTCTTTCAAGACTGTTGGAAAAGCATTCCAGGTGACTACTTCATAAAGTGGGTTGAGAGAATGCCAAGAGTGTGCAAAGCTTTCATCAAGGCAAAGTGTGGCTACTTTGAAGAATCTCAAATTTAAAATATATTTTAATTTGTTTAACATTTTTTGGTTGCTACATGATTCCGTATGTGTCATTTCATAGTTTTGATGTCTTCACTATTATTCTGCAATGTATAAAAGAGTATACTGTATATATAGTATATGTATATATCTATACACAGTATATACAAATTCCCTTCTATTGTTTTTGACTCAATAACCTGGGCCATATCACCCTTTAACAACCCTCTCTCTGAGCTGAGCACTTCTATCCCATAAACCCCACCCCCCAAATATAACAGCAAGTGTTCCAAACCAAAAAAGTAGTCCCAGAAAAACTAGGACAAGGGTTTCTTCTTTTACATGTAATTACAGTGATGAATAATGCACAAAGGAAGAAGCATATCAGGAGAATTGACTGAGGTATTTTTAACTACCATCTGTTCTTCAACAAGGTCTTAAACCTGTTACTTACTTACTGTCTGTCTGTCTGTCTGTCTGTCTGTCTGTCTGTCTGTCTGTCTGTCTGTCTGTCTGTCTGTCTGTCTGTCTGTCTGTCTGTCTGTCTGTCTGTCTGTCTGTCTGTCTGTCTGTCTGTCTGTCTGTCTGTCTGTCTGTCTGTCTGTCTGTCTGTCTGTCTGTCTGTCTGCCTGCCTGCCTGCCTGCCTGCCTGCCTGCCTGCCTGCCTGCCTGCCTGCCTGCCTGCCTGTCTGTCTGTCTGTCTGTCTGTCTGCCTGTCTGTCTGCCTGTCTGTCTGTCTGTCTGTCTGTCTGTCTGCCTGTCTGCCTGTCTGCAGTAGGTAGCCTACCACAGTGTGATGTAACTCACCAAGGGTAATCACATATCAAACACCACAGTGAGCAGGCAGGTTATCACATTACCTCTCGGTGACCAGATGAACAAAACTAGCACTAAATAGACAACAATGCTTTTGTCATACACCCACATTAATTCAAACAAATCAAATAATTATTTCCCTCAAGATCCATAGTGTATCTGCTTTCATTGTGATAAAAAAAAAACAGCAGCAAGGTGAGGTCCTTCAGCCAGTCACCTGTCAAACGCAATATTAAAAATAAAATATGCATTGATATTAGGCCTACAGTATCTCAAAGTCTGTGTTGATCAACCCCTGGGGGGAATAGAGCTATTTACCACTGCTGGCAAGGATGTTATTGCTTGTATTGTGAGATCAAATCCTTTTTAAGAGACAATAAAGAAAACAACATTTATGAGATAATTGTCTGGGATTAAATTACCACAAGACACATTCATAATGCCTTGTGAACTAAAAGAGTTGGGCTGTACAGTGATTCATTATGTCCACAGCAGTATCTATCTAAAGGGCAAGTAGTAGTATGTGTATGTTTGTGTGGTGGTTGTGGTGATGTTGAATTTATTACAGCCATTTCCTTACATTTAGCCTGGTAATCACCATTTCTAATCTAAATAGAAGCAAAGTCATTCAATTTAGAAAACCAACATTTCCAAGTTATTTGGAATCTAATCCACAATGCTGCAGCTGCCACATCATTGGACTGACAATTGTTTGCGGATAAAGCAGTCTGTCATTGACTGACGACCTGATAAATTTTTATCACATTCATGAAATAATGGATCGAATTAAGATATAGTCATCACTCACTTACCTTTGTCTTAGTCTTACAAATTATAGCCATATATATTTGTGATACGAAAGTGGCTACTTTCCTGATATGAAGTTGCGGTCCATCCACCTGACAGTTTATAAGTAATTCTCATATGCATGATAAATTACACATTGATCTATCTGTTCTTATCTTTCTTTGATTTTATATAGCTAATTTCGTACTAACCCCTAACAACTGGTTCCTAGTGAGACGTCTGTAGTGTAGAGAAAGTATTATCCACATCGATGCGCAATAGGCGTGGAATAACGGTTGAAAAACAGTCCCCTCCTAGATATAATTATTGGTTTCCGTTTAGTTTGTTTCTCTTCCGTACTCCGCCTCTCGTTTGGTGTAAATACTGAAACGAAAAACCGCGTGACACGTCGCTCCACTCCAGACTTTTGCTTTGAACAAGATACAGTCCGAGGTGGAAAAAGAAAAGAAAGAGAACTTTCACTGCTGTTGAAATGTATTCCATCCCGGGCTTCAGAGATGTCCTCTTCTCATTGATAGACGAATAGACTAAACATTCAGGTTAGGTATCATATCTGCATGCAGTCGCCAGTGGGCAAAATGTGTGATTGGTATGTCCTTCTCCAAAGCTAAATTACACCACAGCTGAGGGCACAAGAGACCAGTTTTCACATGATAGGCCTACCGACTGCTTAGCACGCCAGGAGGCTTTCTCATCATTAAAAAACTTAATCAAGAATCCATCTGTTCCCAGACCACACCAAACCTCATTCATTATGATGCGTAAGGAAGGATTTATGAGCTTATGCTGATTGAACACAGTGGTAGCGTGTGTGGTTACATTTTATTCACCAGCTCACTCACTGCGGGGTTTGAATGACAACATATCCGGGGGTGTTCCAATTTAAAACTCATCTTGCTAAAGAAAGTGTGAACTGTAATGTGGTTTATCGTAGTGGAAATGTAAGGAGTTGGTCCCCATTGTATTACGCGCAATAAGGTCCGCACCATGGGTAGAACCCAATAACGAGGAATAGTTGGGAGCTACTTCTGCGTCCTCCTGCGACAAGGATATTGGTCATCAACCGAGGTAAAGACAGCCAAGTTGGATATTCGCGCTTTCAAAACTCAATAGCTTTCAAACCACTTGAGCCACAGACTCCAAATAAGTGTCATGATGTTGGAGAAATTGCGCACAACATTGCACAGGTCTTATTTTCACGATTTGGACATTAATTCGCTTTCCAAAGCTAATAAACATGTGGAAATGTGATAGCATTTTGTATTCCTAGTTGAATTAGTTAGGAAGCGTAAACCAAGTACAAAAAAAAATGTACATTCGAATTTCAATTTCGAATTTCAATAGCTCCTTGGTCATGTGACCTAATTGACTCAAACAAGGTTCAGAATGTCCACTGACTACCCTTCTATATTGCACACCCTTTAGATTGTCCATTTTCATCTCACAAGATTTGACATACATTTTTCCAAAAGTAAAATTTCAATAGCTCCTTGGTCATGTGACCCAGTGACTTCAATCAAGGTTCAGAATGTCCACTGACTATGCCTTCATATCGCACACTCTGTTTGTCTACTTTCATCTCAGGCTATTCGACTTAAATCTGTAAGCTTTGCAGGCCTTCATTTTACATGGGTGTTAAAAACAATGTTTTGAAGTTAACAAATGTTCCAGCCTCGCAATAACTATCTTTCACATGGACACTGAAAAGATCCACAAATGACTGTATGTGGTATGGATCAAGGACAGGAGAGGTGTTCGAACAGAGGTGCTTAAATGAAGGCGCACAGGTAGGCCTCATGAAAACAATGTTTCATATGCACTTTTTAATTACAGTAATAGGCAGTGATTTGTCAGTCAGAGTGAGCTTGACAACGTGAAAGAATCCTTTTCATAGCATCACTTTCATATACTGTACAATAAGACAAATCCTTCTACGTTGAGTATTAGAACGCAGTTTACAGAACCTGATAATGACTTGATATTTGAGTGCCTTCACAATAAGCCACCTGCAGACAACTTACAAAATGCAATAGTGCATTTGAGGGTTCGTTTTTCTGATGAAAATAGTTATTTGATGCATGGCCTACTATTTCTAACTGGAAAAAATACATTCCTGTGTCTTTTGTGAGTAAAATCATTTTTCCAAAATTGATTTAGATACATTTTTGTGAAGAGTTGTGATATGGGTCATTTAATAGTAAAATCATTTCTATATTGCTTCCCCAGTATCTGCATGAACCATCAGGCCAAGTGTTTTTGGTTGACCCTGCTGGACAGAAAGAGAAGGAGGAATTGGATCAAGCTGCATTCAAATTCAGGTTTTAGTTATTCCATTGTACTGGATCTAATACATATTAACATTTTACATACATAAATGTAATCATTTTTTGTGACATACTGTGAACCACAGGGGTTCTCTGTAAAGAGAGAGTAATCCAAAAGGCACAGACACACCCCTTGACTTTAAATTGGCACCTTTGACCTGTAGGTATTCTCTCCTGATTGGCTCTGTGGTGCACAGTCTGGCAGTCTGACTAAAGTGCCAGGGGTATGAGGAGAGACATCCTCCTTTGGATTTATGGGAACAAATATTTCATAACACTTTGGATCCTATTCTTGGACAGTTAGAAGACTGTTAGAAGATCAATGCAAAAAATAAATAAATGACTAATTACTGTCCATGAGTAACAACCTTGTGGGTGTTTGGGCCAATAAAGTGCCAACTCAATTCTACCACCGACTAGTCTCTCATGCCTCTATGAATGGGGACACAGGGCAATAGTTTTTAATCTAAACCAGACCTTTTTTTACTGGCGTACACTAACCCCTAATTGGGGCTCTTTTCTTGACACACAGTAGCTTTTTACCAGATAAGAAGATCAAAAAGTAGATTGTTGTAAAGGTGTATTACGTCCTGTGATGGCCCCATTGTCATATCCATTCTGGATTCTGAGTGGTAAAATCATAGCTGAAAAATGCCTCTATGTATGTGTATACATTTTCCGTCAAGACAGAACTGCCAAAGGGGGTGGAGTTGCAATCTACTTCAGAAACAGCCTGCAGAGTTCTTTCATGCAATCCAGGTCTGTGCCCAAACAGTTCGAGCTTCTACTTTTAAAAATCCACCTTTCCAGAAATACAGTGCCTTGCGAAAGTATTCGGCCCCCTTGAACTTTGCGACCTTTTGCCACATTTCAGGCTTCAAACATAAAGATATAAAACTGTATTTTTTTGTGAAGAATCAACAACAAGTGGGACACAATCATGAAGTGGAACGACATTTATTGGATATTTCAAACTTTTTTAACAAATCAAAAACTGAAAAATTGGGCGTGTAAAATTATTCAGCCCCCTTAAGTTAATACTTTGTAGCGCCACCTTTTGCTGCGATTACAGCTGTAAGTCGCTTGGGGTATGTCTCTATCAGTTTTGCACATCGAGAGACTGACATTTTTTCCCATTCCTCCTTGCAAAACAGCTCGAGCTCAGTGAGGTTGGATGGAGAGCATTTGTGAACAGCAGTTTTCAGTTCTTTCCACAGATTCTCGATTGGATTCAGGTCTGGACTTTGACTTGGCCATTCTAACAGCTGGGTATGTTTATTTTTGAACCATTCCATTATAGATTTCGCTTTATGTTTTGGATCATTGTCTTGTTGGAAGACAAATCTCCGTCCCAGTCTCAGGTCTTTTGCAGACTCCATCAGGTTTTCTTCCAGAATGGTCCTGTATTTGGCTCCATCCATCTTCCCATCAATTTTAACCATCTTCCCTGTCCCTGCTGAAGAAAAGCAGGCCCAAACCATGATGCTGCCACCACCATGTCTGACAGTGGGGATGGTGTGTTCAGGGTGATGAGCTGTGTTGCTTTTACGCCAAACATAACGTTTAGCATTGTTGCCAAAAAGTTCAATTTTGGTTTCATCTGACCAGAGCACCTTCTTCCACATGTTTGGTGCGTCTCCCAGGTGGCTTGTGGAAAACTTTAAACAACACTTTTTATGGATATCTTTAAGAAATGGCTTTCTTCTTGCCACTCTTCCATAAAGGCCAGATTTGTGCAATATACGACTGATTGTTGTCCTATGGACAGAGTCTCCCACCTCAGCTGTAGATATCTGCAGTTCATCCAGAATGATCATGGGCCTCTTGGCTGCATCTCTGATCAGTCTTCTCCTTGTATGAGCTGAAAGTTTAGAGGGACGGCCAGGTCTTGGTAGATTTGCAGTGGTCTGATACTCCTTCCATTTCAATATTATCACTTGCACAGTGCTCCTTGGGATGTTTAAAGCTTGGGAAATCTTTTTGTATCCAAATCCGGCTTTAAACTTCTTCACAACAGTATCTCGGACCTGCCTGGTGTGTTCCTTGTTCTTCATGATGCTCTCTGCGCTTTTAACGGACCTCTGAAAACTATCACAGTGCAGGTGCATTTATACGGAGACTTGATTACACACAGGTGGATTGTATTTATCATCATTAGTCATTTAGGTCAACATTGGATCATTCAGAGATCCTCACTGAACTTCTGGGGAGAGTTTGCTGCACTGAAAGTAAAGGGGCTGAATAATTTTGCACGCCCAATTTTTCAGTTTTTGATTTGTTAAAAAAGTTTGAAATATCCAATAAATGTCGTTCCACTTCATGATTGTGTCCCACTTGTTGTTGATTCTTCACAAAAAAATACAGTTTTATATCTTTATGTTTGAAGCCTGAAATGTGGCAAAAGGTCGCAAAGTTCAAGGGGGCCAAATACTTTCGCAAGACACTGTAAGTCTCTCACTGTTGCCGCTAGTTACAGACCCCCCTCAGCCCTCAGCTGCGCCCTGGACACTATATGTGAATTAATTTCTCCCCATTTATCTTCAGAGTTTGTACTGTTAGGTGACCTAAAACTGGGATATGCTTAACACCCCGGCCGTCTTACAATCTAAGATAGATGCCCTCAATCTCTCCCAAATTATCATGGAACCTACCGGGTACAACCTCAAATCCGTAAACTTGGGCACCCTCATAGATATCATCCTGACCAACCTGCCCTCTAAATGCACCTCTCCTGTCTTCAACCAGGATCTCAGCTATCACTTCCTCATGGCCTGCGTCCGTAATGGGTCAAACGACCACCACTCATCACAGTCAATCGCTCCCTAAAAAACACTTCAGCGAGCAGGCTTTTCTAATCGACCTGGCCCGGATATCCTGGAAAGTTATTGACCTAATTCCGTCAGTAGAGGATGCCTGGTTATTCTTTAAAATTGCTTTCCTCACCATCATAAATAAGCATTCCACATTCAAAAATGTAGAACCAGGAACAGATATAGCCCTTGGTTCACTCCAGACCTGAATGCCCTTGACCAGCACAAAAACATCCTGTGGCGTATTGCATTACCATCGAATAGCCCCCGCAATATGCGACTTTTAAGGGAAGTAAGGAACCAATATACACAGGAAGTTAGGAAAGCAAAAGGCTAGCTTTTTCAAACAGAAATTTGCATCCTGTAGCACAAACTCCAAAAAGTTCTGGGACACTGTAAAGTCCATGGAGAATAAGAGCACTTCCTTCCAGCTGCACACTGCACTGATGCTAGGAAACACTGTCACCACCGATAAATCTACAATTACGAAGAATTTCAATAAGCATTTTTCTAGCCTGTTCAACCTCTCTTTCGTATCGTCTGAGATCCCCAAAAATTGGAAAGCTGCCACAGTCATCCCCCTCTACAAACTGGGAGACACTCTAGACCCAAACTGTTACAGAACTATATCTATCCTACCCTGCCTTTCTAAGGTCTTCGAAAGCAAACTTAACACACAGATCACAGACCATTTAGAATCCCATCGTACCTTCTCCGCTATGCAATCTGGTTTCCGAGCTGGTCATGGGTGCACGTCAGCCACGCTCAAGGTCCTAAACGATATCATAATCGCCATCGACAAAAGACAATACTGTGCAGCCGTATTCATCGACCTGGCCAAGGCTTTCGACTCTGTCAATCACCGCATTCTTATCAGTAGACTCAACATCCTTGGTTTCTCAAATGACTGCCTCGCCTGGTTCACCAACTACTTCTCAGATAGAGTTTAGTGTGTCAAATCGGAGGGCCTGTTGTCCGAACCTCTGGCAGTCTCTATGGGGGTGCCACAGGGTTCAATTCTTGGGCCGACTCTTTTCTCTGTATACATCAGTGATGTCGCTCTTGCGGCTGGTGATTCTCTGATCTACCTCTACGCAGACAACACCATTCTGTATACTTCTGGTCCTTCTTTGGACACTGTGTTAACTAACCTCCAGACGAGCTTCAATGCTATACAACTCTCATTCCGTGGTCTCCAACTGCTCTTATATGCAAGTAAAACTAAATGCATGCTCTTCAACCGATCGCTGCTCGCACCTGCCCGCCCGCCTAGCATCACTACTCTGGACGGTTCTGACTTAGAATATGTGGACAACTACAAATACCTAGGTGTCTGGTTAGAATGTAAACTCTCCTTCCAGACTCATATTAAGCATCTCCAATCCAAAATTAAATCTAGAATTGGCTTCCTATTTCGCAACAAAGCATCCTTCACTAATGCTGCCAAACATACCCTCGTAAAACTGACTATCCTACCGATCCTTGACTTACAAAATAGCCTCCAACACTCTACTCAGCAAATTGGATGCTGTCTATCACAGTGCCATCCATTTCTTCACCAAAGCCCCATATACTACCCACCATTGCGACCTGTATGCTCTCGTTGGCTTGCCCTCGCTTCATATTCATCGCCAAACCCACTGGCTCCAGGTCATCAATACGTCCTTGCTAGGTAAAGCCCCGCCTTATCTCAGCTCACTGGTCACCACAGCAACACCCACCCGTAGTACACGCTCCAGCAGGTATATTTCACTGGTCACCCCTAAAGCCAATTCCTCTTTGGCCGTCTTTCCTTCCAGTTCTCTGCTGCCAATGACTGGAACGAATTGCAAAAATCACTGAAGCTGGAGACTCATATCTCCCTCACTATCTTTAAGCATCAGCTTTCAGAGCAGCTTACAGATGTACAGCACCTGTACATAGCCCATCTCTAAACAGCCAATCCAACTACCTCATCCCCATATTATTTATTTAATTTATATTTGTTGTTGTTTTTTGCTCCTTTGCACCCCAGTATCTCTACTTGCACATTAATCTTCTGCACATCTGTCACTCCAGTGTTTATTTGTGAAATTGTAATTATTTCGCCACTACGGCCTATTTATTGCCTTACCTCCCTAATCTTACTTCATTTGCACACACTTTATATAGACTTTTCTGTTGTGTTATTGACTGTACATTTGTTTATTCCATGTGTAACTCTGTGTTGTTTTTTTGTCACAATGCTTTGCTTTATCTTGGCCAGGTCGCAGTTGTAAATGAGAACTTGTTCTCAACTGGCCTACCTGGTTAAATAAAGGTGTTCTCAACTGGCCTACCTGGTTAAATAAAGGTGTTCTCAACTGGCCTACCTGGTTAAATAAAGGTGTTCTCAACTGGCCTACCTGGTTAAATAAAGGTGTTCTCAACTAGCCTACCTGGTTAAATAAAGGTGAAATAAAAAATACATTAAAAAATATATATACTGTATGTGGGAATGTCTTGTCTGTCCTACATGTAGTGTTGGTACATAGAATATTCCTCAACTGCATATATCATAAATTGCTATTGCAAATAGAAGTATTATGTTCATCAACTGACATTTTCAGATATTATTTTGACAAACACACTTTGGGGCTTATAAATCATTCTCTATTGTCATAGATTTGGTGGGCACTGTCATCTGTGATCTTTGTGATATGACTTTCTTTAAGCACGCACTGATGAAACAGTCACTTAATATTTTTTTCTTAAAGTCTACAAACGCTCTATATTTATTCACTCTGTGATAGGGTTGAATCCTATACGCTACTTTTATTATTGTCCTGTAAATGTGCCTATAATTGAGGGTGTGTGTAGAATGGAGCATAAAGGAAATTACCTCTACTACTAAATTACTACTAGATTATAGTGATAAGGAAAACAGCATACAAATTTGGCCTGTGTATTCATTTGCCTATAACTAATCAGAATTTCATTATGTCAGTGGACATACTGAACCTTGATTGAAGTCACTAGGTCACATGACCAAGGGGCTATTGAAATTTTACATTTAGAAAAATTCATGTAAAACGTGTGAGATTAAAATGGACAAACTATAGGGTGTGCTATATAGAAGGGTTGTCAGTGGACATTCTGAACCTTGTGTGAGTCCAGTAGGTCATATGACCAATGAGCGATTGAAATTCAAAAATGTAAATAAATAAATTAAAATAGTGTGAGATGTAAATCGACAAAAGAAAATGTGTGCAATGTGTGTCTATGCCATCGGGTTAGCTAGAACCATACTCGCCGATGCCGACCCCGTATCGAATCCCAACACGGCTGCTGTATTTAGCCTTGAATTGTTTGTAATGCTTTCTTTTCCTTACACTGACAATCTGAGTAGAAAAGTATCGGCCTTCTTCCGACAATCCTCGTTCCTCTCAGCCTGTACATCTGTCATCATCATCCATAACTTTTTATTATGAAAACCTGTCTCTTTGTCAAACCGCTCACCCTCTTCAGGATTCCAATATATAGAAGGGTAGCCTAAATGTGTTAAGCCTGAACACCACAGGAGTTCAATCTTGTTTATTTAAAATGAGAGAAATGTCCTAATTTATAAATGTAATATCAAGTTCACGTCGAAAACGTAATGTTGACGAAATTGTTTTGATTGTAAAATCAAGAAAGTAATTGAAGACAGAATTGGAGGAAGACGTAAGAATGACAAATATACCCTAATTGTTTTATATCAGTGCACAAGGCACACAAGCAGGAAAATTAAAAAGTTTATACAATGGAGCATTCAAAGACTTTAATTGATCAAAATGTAATTTGAGAATTCAGCTAAGGGCTTTTGTGCCCTTAGTGATTTAAGGGGAGGATGCTTTAGACACCAGAGGGACAAACAATTGAACACAAATAATTACAATTATATATAATTAACTGAAAATGGAGAGCGCCTGATCGCTGGCTCCATCAGAATGCCTAGCCTGTAAGCAGAGGAGCATAGGTGTCGGGCACGGACAGAGGCCCAACTGGGCACAGATGTGGAGATCATGAACAGAGGCCCAGCCGGGCACAGGTGTCAGGCACGGGTATCGAGGGCATGGACAGAGGCCCAGCCGGGCACAGGTGTGGAGAGCATGAACAGAGGTCCAGCCGGGCACAGGTGTGGAGAGCATGAACAGATGTCCAGCCGGGCACAGGTGTGGAAATCATAAACAGAGGCCCAGCAGGGCACAGGTGTCAAGGTCACAGACAGAGAACCAGCTGGTGGTGGAGTAGTCCGTACAGGAGCAGAGAACTGATGCGTTTAGAGGTGTGGAATGGATGCTGGGACTCCTACAAAGTCATCTGATTGGCAGCATGTTTTTTTGCATCACTCTTCATCAATGCCACCAAATACCCAGCATACTACAGAGCATTTTCAACAACCTACTTGAAGGTCTGCTTCCTCTAAAGGCTGAACTGCATCTCATGTTGATCCAACAAGTGTGCCTTGTTGCTGGGTTGCCAACTCTGAGCAGTACGGCCCTCCTGGACAAATTTGTCCAGAGATACTGTATAGCCCTGGTGTACTTTCTTTTAGAACTATGTCTGTTGAATTGGAAAGCATCCTTACTGTCAAAAATCAAATCAAATCCAATTGTATTAATAATACATAATTACAGAATACAGTGCAGTGTAAAAAGTGCAATGAAATGCTTACTTGCAAGCTACCTCTCAACATAGCCCTTGTCATACAGCATGTCTTGGGGGTATGATATTTGTGCGTCTAACTTTCTCATAGTCCTGGTAGCATCCACATCCACATTAATGTAGAAGTGTTTAGAAACATATTCTATTCTTATTTACAATAAGTGACTCTAAAATGACACAATACATTATTTACCAGTCATTTCTATTGGGCACAAAATAATCTGAAACACAACCAAAACAAAGAGCAACTGTTTGTAGAGTCACAAGCTTTATGTAATCATTGCGTGCTAGGAATATGGGACTAAATGCTAAACTTTTGACTACTTTAATACACATAAGTTAATTTATCCCAATACTTTTGGTTCCACTTAAATGGGAGGACTATGTACAAAAAGTACGTATGGATGAAAATACCCTCAAATTAAAGCTGACTTTGTATCATTGCAAATCCAAAGTGCTGGAGTACAGAGCCGAAACAACAAAACATTTCACTATCTCAATCCGTTAGATGGGGTATTTGGCTGTTTTGACTGCCAGAGCCAAATCACACTTTAAAAAGAACATTTATGGTCCATGGACTAAGAAGTAATGTTAGCCCAAACAGGAACAGGGGACTGACGAGCACAAGTGTGGAGGACAGAGGCCCAGGTGGTGGAGTAGCCCGTACAGGAGTGGAGGACAGGGGACTGACTGATGCAGCTGTGGACTGGATGCTGGTAGAGGGAGTGGGAGTAGGACGAAAGGTGCCAACAAGAGGCAGGGCTGTCTCCACCACTGGAACTGTCAGGCCCTGAAATTCCACAAGCTCCACAAAGCCCTCATCATCCTCCCCTTGGACATCAGGATCACCTGTCTCTAGTTCCTCAATGGCAGCCTTGAGATCCTGCAGCACCAAACCAGTCTGATCGAGGAGGTACTCCAAACCTATCAGCTCCCCTAAAGAAACATAAACAACATAAATATATGAGAATTACACCGGACTGAGAATAGAATAATTCTATAATAACATTTCACAAAGAGAAATGTGTTGCTGTTTGTATTAAATATAAAAGCTGCATTAGATTGTCAATTACATTTAAATGTTATTGCCATTACCAGTGTATTTGTGTGGAACAGTGTTAAGGAACCATATGTTCCAACTGATGACCTTCCTACTGCACAGAATGTGGGCAATACAGCTTAACCTGCCAGAGCTTCCTGGGCATCCAGAGCAGCAGAGGACAGGAAAATTACCTCTCCATCTCTACTGAGCTGCAGATGGTGGTGGAGGGTGGACCCACCACATTTTGTCAACCCTGGCAAAGTCCATCTCTGGAATCCCATTCCCCGACCACCTGAACAATGCTCACTTATGGTCCACATCAGGCAAAATGTGTTGCATCCCTTGGGAGGGCATAGGTCTCTCCCTGAAATCAAAAGACAATAACATCCCCACAAGATAAATCATGTATTGATGATAAATTCCCCAAAGAACAGGTCATCATATCACATGAGACATACTGTGTAGGTCTAGTATATCATTTAAAATGCTAGTCATCACAATAAATACTTCAAATACAGGCTGGAAGGGCTAAAAAGTAGAACTATTAATTTAATTAGATCAATAGATTAAACACCATCAAAAGACGATCCTTTGTTTTACTTATCTATTATCTCCATACACATCATTAATGAAAATAATAACTCCAGATTAGTATGTAAATAGTTGGGTTAACACTATTTTGACGGCCAGAGTCATCATACGTTAATCATACGCTAGCTAACGTTACATCGATAACCTGTCAGTCAAAACACCAGTTTACTGCGCGTTAGATAGCGTTACTGTAGCTACACTGTAAATCTTGTTAACCGAATCGTGCTAACATATTACTGATTTCGATCGATAATTAATGAAAACAGCGGACAACAACAAAAATTGTAGCTAGCGTCACTTCAGAAAAGAAAGATAATTCGAGAACAAAATTACCTGAGGAAATATATTTTTCCATGGTCCTCTTCTAGCGTTTAAAGGTCCCGCCATGACTTCAGAAAAGAGAGAAAACACGCTGGCGTGTTTGGCAAGTGCTATTCTTGGTTGCAGACTTCGATATGATGTCGCAAACAGAAATGTCCTCGACTCGCAGTTGTCAGGGGGCTCCAAGGTATTTGTTTTAAATTTAATTAGACCAGTCAGTTTAAGAACAAATTCGTATTACAATGACAGCCTGGCTTGCCCACCAGCCTGGCTTGCCCACAAGCCCACCAGCCTCAAGCCCACCAGCCTGGCTTGCTCATCCTCATCAGCCTGGCAAATTGCCACATTTTGAATATATTTAGTGAGAGAGTCCAGAGCTACTAACCCATGTACAATAAATCAAATAGATCATAATCCCAAAAAGTTAAATTAATTTGGGCTGGTGAAACAACCTCTTGTGTAATCAAAATGTCCGTGCTATCCGGAATCCTTGGAACATCCCGAACCCCCACTGAAGTTAAAATGGTTAAGGTTAGATAGGGGTTAGGGATGTCCCAACGATATGGAGCGAGATAGCTGCCAAAAGGTTGAACGTACGTATCATTAGGATTGTAAGAAAACCCATGCATGAAACATTAAACGTAAACGTTAAATTAGATCTGTTACTACTATGAATTAACATTTACACGTAAATTTTTTTACTTTACGTCTCCCTTTACTCGTTTGCAGATATTTTGTTATGCGTACTTTTGTCAGTAATAAGGCATTTGCAAAGGACATTGCCTGAACGTAGCTAGTCGAAGTCAGCTAGTCAATCAAGCAACTGTAGCCCAGATGGAAGAGTTGCTTTGCAGCTTCCGGTTTCATTTACAAAATAAAAGTCCAGAGCTTGTTTTAGAACTGCACTCAATAACGATGTTATATACGTTTTTTAAAAACATTTTTTATTTCAACTTTATTTAACCATGTAGGCCAGTTGAAAACAAGTTCTCATTTACAACTGCGACCTGGCCAAGATAAAACAAAGCAGTGTGACAAAAACAAGACAGAGTTACACAAACGTACAGTCAACCCAATAGAAACATATGTACAGTGTGTGCAAATGTAGAAGAGTTAGGAGGTAAGGCAATAAACAGGCCATAGAGGTGAAATAATTACAATTTAGTGCAGCACAGGCTTGGGCCTTCAGCAAATGACTTGTATGAGAATGATAAAGACAGAATAACTTTGTCTAGAATAACCACCTGAGCTGCAAAATAGAAAGTAAATATGATTTAGGCCTATTCTGCTATCTAAATATGTCATGCTGTTGTGTGTTATTTAATGGCCATATAATTGCATCTTTTATTTTTATAGCTGTGTGGGGCTACTGTGGTGATCATGTAACCTAATGAATCACACTTTTTCCAGTATTTGGGAGCACGGACTGTAGGACTTATATTAGGCATATTGATTGTGGTATTAGTGATTTCCACTATGTAGGCTCGATATAGCTATTTACGTTGCAAAGTCCCATCACACAGAGGTTATAAAATTTGATTTGATATCCATCACGGGGTCCCAAATGGTCAAGACTATCTATAGCCTATTCTTATTGCCAGATCCGTTTTCTCTATCAGCCACTGCACATGCTTCTTCAACTATTTTGTAAAAAAATATATATTTAGAGGCTATATTTAGAGGCCTGTGAGCTAGGGTGTCTTTTTAAAGGGAGTCCTATAATAAAAACAGTTATAAACACAGAGTTCTAAAACTATTCTGCAAGACACCAGTATCCAAAATGATAGCCTAAATTGCAATGCCTACAAGATGAAGGCACCCTATTTTCTATTTGGAAAGGCCTAAATTAAACATTGAATTATTAAAGTGATAGGTTAAAGAACTTGAGAATTTAGATCATTTTGAATACACACATGGATTTCAATAAACAACTGGATATGTTCTATTCTCTTTGATTTAGTTCCTATTGCAATGACAATGGATTACATACTGACTGAACTGAATTAATTAAATGTTGAAATATGTTGGATTGAGGAGTTGCACGTATCATGCAGGCTTTTCCCTTTAATTGGCTAGTAGGCAAATAGGCCTAAATGAACATATGACTATGGTTGTATGCCTCCAGAAGGGCATCATCTGAGGTTTAGGGGTGCTATTCTGAAGGCGCATGTTGCTGTGGTGCTGCATAGAGATCCCAAGCTCTTCAACTGGGCAGCAGTGTCGCAATGGAGGGAATAGCCTATACGGAGACTACCTAAGACCACCGCAACAGAGTTATTGTAAAGTGTGGGAACAAGCTTATGCCAGACTTAACCTCTCCCTTGTTCATTTCAAAGTCCATATGTTCATGTCAAATTATTTTTAATTCATATTAACCCCTCCTACAGAATATGCTTTGTCAAGATTTTGAGTGATGAAATAAACATCAAAATATTCAATAAAAACAATATTCTGAATGGCAAAGACTCCAGTGGTCATACATAATTCATATTCTGTTTCATTATTCCTGGTAGATATTACTGGTTATGATTGCAGACAGAGCCCAGAGAATGAGATGGTGCAATATTGAATTAGTCATGCATGGCGATGTCCACATTTTTTCCACATGTTGTTAATAAGTTACAGCCTTACTCTAAAATGTATTAAAAAAAACAAATTCCCTCATCAACAATACTCTATAACGACAAAGCAAAATCAGGTTTAGATTTTTTTGCTAATTTATTCAAAATAAAAAACTGAAATATAACATTTACATAAGTATTCAGACACTTTACTCAGTACTTTGTTGAAGCACCTTTGGCAGTGTTTACAGCCTCGAGTCTTCTTGGGTATGACGCTACAAGCTTGGCACACCTGTATTTGGGGATTTTCTCCCATCCTTCTCTGCAGATCTTCTCAAGCTCTGTCAGGTTGGATGGGGAGCGTTGCTGCACAGATACTTTCAGGTCTCTCCAGAGATGTTCGATCGGGTTCAAGTCTGGGCTCTGGCTGGGCCAATGAACGACATTCAGAGACGTGCCTCGAAGCCACTCCTGTGTTGTCTTGGCTGTGTGCTTATGGCAGTTGTCCTGATGGAAGGTGAACCTTCGCCCCAGTTTGAGGTCCTGGGCTCTCTGGTGCAGGTTTTCATCCAGGATCTCTCTGTACTTTGCGCCATTCATCTTTACCTCGATCATGACTAGTCTCCCAGTCCCTGCCGCTGAAGAACATCCCCACGGCATGATGCTGCCACCACCATGCTTCACTGTAGGGATGGTGCCAGGTTTCCTCCAGATGTGACGCTTGGCATCCAGGCCAAAGAGTTCAATCTTGGTTTCATCAGACCAAAGAATCTTGTTTCTTAGGTGGCTTAAAAAAATTATATATATACTTGATTTATTTAAAATATACTTGCAGTGAAGCCGCTCAACAACTACATCATATTAGTCATGTAACTCCCATCCAGAGCGACACACAGAAGCAACCAGGGTCAACCTGCTCAAGGGCACATCGACAGATCTCCCACAAGGTCAAAAACGGCGATCCATCAGCCCAAGCACCCAACCGACAGGCCACTAGCCCTCCAAGATCCCCCCCCACAGTTCCCCAAGAGCTGCCTCATCCAAGCCCCCCCCCCCCCCGATAATTTAAAAAAATATTCCATTCCCCACCCCCAATGCACCAACAACCAACAGAATGAAAAGAGAAAAACAAAGCAAAACAGAAAACAATGCAAAGAAAAAAGACATCAAGGACAACAAAAATCATAACAGCAAGGCCAACTGAATATGTTTAAGTGCATGTATGGCACTATTTACATATGTGTGTCCATGTATGTGCACATTTGAATGAGTGTGTGTGTATATACATGTGTACAAACACCTGCATGGCATCAGCCTCAGGAAAACAGGCATTAGCTGTAACAACACTGCCCCTAAGTGTCATTAAAACATACTTTTTGTTAGGTTTCATTTTGACTTTATTTTTTGTACTTTTATCTTTGACTGTCATTCTATCCCCCACCCAGCAACTCCTCTCCAATTCCACATCTCAATCCCCAGTCAATCCCATCCATCTCTGCTGGCCACCCTCTTCGGATTTCTATGGACCATATATCTTTCAACTATGCTGTGATGTTTAACGTAAAATTTGAATCTATCAAATTGAATCCAGAATTGAAGATAAATACATTTACTAAGAGTATTAGTAATTGACTGACCCAGTCTCTCCAGATCTCCAAACAGTACTATTTCTAGTGTCAATTTTAGATAAATGTTATGCATTTTCAGCCATTCCTGAACCTGATCCTAGAAACAGGCTAGAGGAGGGCAATACCCAAATAAATGGTCTATTGATTCTGTATCCTCACAACAAAATCTGCAGAGCTGCAATGATTGTATACCCCAAATATTCAACATTTTGTTGGTGGCAAGAATTCTATATAACAATTTTTGCTGAAAAGCACAGTCTTGAATCTTGCGTCATACACCCTGTACCATGGAATCGGTACATCAAATCTGTGTGGCACAGCTGTCAACATCCTGGTCCTCAAACAAAACTGGTATGCTTTCCTATTTATTTATTTTTATTCCCCTGCCAGTTTTGATCCTTTAAATTGGGCAGACAAACTGGTTCCCTACCTCCTCCCACTGCCACATCCATGTTTGGGGTAATGCTATAATCAATTGATTGTAATCTTTGATTGAGCAGACCTTCCCATACAATTCTGATAACCCCATTAAACATATAACTCTACCATTCCAATATAATTTAAAAACAGAATACGTTTTTATTACATTTTTTATGTGTATTTTATCAACCAGCACATTTGGGTTCAGCCATAATATTTGTTCTATCTTTTCAGGGGAATGAACGTGTAACCAGCTGTGCAATGCTTATTTGAAATATAGATACTTAGAAAAAATTACATATGGCAATCTGCACAAAGGCCATTTTAAACAATGGATAAGCTTTTCTTAGTAATCTACTTGAGAACCATCTGGGATCAAGTAAAACTTTTAATTGAGTGAAGCTTTTAGACAGGTTTAGTGCTTTTATATTTAATCATCTCAACCCACCCAATTCATATTCATTATATACAGTTGAATACATTTAAACTCACAATTTCTGACATTTAATCCCATTAAGAATTCTCTGTCTTAGGTCAGTTAGGATCACCACTTTATTTTAAGAATGTGAAATGTCAGAATAATAGTAGAGAGAATGATTTATTTCAGCTTTTATTTCTTTCATCACATTCCCAGTGGGTCAGAAGTTTACATATACTCAATTAGTATTTGGTAGCATTGCCTTTAAATTGTTTAACTTGGGTCAAACGGTTTGGGTAGCCTTCCACAAGCTTCGCACAATAAGTTTGGTGAATATTGGCCCATTCCTCATGACAGAGCTGGTGTAACTGAGCCAGATTTGTAGGCCTCCTTGCTGGCATACACTTTTTCAATTCTGCCCACAAATGTTCTATTGGATTGAGGTCAGGCGGTTTTGGAGCAGTGGCTTCTTCCTTGCTGAGCGGCCTTTCAGGTTATGTTGATATAGGACTCACTTTACTGTGGATATAGATACTTTTGTACCCGTTTCCTCCAACATCTTCACAAGGTTCTTTGCAGTTGTTCTGGGATTGATTTGCACTTTTCGCACCAAAGTACGTTCATCTCTAAGAGACAGAACGTGTCTCCTTTCTGAGCAGTATGACGGCTGCGTGGTCCCATGGTGTTTATACTTGCGTACTATTGTTTGTACAGATGAAACGTGGTACCTTTAGGCTTTGGAAATTGTTCCCAAGAATGTACCAGGTCTTGGCTGATTTCTTTTGATTTTCCCATGATGTCAAGCAAAGAGGCACTGAGCTTGAAGGTAGGCCTTGAAATACATCCACAGGTACACCTCCAATTGACTCAAATGATGTCAATTAGCCCATCAGAAGCTTCTAAAGCCATGACATAATTTTCTGGAATTGTCCAAGCTGTTTAAAGGCACAGTCAACTTAGTGTATGTAAACTTCTGACCCACTGGAATTGTGATACATTGAATTAAGTGAAATAATCTATCTGTAAACAATTGTTGGAAAAATGACTTGTGTCATGCACAAAGCAGATGTCCTAACCGACTTGCCAAAAACTATATAGTTTGTTAATTAACAAGACATTGGTGTAGTGGATGCAAAAACAAGTTTTAATGACTCCAACCTAAGTGTATGTAAACTTCTGACTTCAACTATAGATAGGCACGCTTTATCTTGTCTGGTTTAGCGTCCTAGATAAAGCTAAATATTTTTTGCTCATACGATTTGAAAAACGAATCATCAGTAGGCAGCGCCATAAGTGAGTGAGTAAACTGAGATATGACCAAGGAGTTAAGCAGGGTAATTTTTCCATAAATAGACAGGCATTTACCTCTCAATGGTTGCAGGATCTTTTCTATTGAAATTCATTGTGGAAAGCTCCTTTATATCTTTGTGATATGAATATCAAGTATGTCTACTTCAGTCAGACCAATTTAATAGGTAAACTGCAGGGTAATGTAAAAGTAGTATTTTTTACAGATCCAATACGTAAGTGTACACTTTCATAATTAGGTTTTAGTCCAGAAATGCTATCTAGAACTTCAATGAGACATTGCTGGGATCTAGCTTGCGGACACAATATAATACTTTTTAAGCCTTCGATTTCTAATCCTCTAATGTTGTTATTTGATCTGATTTTAATAGCTAGCATTTCGATGGCCATAACGAATTGATATGGTGACAGTGGACACCCTTGTTTAACTCATCTTGACAATTCAAAACTGAGAAGTAGCTGCTATTTACTATTTTAAACCTGGGGTTGCGATATATATATACACACACACACACACACACATATATATATATATATATTTCACCCATTTTTAGCAAATCAGCAAAATTGAAAAAAATAAAAAATAAATCCAGTCTTTACTTTATCGAAGGCCTTTTCAAAATCCGCTATAAAATACCAGGCCTGGCTTCTTACATGTTTCATGAAGTTGTATTATTTCTAGTAGTAGTTGTATATTATATTTAGGCACCTTTTTGCAAACTTCAAGCGGGCTGTCATGTGCCTTTTACAAAAGAAGCATCTTCCGTCTGACATCTAAAATGTTAGTCCGTAATCGTAACATGGTGTTTGTATGTTCACAGATGAAATTTCACGTTTGTTTCACACATGGCTTTTCTTACGATCCTAAAAATTTACAGATGGATTTTCTTACAACCCTAACAATACGTACGTTCAAGCTTTTGGCAGGTATCTCGCTCCATAAAAGGTTCCCCTGATACCATCATTTTTATTACAGTCGGTGCTATATAGTAGTGTTAGTTGTATAGCTCCATCTAGTGCACAGAGTAAGGAAACCCACTTTGCACCAACTTTCATTAACAAAACACTTTATTGCAGCACAGTTGTCATTATGTATATAAGGAGAAACTACTTATTTTGAATGGGGGAAAGAAGACATCCATTTGGAGCAAACATTAATAAGTAAAACATAATTGTTAAGGAAAACGTTCCGACTGATTACATTGTAATGATATAAAGTTGTTGACCTTCCACACTACCCGCCATAATGGATCTTACATACATGATCAGTCTCAAATATATTAAAACGATACCACGCTGTATCACTTTCCCCAAAGGTTGTCAAATGTCTTGATAGATTTTGGATGTGTACTTTGACGGTTTAAGAGGTGAGTTTCAGCTTGAAGAGGACAGTCTGAGGTGTGGTGATATCTGCCACTGCTAGTTCCTGTCCATCAGACAATCCCAGTTCTGCAACACCACAACATTACATGTACAAGATGGCCGAAACAAACATAGGTTTATATAGTCTACCATACACATATTTGAAGAAAAAAACATCTTACCTTTCAAGGTTTTGCAAAGGTTGGGTCTAGTTCTTTCTTCAATTGAAGCTACAGTCTGTAGATATAGTGTCTTATTTTTCCCTTCCAGGGTTGCTGTGATGGCTGGGGACTTCATTTGTCTGGAAAAGATGAATGCTAACAATGCCAACTTCACAATTACACCTTTCAGTAGCGATAAAATAAAAAAAAACTGCCTCTACTGTATGAAGACATGACAGACATCAATATCAGTCAGTCAATCTGGTTACTAGCAGATGTACTCACAGGGAGGCGTTCTCAGTCAGGTACTCCAGGACCTCCTGTAGCTTGGCAGAGGGTGGGAACTGTAGATCCTGGGGCACCTGGCTACAAGCTGAGCAGTTCTCCTGTCAGACCAAAACAAGAGCATGAAGACAAAGTACTTCTGACATCACGCCACCCCCTTACAGCCTTGTGTCAATAGCACTGTCAGTAACATTGGTACAGTTCTACTTAATAAAATGGGCAAATATATACCCATTAAAGACACTCATCTAGGTACTCCTGAGACATTACTAACCTTTCGCTCTGCCTCGAATGTGTAGGTGTACAGTCCGTCCACATCATTAAATACCAGATAATTATTCAGTGGAATATAAGCGCTGCAAAGTTAGAGAAAAGTAATTTGATACCTGGTATGAAACTGACCTGTTCTCTACAGTGAGTGAATCATGTGAAAACAGAATTATTAAATTCACAGTACTAACCTTGAAGCCATTTTAAAAACTTCAGTGGAGCAGGCAGCTACAGAGCAACAAAAAAGTTAAATAAGTTACACTTGAAATGTACAAAAGTAGCTACTTGTAATCAAGTTGGGATCCATCAAGATAAAATTAAGCTTACGTATGTAACCACGGTTATGTGAGCTATATGGATCACTCCAATATATTGGTATCACTCTGCGGCGGAGGGATACAACAGGTGAGAATTTACAGATTTACTCCCGTGTAGACCTGTGTCACGGCTGGGGTCTGCCTCATATATATATATATATATATATATATATATATATATATATATAGACCCATGGCCACGACACACGTTCTCTACATCATTTTTGAGGCGCCTCTAGCGATCCATATAGCTCACATAACAAAGGTTATGTATGTAACCACAGTTATGTTTCACTATACTGGATCACTCCAATATATTGGTATACCTGTACCAGATTTAGTCAGTGCTAGAAGGACCTGGCCAGCCGGTGGCGAAATCGAGACGCAGGGGCCGTCAATGTAGAAGGGGGGGGGGGGGGGGGGGGGCACAATGACTGGAATGAATTACATTTTGTTTTTTACAACAAAAAAATAAGAATAATAAAAATAAACAAAATAATAAAATAAATAAAATTAAAATAAATAAATAAAATAAAATAAAAATCGCTGAAGTTGGAGACTTCTCTCCCTCACTAACTTTAAACATCAGCTACCTGAGCAGCTAACCGATCGCTGCAGCTGTACACAGCCCATCCAATCTACCAACCTCATCCCCATATTGTTTTAATTTACTTTTTTGCACACCAGTATTTCTACTTGCACATCATCTGCACATCGATCACTCCTGTGATAATTTGCTAAATAGTAATTACTTCGCTACTATGGCCTATTTATTGCCTTACACCATTTGCACACACTGTATATAGACTTTTCTATTGTGCTATTGACTGTACTGTTTGTTTATTCCATGTGTAACTCTGTGTTGTTGTTTGTGTCACACTGCTTTGCTTTATCTTGGCCAGGTCGCAGTTGTAAATGAGAACTTGTTCCTGGTTAAATAAAGGTTAAATAAATAAAGTCCCTGGAAGGGGAGGCGACGCCCAGGACCGCTGAATCAACCGCAGAGGGAGGTGCCACATTTACTCAATAGTTCCTAGCAAAGGGGAAGCCCAGCTGGCCGCAGCACAGATATCAGCGAGGGGCACTCCTCTCAGTAGAGCCCAGGACGCAGCCACACCTTGCGCCGAATGTGCCACCACAGATCCCAGCACTGGCCGGCCAGCAAGACGATATGCTGTTATAATCCAAGTCCACGATCCTGTGAGAGCATCTCTGCTTTGATAGCCCAGCCCGCAGGACTCTCACCATAGCAGACAAAGAGCTGGTCTGTTGTTCTCACTGACCGTGTCCGCTCCACATAAGCAGCTAGTAACTGCACAGGGCACATCATGCCGGAGGGAGGCCCAAACTTCCGCCACTGCCGGGGGGTCGTAAGCAGACAGGATAAAAGAGAGGTTCACATGCCTGTCTGACAGAACCTTTGGAAGGAATGAACCTGACATCCCTGAGCCCAGAGGAGCTCCCGTGCCATAAGATGGAGGCGGTGGGCCTCAGTCGAACTGGGAGCCGTCTGTGCTGCACATCCTCAGCATCTCCACCACCCCACCTGAGAGAAAGGAGCGTCAGTGCCACCTCAACAATGCCCCGAGGCACTGTGCGATCACCCGCCACTGGCGGTGACGGGGGTGCTTCGGGTGCAGCCGGCGGGAGTTGAACCACCGTTGAAGAGGCCGGAGATGGAGCAAGCCCAGGAGAATCAGCAACGGGGTTGCCGGCGGCAAGCCCAACAGGCATTGGCAGGTCAGGGTGGATACCACCCACCCCTGCCAAAAGTGGTCGAGGCAAGACAAGACTGCCTGAACCCTTCTGGTGGACAGGTGTGGTCTCATGAGGACTGATTTCAGTTCCATGCCAATGAAGGCCACACTCTGGGTGGGCGTCAGACGACAACTCTTGTCGTTTACAGTAATGACCAGCCCACCGATGTGGGTCAGGATCGTCCAGGTAATTGAGGATCAACAATCCTCAGGATGTGAGAGGTGCCAGGACAGCATCCATGCACTTTGTGAAAGTGCGGGTTGCCAAGGGGAGGCCGAAGGGAAGAACCATGAATTCCCTTCGAAACGAATTGGAGGTACTGCCAATAAGCTGGGTGAACAAGAACATGGAAGTACGCATCCCTCAGGTCCAGCGTCACAGACCACTGGCCCCTGGACACGGCCTGCAACACGTGGGCTGGGGACAGCAGGTGGAACCTCAGTACCCATTCAGGTTGCGGAGGTCCAATAAGTGGAGAAGAACCCACATATCCTTTCTGATGTCTTGATCCTGTGGATGGCACCCTTGTCCAGGAGTGAGGAGATCTCTAGCCGCAGGGTTTTCAGGGAGTCGGCCAACATGGTGACACGAAAGCCCCTGAAGGACGGGGGCCGGCACCGAATATGAGTTGGTACCCCTCGAGCATTGTGGACAACACACAAGGAGACTCCACACCCTCCTCCCACTTTGCCCTTTGAGACAGAGAGAAGCAGCCGTGGAAGGGTGTGTCAGGGGTCCTGCAGGGGCCAGCCTCTCCTCTGGCGCCCAGGGTGCCTGGGTTTCCCAGCCACGTCCCTATGGCGGTCACGGTTGACAGGTTGTTGCTCCACCACACACTGTGCCTCTCCCCTCTGGCATGAAGAGATTGGGCAGGAGGGGGACCCCACCGTCGTTCGGGTGCAGTTGGGTGTCTGCCTTGGACTCGGGGCCTGAAGAGGCGGCATGAACCGTCTCAGGGTCTCCCGGTCCCTACGAACCTTATTGGTCTCCTCCAGAATGTCATCAGCCTTTGGGTGATGGGGAGAGTGGTAAATATGCTCTGGAGAGCAGCTGAAAGGCGGGATTAGGCCAGCCAGGGATGGCGCCGGGAGATAACCACCTGCGCCATGGTCCGGCCGTTGGCCACATCCCTCTGGTGCAGGGAAAGCAGGCAAGACACCTCCATCGCTTCCTCTGTGCCCTCCTGCATCTGGGGCAACAAAGGCTGCAGGTAGAACTGCAGCAGCTTGGCCGCGTTTGTAAGGTGGCCAAGAGAGCAGAGGGACCCATATGTGGCTTTCAAGTCCGCATCAAAGACTCTGGGGTGTCCCAGCTTCAGTCGCGGGTTCTGCCGTATAATCTCCCGGTCCGGAAGACCATGGCAGCTATCATGGTGTCCATGGTCGGGTACTCCCAGAGGTCGAGTGACACTGCACCTGCAGCATAACGCCATGGTCCAGTCTCTGCTGTGAGTCGGAAGCACCCCCTGGCAGAGGCCCAGCAAGGCCTCGTGGAACTCAGCAGGGATGGGGACAGATGGAGAGTCACCACTATCCACCAGTTTGATGTCCAGTGCAGTGGCTACCCGAGTGAGTAGGCTCCTCATTGCCTCTCGAGCCGCTGGGGGCGATGAAGCCCCGCTGCCGGCTTCTGATGGCCTGTCAGCTCGGTAGCCCCGCTCACAGTGGTGAACAGTGCTAGGCTGTTCCTAGGGGATGATGCAATCATTGGCCAACAGGGAACAGCTGTCGTCGCCATTGAAGCTATCAACCTCCTGACGCAGGGCATGAGCCCTCCATTCCAAGGTGGTCCCAGCGGTCCGACTCTTGCTCCTGTCCATGACTGGCAGCAGATGGGCTGTGCCTGCAGTGGCCCCAGGCACGCTTCCTGGGAGGGGTACTGGGCCTAGTAGAGGGAATAACAGCTCGCTGGCGCACCACTCCTGAGGGAGCTCGTCCCCAGCCGAAGCCCAAGCCTGGCCGACTCACGCATGGCTCAGGCGTTCTGAGAACACCACACAAAACATACATCCAGTACGGCGCTCCACTGCCCTCTCAAACCCAGGTCAGTGCATACACAAGGTATGTGGATCCCCAGGGGGTGCCACCATCACACGTATCACAAAGGGAAGCCATAAGCTCAGCCAAGCCAACAGAGCAGGGGTCCGACGCCCTGGGAGAGCTTATGTCGTGACTCACTTGGAAGAGTAGGAACCCGGTGAGGGATAAATTACCCAGTACCTCTGCAAAGAACAGCGAAGACCCATGTGGGAAAAGCAGGCAGACAAAACAAAAAAAACAACCAGGTAATGTATTTTTTATAAAAAAATTATAATAATTGGATTTTTACACCAACTGCAATATTACCTAGCCGGTTTAACATCCAGGCAGTAAAAACTCCATTAAGGAACTCCAAAGTTAATGTCTCAATGTAGTGGAAAGCCCACCATGATATTCTTACACTCTACAGGAGAAGGAACAAGAAAAAAAAACATGCAGGGTAATTAGCAGAGAACCCATGCATGTTAAAGCAATTCACAAAACACACATAGAACAAGCCAGTGGACAAGTTGTATAAGGTAAATTAGTTTGTGGCATCAAGAGCCATCGTACTAATGGAGGCACACGGAGTCGTAGTGTAACGCTAACGAAACAAATACGATAAACCACGGGCGGAAGACACAGATCAACCGCACACAGCGAGTGGAGCTCTCAAGAGGGGCTGGCCATGTGGCCAGCTGCTCCAGGCTGCAAACAGCCAGTGAGTATATTTCCACGCAAGATATTACAGTTACCAGTGACTTACCAAGCGAACTTCAGAAAGTTTGTACCTCACACCATATGGACCTCCGCCGAGAAAATGAATGACGTGTGGACCCCAACCGTGACACGTGTACACGGGAGTAAATCTGTAAATCCTCACCTCGGATACATCCCTCCGCCGCAGAGTTATACCAATATAGTGAAACGTAACAGTGACAGTCAGAAAGGATTTCCTACCAGCTATTACAGCATTAGTTGACGCGACAGCAGGGATGATCCTCTTCACGACACCTGAGGCAAAACCATGTGAAAAGAAATCTAGCCACACTGTTCCCAGATTTTTTACAACCAATACTTGTAAGTGGGGGAGGTCGGGTTAATACAATTTCAACTTAAAATTGTAATAGGCCTACACCCCCCCCCCCCCCCCCCCCCCATCCTCATATTAAATGGAACAGAACCCAAATGTTGCTTGTACTATATAGTATGTATAGCCAAAAGCTGATATAGCATGAGAGTTTTACCATCTCTGCCAGACAGGTTGTTACAGTATGGTGCTCCTCACCTTGTGTTAGTCTGTATGTGACTCCTGTGATGTTGTAGTCAGCAGCTCTCTCATGGGCCCTCTGGAACACCCACTGAATGTGCTCAGGGTTATCCCCATCCAAACCAACACCCTCTGAGGGACAGACAAGAGCCTGTGTCATTATCTGTAATTCTCTGTTATAATAGGTATTATGTTGATCTTAATGAGTGTTATGAAGGGATTATGGCCACCTAAGGGTACAGTGAGCAATAAAACAATGATTTGTTGCCCTTTTTGATTGCAATCGAGAGGTGATAGACGATGAGAAGTGTTATTCATGGACGTACCTCCAAAAGGCTCGTCTTTGGGCCACTGTAGCATTCTGACATACTCAACGCAGTGCTCTGGCAACCGCGGCATAGACGCAATGGTGCACATGGGGAAATTAATCTAGGGACAAAAATAACACAACACATTAGGCTATACAACACATACACCAAAGCGGTCACTGATAAGTAACACAAAATGGCTGCAGTACACAACTCACTGTCCAGTTTAACAAAGTAGTGGGCTACTGAAGCAGTACACTATAAATATTTTATTTGGCAGGTCTGAGAGAGCTTGTAGCACCTGTGGTGGGTAAAGCGCCAGAGTGCAGTCGATGCACGCGGTCATGCCAGGCAGAATGACCCGAGCATTGCCTTTGAAACCCTCCGTCCCACCGTCAATGAGGGGGATGATGGAACTGGGGTCCAGAACACCATCATTGTAGCTCAGAAGGGATATCTGTAAATGGGGTGATCAGGTAACTGGGGTGATCTGACATTTTACATACATACACACAATCCACATAGCCTATAGTTCATATTAAGACATACGTACCAGCATGCCATTCATCCAACGCCTGGCGATGATCGAATCTAATCCACAAACAATAATGTGGAATTCTACAAATCCAATTTAAAAAAGTGTGTCAGCACCATTGTTAAGTACAAGTGTTTTTAGAAAATTCCATAAAGTAAACAAAGTTTGCACTTACGTCTATAGAAAGATTCATCAAAGTCTTGTATTTTGTTGAAGTGTCTAAGCAGAATATGAATTAAGAAAAAGAATAGAACATACTTCTAGTACTTCACATGCTCAAGCTTAGTAATGCAGTCATTTGTACGGGGTAAACCTACACTCCGGTATTCTACACGTCAGTTGCAAAGGATACGGGACAACTTTACATCCAGGGATGCGATTATTGACAAAGTCAGCAGCCACATCTGCTTTTGGCCGGCCAACATCGTTGGGCCTAAACAAGGTATAGAGGTGAGCACTGACATCTGCTGATGTAAAAATGGCTTTATAAATACATTTGATTGATTGAGTTGTATGTTGAAAAGTAAACTTTTAAAGACACTTTCACTTTGTTTCTTCTATCAAACGAGAACACACTAAGGTTGTTATTGATAGATTAACGGCCATGGGAGAAGGTGGGAAAGGCGAGCCAAACCTGAAAAGGAACTGCCTGTTGAGGTTGGAGATATCGATGGTATCCATGTCAACAACATGAATGTGACGAAAACCTGAAAGAGCCTACATCAGAACAAGGAAAAACCACACATTAAGTTACTGAGCAGAAATAGAACAAAACCCTTTCATGCATTTGCACCTGGAAGCTGGACATTCTCTCTCATACCAGATTTTTGAGCAGCTCACATCCAAGTCCTCCAGCTCCAATGACCAGGATTTTGCATGTCTCCAATAAGAATCCAAGGGACTGAAAGGAATATCAGAGTTGGTGTGGAGAATGCTTTTCTCTATCCCCTAAATAAAAGGACATGTTATTATCTGATTCCTTACCTCAATGCTTGGCTCAAAGTCAGGATGAGTGAATGGGCCGGGTCTTTCCAGGAACTTCTTCACATGGTTCCATCGGCCATCCCAGTCTCCACTATCTCCATGTCCTCCATCTACAGCCATTCTACACACAGAAAACAAGATGCTCTGCTGCACATATCAACCAGCAATCACTCAAACCTATCACAAGTGTGATGGTGAGTCAAAAATAGATGGCTAACTACGTAGATAAATATAGGTCTGTAGCATGTCAATTAACATCAGGATGATTTCCCTAGAATAGCTAACGTTAATCAATCATTCTATATGTGAAAATTCAGACAGCTGATGCTGCTGCTAACTAACGTTAGCTACCAATCATATTAGCTAACTAGCTAGATACCATATTAGCTAAGGTAAACTGGTTTTCTTTGATGTTGAATTGGGCACACTTCGACTAAGCATGTTCATGTGCCTGGTTCTTAGAATCAGCTAGTTGTCTACTCGAATTAGCCCAATTTCCATAGCTAACTGTGTGAAATTGTTGAATCAATGAATTTCCACACTCCATGCTAACAGGCTAACTTAGTTAGGTAGCTCACTAACGAACTGTGCAACTCAAAGCTGCTGCCAGTTTCAAGCATTTCGTCACTAACTTCTCAGTCAGCTCCTCTATTTTCCTTCTTTTCTTCTCCCTAAAGAGGAGAGAATAAAAGAAGGTTCAATGCTTAACAGCAGCATAATGTCGATTCTGTCAGCTAGCGACAATAAATATCATTTTTTGTACTTACGGCTCCTCAGCATCCGCCATACTTTCAAGGTTCCATGTCCTCACTGGCTGAAACTATATGTTCACGAAAATCAAACCTGCGTTAGCATATGTGCCCAAAATTCACAGGGATTTGCAATGACTGTACATGACGGATGTTCTGCGCATTATGTGCAGCACAGCGCAATTATGATTTCCATCAACATTAATGCACTTGTCTTACTCTCGCGAGAAGCTAAACTGACCACAACAAGAACCCGAGCCAACCCAAAGATGTTATATTATATTGACAAGACAGTCGAGTGACTTCTCTAACAATGGAAATACATGTCCTCAAAGAAAAGCAGGCAAGATCAGGTGGGACCATTCTAGCTAACGAGAGGGCGGATACACGTATGAAGAACAGATACAAGTCCTATATAAAGTTGCCGAAAAACCACGTGCGTCCACTAATATCAGTGCATTTGTAACAACCTAACTAGTGGTGTAGTGGTTCCCAGTAGAATTGAGGATACTCACATTTTTCCAAACGCCCCACGAAGGAAAGGCGGTCCTGGTGGTTTACAAAACTAAAAGAGAAAAAGTGACATCCGCTCTGAATGACCTAAAATGATATATCCCATATTGATCTTTAACAGTCAGTCCAACCTGTACTGTGCAAGTAGGCTACAGTAATAGTAAGTCACCATAGAAACAGATACATGTTAAATTCACAGGTTTTAGATTTTTCCACTCAATGCCACACGTCAACAGAAGAACAAAAAAATGGTATGTTTTAAATCCAAAACTATGCACACATCAGGAGACCACTTTTGAGTTCTGGAAAAATCGAAGAAATGTATTTTTTTTGTTTTTGTGTAGTTAGCCTTTCTAATTCAATTTCATTTGATTAGTAGTGTTTCTGTAGTGGATGGGGTTGCAAAGAAAATGGCTACTGGGTTGAAGCAAATAATCATAATATCATTCTGTAGTTAACGTTTAATTGAGAAGGTTTTTGGGAAAACCTTTCCATCTCCCAGAATACGGGGAGGCCCGTATTGTACATTTTTTGAAACCTGAACGTTTTACTTAATTATGAGGCTTGTTTTACCTTACTTGAATGTAGACAAAAGCCCAAATCCCTCCACATAATCGTGGAGGCAATTTCTTTTAATATAAAGACTTACTCATATGCTTTCTATCATTGTCTAGCAGCCAAAGGCATCGTAGTCCTATTAGCAACCAATGATAGTTGTTGCATATTTCAATCACCCCTCTTTCTAAATGTCTGCTGGATAATTCCTTCTCTGCCCATTTTAGAACGGCGTTTTACTGCAAATAGAATTCTGGAAAATACAGTACATAGCTGCGGCTAAAATGTTTAATATTTTATCCAAAATATAAACTAAATATTCGGATCTGTTCCATCAGCCTTATTAATTGAAATGGCGGGGGAGTGTGTATACCCTCCACTACACCACTGAACCTAACCATTACTAAACTTATATTCGATAATAAGCTTCACGTTTTGGTTGACCAAATGTGACACTCGTATTATCCTCCATAAAAAAAACATCCCAATTCGTGGTCTTATTTTCGTTAACAGATTTGTGGCGAAGTAAACCCTCTCGCTTCGCCTCTTCCTCTCTGCCCGAGCCCATCCTATAAATTACTTTGGTAGCTAGTCTCTGGTATTACTGTTCAGTTGATCTGTTAAAACATCCGAGTAGTGAACTCGGAGATGGCAAGAATGGAGCTTGCACCGCTCAGACCATGGGACGACTTCTTCCCAGGAGCTGATCGTTTTGCTAAACCCGATTTCGCAGATTTAGCTAAATGGAACAACCGGGTGATCAGCAACTTGTTATACTATCAGACCAATTACTTCGCAGTGGCTGTCGTGGTTTTCCTGGTCGTGGGGTAAGTCAGCTAGCATTTTCCACCCAGCTGCTAGCTATCTTATTTGGTTTGTCTGCAGTCTGATTCACACCAAGTCATAGCTACGTAATTGTCATGCACGGGCATTTTATTTACAGCAATGAGCAAGATTTCCCTAT